>NC_141785.1:1200000-1522318 GCF_054643075.1 Acanthaster planci
TGAGTTGACCGTTTAATATGTCTCTTTGAGCTTGTAGTCCTTCGAGTTGATCTTGCAAGTCACGTAAACGACCTGAATCTTCAGAAGTCTCGAGACTACTTATTTCTTCTTGAATTTCTGTAATTTTAGCTTCATTTAATCGTATCTCTCCTCTAATCATTCGCAATTGTTTGTCTAATTCTAAGAGCTCTCTATAGTTTAATCCTTCTGTTTGAACGTTTGTATCTTGGGTGAGCTCTTCTACGATGTCACTAACTTGGTCTGATATTTGGGGAAGCTCTTCCATCGGAATATTTTCGGTTCAAATGGCGTTTAATTTTGATTGTGCTTGTTTAGTCTTTTTCTGGTAATCCCCAAAGCGAGTTCTTTGTGAATAAATTTTGAACCGCTTTTAAATCCAGCTTTTTTAGCGTGCTTTGCTATGGTATTTAGCGATACAAATTTTCTCGGGTTACGTTTGTCTGTAAGTAATATTTTACTGGCTCCTATTACATTTTTGTAGTATAGACCTTCTTTTGAGTTTATTAGAGTTGTTTTGCTTTTTGTGATATATTCAAAATTTTTGAAAGCGGGCTTTGGTATTCTGATCGACCTTTATCTTTGTAAAAATTGTAGAAATCGTTTACTCTGGGATTACCGATAAACATCGTTTGACCCTCTTCTAAAATTTCATCCGTCGTTGCACCTTCTATAAAAGACGTTTCTTGTTGATCTGAAGATAAGTTACTGTCGACAAAATCTTGCTCGCTTATTTCTTGATCTTGATCTTCTAGGAGAGGTATTTCCTCGGGATCAAATCCTCCTTCTGCCATTTCTTTTATAATATACGTTTTTTAAGTGGTGGGCAGGCTTGCGGGCAATATACCTTGTGCTACCAACCAACCCTGGGTAGCCAATGCACCGCTAGACAGAGCAGTCAATTTCAACGCGTCTTCGACAGATAATTTATTTAGGTCCGGCGGTTTAATTTTAAAAAGCTTGCTCGATAGCATGGCATAACCCATTGAGATTGCCGAAACGACTGCACCGTGGTAAACAGTATTGGCGATTCCGTTTACGTCGATTGATTTAGTGTTACTCATATTTAATAATAAGGAATCTTAAATTTATTCCTAATTTATTCCATGTCCAAAATCTGTTCTTCAATTTAATTTTCTTGGCTCGGAATTTTGCTCAGAATACTCACTCTGTTCGCTTTTTGGTTGAACGGTTAGTTTCGTCAACTTGTTTTTCCAAATTAAATAGACCGCAAGTGCACCAATCGCCAATCCACCCAATATTAAGTTTCTGTTCTCGATAGCTGTTTGATAAATTTTATTTTCTGAGCTGAAGTTCTGGCTGCTCGACTCGCTTCGCTCGTTCGCTAATTTCATCTTGGCGAGCTGTTGCTTCATCTTTCTGTTATGCTCGGCTAATTTCTTACTTTGTTCTACACGCTTCGGATTTTTACTTTTAGTTACCGTCTGAGGTCTCGCTTCGCTCGTCTTTACCGGGCTGTTTGCTGGAGTCGGGTTGGTCGTTTCATTCGCTTGTTCGTTAGTTGACATCCTCTTTTAATATAACATAACTTTTGTTGAATTCCAGATGTTTAGTGGTAATTAACGCGGCTGTATGGAGTGTAAGTGACCCATGGTCTGACTGATAATCGGGTCGTCGTTTAGGTCTTTAGTCAGCGCTTCTTTGGATTTTAAGTTGACGTTAAACTCGAGTAGATCGATCGGAGTAGCTATACCGAGCAAGCGAGGGTAGAGGCTCAAAATTGTGTGACCTACAGTTTTTACGATCTCTTTGCCAAATTTAACTTCGTACAAATTGAATAATTTTTTTGGTCTTTGGGTGATAAAGTTTCAAATTCTTTGATCGAATATTCTTTACCTAGGTACTTCTTACTTTCACCTGACGCAGCTATCGAACAGAGACTGTTTTTAACGTTGGGTTGGGAATCACATTTTGAATTGGCGAGAATAGATTTAATGTCGTCCATTTTAATATAATACTTTTAAATTTGTTGTAGGTGTATTTAAGTCGTAGGTACTCAATCTTGTAGTAGGTAAAATTCATTGCTATAACTAACTGAACAAGTAGTTGAACTAGCTCAAACATAGTTACTTATTTAATTATAACAAAATAAAAATAAGTTACAGCCAGGCTACATCAGCCCAGCTATAACAAAGGGTAAGTAGTTAATAGGTACTTAATAACTAGTTTTTAAGTCTTTAAACAACGTGACAATTGGTCCATCAGACTTTTTAGCGTTGTTACAACTCAGACAACAGAGAATGCAATTTGATTTAATGTGGCCAGTTTTGTTATCTAACCGCTCAATGGTACAGAGGTCATCTCTACATTCGATAAACTGCATCTTAACCTCGCAATCTGGGTAAAAACAGCACAGATAATCTTTGATCAAACCACGGCAGAAGTCTGTGTCAATAAAATGATCGGGATCAAATCTATTATATTTTTTATCTGATTGGCGAGCGCTGTAAATCCAATTTTTAATCTTTACTTCAATTAGGTCAGAACATATTTTGCAATGTTCTCTCCGTTTTTTGTGAATACAAATGCCGTTTCCACCACAATTAACACACCGCGATTTCTGTCTCCTGTGCGGGCAATTATTTCGTTCTTGACTACGTTTTACTTTAACTAAACAGTCGTAACAGGTCGCGTTAATTTTACCAATTTTCTGAGTTTGAAAATTTGTCCTGTCCAGGAGCCATCGACATTTGGCACAGTTTTTAAAATTATTTTTGCCCATTATATTACTTTTATTAGTAGTAATTAAAATTTTTTTTCTCATTTTTACTGAACGAAATAATTAACCGGTGGTTCTGTGTTTAACACCAATTTACTACATCGAAAATCGTGTAGGTGTTTTTTGATCTCCTCTCGTTTTTCGTCCAGTACTACGTCATTCTCATCCAGACACTGGTCAAACACATTACGATCTTTGCAATGAAAAATTGCAGTCCAGGCCGTATTCTCTTTAAAATCTTTTAAAACGAAATTGTACTTTTGGGTAAGTAACCAACATGAATGGTTATAGTGTTGTCCGCTAAACGCCATCTTACTCAAAGCGCAGAGGCTATTTGACTTAGATTTTTTGCGATACTTAATAAATTGATCGGCTGCGGAGTCGTCGACGATAAACAACGTATTTATTCCATCGAACATTTTTTGATAAAGTTTGATTGCCTTGTTTAATTCCAACTTTTCCCGATCTAAATCACACAGGTAAACGTTTTCGTCGGCGTATATCCACAGCCGTTCTAAATACGTTTCATTCTTAAAAAGCGTCGGACAGATAATCACGATAGCTTCAAACGCGAATTTAAATTCGGTTTCCAATAGATTTAAAATCCACTGAGTTTTACCCGACCCCGTCTTACCCACGATCAAGGCACAATGCGGATTCTTATACATATGGTTATACATCTCGTTCATTTAATTTTAATGAACCAAACTCTTGAAGTTTCCTTCTTCCACCGTCAATTGCGCGTCCATCACCAAAAACACGTACATCATCAGAGGCCCCGCGGTTTCCCTCGCTCTTTCCATCTGAATCGATATATCTCCACCGCCGCCGAGTGGTCTACCCGACCCGTGAGCGCTGTTATCGTCGGAACTTCTGAAATCGAGCCAGAGACCGTACTTATCTCTTAAATATTCAGCTATATCTCCGGTTAAGTTTAGGTCCTTGGCCACTGCTCGAGCTGATTCTCTATCCGAATTGCCAAAGTACTTTGTAATTTCATTCCAATGTTGATATTCAAACAGACCCTGCGAGTACAATTGGTTAGGTTTCCCTTCGACTGTCACAATCGTTTTTGTGATATGCGGATTATAAAATTCTTGCGGGTTTTTAATGGCCGGGTCTCTAAACAGGATCAAAATTCCTTTCAAGCTCTTGATCGTCTGATCGATGCTAATGTTCTATAGCGTGTCCGACTTATTGATGGCTTGCTTCTTCCAGGAATGCACTCGGTCGAATAGGTAATACATCGTTTTTTTGTTTCTCAGGATTTGGGCCAGATCTCGATTGGTGATGACTTCGTATTCCAAGGTCAGGTCCGAAATGAAGTATTCTGCGGCGGTATCTGACGAGTTGACCACTTTGCCGTGAGCGTTAAAAGTCAGTTGATACGTCAGAGGCTCTTTAAACCACGACGGGTGGAATGGAGAATGATCTGTCAATATCGGCATGTCTAAAGGAATCCCGTATCTGTTTTTAAAAGCGTCGGCAATTGCTTTATCTTTACCGTTGTTTGCGGCTTCGTTTTTGTCGCCAGCACCGAGTCGTATCTTGGCCACGTTTTCCTTTTCCAAACCAAAGTACGCCATGTTTTCAGTCTGCGACAGGGGTAGCCAATTGTCCTTAAAATTGTGAAATACGTCTGCATCTTGGTAACCTACGATTTTGTTTCCCTGTAGACTCACGTTTATTTCCGAAACCAGGTTTCTCACCACGTTGTTATACACGGTTCTGTTGTCGTCCGAGGCGCTGTCTAGATCGAGTTTAAAAGCCAGTTTGGCGGTGCCAGGTACAATGACGTCGTCCGTGCCTAGGGCCGGGAATTTTACATTTAACGTGTGACCCGCAGCTATGGTACTCGGATTGTGTGTAATTTTGATTTCTTTTCTTTCACGTTTGATCGCGCGAGGAACTTTAAGTCTGCGACTCGGGTTTAGCTTTTTGGTGTATTGTTGCGACATATTTACTTTTAATATATAGTAGTTTTATTATACTATTGAAATATTTTAAAAAGAAAAGAAAACGCAATTAACGTTAAACCCGCTACAAAAAACAGGTCTTCGTATTATTCACTTTGGGTCTCTAAAACCATATCACCGATTTGATCTATATCTGTATGCATGTCACCCAGCATCTGCTCGATATTACTTAAGTCAGCCTGAATCTCCGACAATTGATCTTTAACTTGATCTTTAATTTCGCTATTCATTTAATTTAATTTAACCTTATTTTAAAAATGGCTAGTGCTTTAATGATGGTGGGAGGAGCGATAGTAAACACGGGCTCAAATTTTTTATTTAGCAGTTTATCAAAAAGTAAAGTCGACGAAGAACGAAAGCGTCACGACCTCGCGTTGGAGCAACTGGCGCAAGCAAAGGAATCCTGGGAATAAAACTGCGTACACATGCTAAACTTTTTAAACGAAAGAATGCGACAAGAACATGCAAGTCAGCAGACATTTGTAAACGTGGATGAAGCTTTACGAGCTTATTCAGAATTGACTGGTAATAATATTACACCGTTACCGCCAGAGCCTAAATTGTCCGATTTTTACCAGCCTTCCGAAGATCAAAAGGTTCGCGAGTTTGTTTGGATTATATCCGGGACGGCCTTGGTCGGTTTCTTAGCTTATTGATTTGCGTAACTTTATATTAAAATGGACCAAACTTTAAAAAAACTATTTTACAGCCCACAGGGTTACTGGCAAGGAGAAAGCGCGGTCGATCATCTACACGAAAAGACCAGTGCTGACAAATCAGTTATCAGGAACTGGTTAAAAAAGCAGGCCATTTGGCAAATATATTTACCAAAACTGAATTACGTACCCAGGCCTACAATGTTGCAATCAGAATCGGTCGAACCTAATTACACGCATCAAATGGACGTTTTGTATTAACCCTGGGACCGCGTTAAAAGAAAAACCTTTAAGTACGCTTTGACCGAGGTAGACGTGGGTTCCCGGTATAAAGAAGCCGAGCTGTTGACCAGTAAAACCACCGAGCAAGTGAGCGAAGCGAGCAAGAAAATTTACGAGCGATCGCCTCTGACCTGGCCCAAATTCGTCGACTTCCGCAATTTCCTTGGGCTGAGTGTAAGCTTTAATCGCTTCAATAAAGTCCTGTTTGACGTATCTGTCTTTGTTTGCAAAAGGAATATTATATTTTTGAACCGTTTTCAACAGCTGCCGATATGACTGACGCGGGAGATACCTAAATTGTTTTTGATCCGCCCGTATGCCTTCAATAAGCTCGGGTTTTGTACGAGATCTACAGGTCTTGGTTGTTTTTGGTGCCGGTAATGGAATGTTATACCGCTTAACAAAATCTTCTAAAAACGCCTTCTTAAATCAATTAAAGGTCGTTAGTAGAGGTCGGTGTTGTGGGTTGCTCATGTCTCTATTTACATGTAGGTCTCTAAAAATTTTATCATTTTTTCTATCGACTTGACATGTTTTTTTTATATATTGCTATTTTTATATATAGGTCATTTATTTAAGGCGGTTGTAAACATAGCGTGTTTTGCTTTGAACAGAGCCACGCTTTAAGTAGAGGTCACGAGTTCAGGCCGGGCAAGTCTCGACTTGTAGCAAGGGGAAGTCCCTTTTTTGTTTGTGAGTGATTGCTGGTGCGATCGGTGCTGGTCACGAGTTGTTTACAGGAAAAGTGCGCCAGGGTCAAAAGTTCAAGGTCAGTGAAGTGGAAATCCCCGGCGCGAGTGGGTGAAAGGGAGTTTTGGCTCAGAAGGTGTATATTTACCCGGTATTTTTAGAGCCTGATTTTGGGGTTGATGAGGTACCCAGGGAAAATTGTTAAAATCTGGAATTCCAGATTTTTAGGGGATTCCCCCAATTTTTTGAGTCGATGTACTACCCAGGAATTTTTGCTGAAAACGGTGGAAAAGGGGGTGTGGGCCAGAACTCTCCATTTCCCCCTACTACTGCCTATCCTTTATTAAATGACTGTTTCATCAAGCCGTAAAAAGAAGCTATCAAATTTCTAGTCTTATTGCATCTTTTATAGGATAGAGGTAGGCACTGTCGATATTGTTTCTTGGACAATATCGATATATATGTTTTTTAATCGATATTATTGATATATCAATATTTATTCATTTTAATTTGCACCTTAACTTACAGATCTCATGCTGTCTATCAATAAACATGAGAGCAGTTTTGGACCCTATATCCTACAGTACACCTTTATTGTCACAACTACAATAAGTGAACTTCATTTTTTTGTACCAAAATGTCCCAGATAGTGTAACAGATGTCATCGTTAGTGGTTCTGCACTATCTTTTTAAAATTTTGTACATATAAGATCTGAAATGTCCAATCAATTATTTTTATATTAAATATTATCAATGAATTATGTTTCTCTACAGTGGCAATGCATATTTATGATTATGCAAATAAGGGTGGAATTTGTAGACTAATGTCAATAGAGAATACCAACTGCAACCGGTCTTCGAATTAGAAAAAATATTTTATGTGCACCACGAGTGCATGCAATTGAAAAAGTTTACGTGCATATCCGAAAAGTTACAGCACCATTAGCTTACGTAAGAAAAAATAAAGAGAGTCAAACATAGTAACTGTATGTTATCCTGCAAGTTTACCTCATTACAAGCCACGTGTACCTGACTTACAGCTGTCAAAAACCCGACCGTGTAAACGCACGATATGGTAAACATACATGTAGAGTATACGTACTGTACACATACATTTCATGACGCAACGGAATCATACAACACACACGCACGTGCACTCTACAGGGGTGTCAAATGCATCAGTTGCTGTAACCCCTACGCTAGTCTTTCCTCAAGAGGTAAAGTTGACTACATACAAGTTAGCTGCATGTACGTGCACTGTGTCCAGTAATGCCAACGTTCTGTGCGGTTGTATTTAGGCTAGGTCCATGGTGACACTCTCAGGTGCATTCGAGCAGTCCAGTGAAGCGCACCAACGGCAGAAGTATGCCGCGCGGATCAGTGAGCGTATACTCCCCGTCATGCAGGAGTATATTCCAGACCAGAGAGTAATGCGTGCGCATCCTCACTCGTGCTGACAGGAGAGACCGCGCAAACGTACCCACATAGTACAGAAGTGAATATTGTCACATACACAGTCATGTGTGTAAAAGATTGACAACATTCTTCCATGTGAGAACCAACGTAAGCCGTGGCTTATCGAAAATTACTGTTTTTTAAAGTTGAGATATTTCCTATTTTTCTCGAAAATCCAACATTTTCTATATAGCGATATTATCAAATAACTAACATCGGCGATATTGATATCAAACCCATGTCGAGAATATCGATATATCGACAGTGCTTAGATAAAACACGACTAATCTTAGGTTCTGAGATGACTTGCAAGATAACACAAGTTTTGTGAAATCAGCATACAGAGAGAGGAAATATTGCATAAGACCACAAGTCTTACACAACCTGTGCGTGCACCCTCAGTTGCAACTTATCACCATTAAACCATGCATGGGGAAAATACGACAAATACAAAGGACAAACACTATGTTCAAACACGAGAATAGACCTGATGGTGTCATCATCACATAAGGTCAATTTTTCTCTAAAGCACTCCCTTTTCAAGATAGCTGCAAGATTTGAACCAAATTGGATATACACTTCAGGAGATAAGTCCTTTAAATGAGGCACCATTTAATGTCACGTGACTCGTCTGCAGATGGTATTGTCATCACCTGAGGTCAATTTCTGTTTGTAAACCTTCCCTTCCTAACTGCCTGCAAGGTTTCAACCCAATAAGACATGTACAATACAATACACAATACAAAACATTATACTTATCGCGGAAAAGGCACAGATTAAATATCTTAAACATTTGTCCCTTTTGGCGCTCCACACAATGAGATCCGCTCTCGGCAGCACGTGGTCGGCATTTTGCCAAGTCCCGAGTATAATGCCCTACGCACTGTGTGCCGTCTATGTTGCAGGCAGATATTGGGCGTCCACACACACACACACAGTAGCATGTGCACACCATGCTTTAAATGGGATTTTCGAGTTGGCAATTTATATTTAAGGGGGGTTTTGTCGGCGGCGCTTCACCTGTGTGAAAAAGTACACAAGTTATGCACTTCATGCAACTGACTCTAATGTTTTAGCTGTCATCTTGTACACAATTCACGCTTATATCGCTTACGGTTGATTTCTTACCAAATTTTGAAGAATAAAAGAAGTGTTTTATTGTAACTTCCGGTCTGATGAGGTCATCAGCCCCAAACTTCCCACACGTGTTGACTGGGTAAAAATGGTCATCAACATTAATTTTCAGGCGATTCGGACAAACTTCGCCACAGACATCCATTCTAAATTCATTTTTTTGGAATTTTGATCCTGTTGCTAGAGGGCGCTGGACAATTAGGTGACGCCATCAGTCGATGATTTGAAGAATACTATCACCCAGCAGACTAACACCGTTGAAAACAACTCCATACCTATTACCACTTTTAAACAATAAGGCCACTTCCGGTTTCGAATGGAAGGAAGGGTCACGTGATTTGACTCTCACGAGATGAAATGAAGACCACATTTTATCATGGCACTTACTGCAAACAGAATGTTGCGGGAGGCCAGGGCCGATTTTATATGGATTTTTATAAATTTAAAGGAATATTTAAATATTCAAAATTTAATGATAAATCATGTGATGACGTCATCATGACGTAAATTGTTCAAAATTATCTTTGTTTTATAGTTAGTACTTGCTGCAAGTTTTACGGCGATCTATGATTACTAAGGTACAAAAATAGTGCCTCAAAAACATGTATAAAGTCAATGGGTGATTCGTGTCTCGCCTGTCACCGTGAGTGGGGAAGAACCGTCAGCTTGGTGGGCCGACTAGGAGCTCATGTTTCCTGTGTCACCAGTATCAATGAGGATACGAATGGTGTGGTGTCCGCAGGTGTCCAAGTACGGGGATTGTCTTGTCTGGACCCGGTAGGAGGAGGGGGTGCCTGTGTTGTGGCTGGTGTCATTAATTTCATCTTCTGTAGGATGTGGGGCTCGTCATCTGGACCGTCGTCAATGATGTTTGCCATCTGATGTGCCTTCAAGATGAAACGCTGGTCCTGCTCGGGAAGGTGGGGGCACTTGCTCAAAAAGTGGTTGGAATCTGCAGCACGCATGGCCTTGGTATTGTCAGAGGCAAGCAGTTCTTCGAGTAGGGAATCCAGGACTTGGGACAGTTCTAGTTTTATGGATGTGAGTGTGCTCAGTGACGCTACGCCATTTCACTAACTTAGGCAGTCCAGAATGAATCCGTCGCAGCCATGTCAGAAAGATAACATTCTCTAAGGAGGGGGAAAGCTCCTCGTCTTCTGACACCGGTTGGCAAAGATGGGAAATTCCACTGTCTGAGCAGAGTAAATTGTTGACGACAACAGCCATAAAGCATTGGTACAGGTCTTCAGGTTGTTCCTCTGGGCAGAGGTGGATGTCAGAGAAGTCAATGAAGTGGGCACCAGATGACCGGAAACCATAATGTAGGCATATATGGCTTGCCATATGGACTGGACGGGAAGTAGAGTTTTTGATTATTGTGTTGCGGCAATCACTGGGCAATAGTTTGCAATCTGTCCTAGCATCAACTTAAGCATGGTGACTTTTTGCTGAGCGGTCTTCCGTTTATCAACTGGGACTGCATCCGTGTCATTGGCAAAGCCCCGTAGGGGCACATTTTTGGTTTTCTTTCCCCATTGGCAGCCCTTGACTAAGAATGGAGCAAAAGTTTGGGTCAAGAGTGAGAGGGTGTATTTCAAGTTCTGTCGCCAACTTACGAAGGTATTTATAATCTACACTTTACTCAAGCACCACTGCTTTGATGCATGGTGGGTAGATGCCATTGTGCAGTACAAAATGGATGGGGTGGACAAGAGGATTACTTCAACTGTATGAAAAACAACAGCACGGTTACAGTATATGTGAATGGTGTGTCATGTGTCACTGACACAAAGTTCAGAGCACCTTTCCGCGTTGTTGATGGCGAACGGTCGTTTCCGGACACTGCCATCATGCCAGTAATAGGAAAGACGTTCCCTGGACACACAAGAACTGCAACTGTGAAACTGCCTTGCTGGATAAAGAGGAGGTTTAATGCACACAGGCAAAACACAGAAATTGATTAAAATGAAAATTGAGAACAAATTGAGGTCGCCAACACAAGAGGGCGCAATCACAACTACTGGCGCTAAAGTTGCAGGCCAGCAAATAGTTCCAAAATTGCCTGTGCAGACTAAATCACGATTTGTAGGCTGTCAAATTCTCTGCTATTAGAGCCTTTCGTGGCATGTGGACTGGGTGGTTTGTTAAAAAGGTGGATGAAATGTAGGAGCAGGACTGTCAGCTTGTATTTCTGAAAATATCAGACCAAACAGGGCCCTCTAAATTGCTCTATTTCTGAAGCCCTCATCCACTTTCGACCTTTGATTACAGGTAAGACGGTCTCGGTTCGGATAGACAACGCGACGGCCATCGCCTACATCAATCATCAGGGCGGCACACACTCTCCGATTCTTTTGTGTTCTCGCCCGTGCATACTTCATTGGACCATGCAGCATTCCGTTCTGGTTTGTGCCAAACATATTCCAGGAGTGCAGAACGTCCTTGTCGACTCCCTCTCCCGAGGCACAGTTCGTCCGAACTAGTGGACCTTTCAACCAGAGATCATTCAAGCTCTTTTTCGGGTAAAAGACAGACCTTATGTGGACCTTTTGTGTCGCATCTCAACACCCAGCTGCTGACATTTTGCAGCCGCTATCCACATCCGCAGGCCTCGGCATTTGATGCCCTGTGCATTTCTTGGGAGGGTCTTTTAGCTTAAGCTTTCCCTCTGATATCGCTCATTCCTCTGACGCTAACGAAGATTGAGCAAAGCAATTGCTGCGTCCTCCTCATCGCCCTGTTCTGGACGAGGCAAGCGTGGTTCTCCTGGTTAGTCAGGCTTCTGGTTGGGGTTCCCCTACTCCTGCCTCCGCGTCCGGATTTGCTCTTTCAACTCCGGTCTCACCTACTGCATCTGGACCCAGCTCACCTACACTTAGCTGTTGGACACTGTCAAGCGATCCTTCATCCAGGCAGGCCTTTCTCAAAATGCCAAGGGTTGGCGAGAGTCCACCCATAGGATTTATGACGGTCGACTACGACACATCACGTTTCCCATGGAACCCATCATAGGTGGTAGAAATTCTCAAGATGAATCCATGCTTAGTCACCTCAATGCGACTCCATGGGACATGGGAGATGTGCTTAGGTGCATGCCTCGTCCGACGTGCTTGAGCGTACAAGCTGTATCAGTCAAGTTATAAGAATTACGAAAATGCTTATACAAAAATAAACATTCGTTGAGGTCTCTTCTGTACTTCAGAGTTGGGAGTCTGTAATGGTCACATAATTCAAGATAATCCACATCAATAACATTATTATTTGTGAGATTCCGTTGCATGAACATAAGGAAGCGTTGTTGAACTTTTTCAATCTTTGCAAGCTGAAATAAAGTTGAATACAACTGTACAATACTCCGGATTGGGCCTGATAAGTGAACAATACATGGTATGCAGACCACGTTTATCCTTAAGGGAGCGGAAATTGCCCCATACTAAGCCACACAGTCAATTAGCCTTTTTAATTACAGAGTCAATATGGGGAACTAAGGTCAGCCAGCTATCAATGAAAATTCCAAGATCCTTCTGGACAGTGACTCTCTTAAGTATATCACTCCCTAGAGTATAACTAACACTAACAGGTTTCTTCTTGTATCAATGGATGTATCAACCGGGCAACCAATTCTTCTGAAAACTTTCAAGTCATCAGCAAATAGTAAGCAATTTTTATTTAATAACTGAGGGATGTCATTTACAAATAATGAGAACAGAGTAGGTCCCAATATTGAGCCTTGGGGAACACCAGAGGGCACCGTATTCCAGTTAGAACAATGACCTTCACTCACTTGATGTTTCCTATCATAGAGATAACTACACAGCAGACAAAGAATACTGGGATGAACATTGTATGTTGCGAGTTTATACAACAGAAAATCATGATTGACATGGTCGAAAGCCTTGGAGAAATCAGTGTAAATCACATCAAACTGCTCTCTCTGTGCAACAGCATGGTAAGCCTCCTGCACAAAGATGTGAGGTTAGTAGAGATGAAACCATGCTGCTGCTCAGAGATGACTGGTTGGACATGATACATGATTTGCTCACAGATGATCTTTTCAAAAACCTTGGAGACCTGAGGGAGCAATGAAATAGGTCTGTAGTTAGTGACACTTTGTTTATTATCCGACTTATGGATGGCAACGATATTACCAGCTTTTCATTGTGAGGGAAAGCGACCCTCCAAACTAGCCCTATTGAATAAATATGCTGAGGAACCACAAAGAGCATTAGCATAGGATTTAAGTACGGAGCCAGATAGATTATCTGGTCCAGTGGCTTTAGAAACATCAATGTCATTGAGCTTGCTGAGGACATCAGATTTAGTTATGCTAATAGCTGGCATAGCATCCAAGTTTGCATGATGGAGAGCAGGTATGGAGGCATCAGATTCATCACAAGAGTCCAGCAGATAAACCGACTGGAAACAATCCATCAGCAGAGCTGCCTTACCTGCTGGATCTACTGCTTCCACACCAGAGTTTTATTTTGAAGTAAAGAAGGCAACGAGTACGGACGAGAGTTTGCTCGAGACTTAATGAAACTCCAAAAGCATTTGAGATTTTTACCAATGTCTCCAACTACAGAAGATAGATAGTTGGCATATCTGGCCCTGACAATTTTCTTTAAATTGAGATCAAGTCTCTTTAAAAAGTTGAATGTTAGCAGGAGTTGGGCTCCTCTTCTTCACGTGGAATGCTTGCTCCTTGGCTTGCAGGGCATGACAAACTTCTCTGTCGAACCTCGGAGGAGATGGACGGCGTGGATGGACTACAGGAACTTCAGTTACAGCAGCTTCAATGAAGTCACAGAAGAGTGTGGTGGCTTCATCACAGTTATCTGTTGCTTCCAACAGACACCATGGGATGCAATACATTGTTCTCTGCAGGTCATTTAGTTCAGCTTTGCGAAAATTGAGGACAGGACAATTAACATGGGATGGCGTGGTTTTAGCAGCTGTGTGAAAGTTAATTCTCACAAAATTATGTTCAGAAGCAAAGATGTTGTCTCCAGTTTCACAGAAGATTTGATGCTGTCTGGAGCAGAGGACAAGGTCAAGGATATTGTCCCCTCTCGTTGAGAAAAGTTCACTTGCTACAGGTTATGAGCGGTCATGACGACATCAACAAACACGTCATTGATGATGGAGCCACTTGGGACTGGAAGTCTGGAGGTTGATTGACACTGCAGAGAGGGTAAGTTGAATACGCCAACTATATGGATGGAGATGTAGTGCTATGAAGTATTAGTCAGCATGACAGCAAGAGCCTCCAGAGGTTGAACACCACTGTTTGGCGGTCTGTAAAACTCCAAGAAGCAACTTGTTGAGACTAGAAAGCCGAACCTCCACCCATAGCATTTCAACCTTATCCTGCTCAAGGTCTGACCTTTATGACATTCAAAGGCATTGTGGCACCCTACCACCTCGTCTGTTGTTTCTGTCATTATGGAAGATGGTGTAGTCAGGGATGTTAATCTCAGAATCAAGCACAGCCTTGGTAGACCAAGTTTCAGTTACAGCAAAGAAGTTGAAAACACTTCTTGGTTGAAGGTGAGCAAATAGTGAACTGTGCAGGACATCAAGTTTATTCTTCAAACTCCTCGCATTCTTCAGATAAACTTGGAGACTGGTGTCACTAGTACGCTTCTTGGTGTGTACAGCAGATGCCCCTGAAAATTCTGGTCCTGGCTTGACTTCAAAGTCATCAGCTTGTTTGCTGTGGTATTATTGTAGTACAGAGTTCTGTTCCTCGAGAGCCTGAGTTTTCTGATAACACCACGATAGTGTGGAGTGGTGCATCCAGTCATAAGTCACAACTATACTGGCTTTGTTTGACTTACATGTAGCCATGGTGGACAATGGAGACACCCAAGCGGGGAGATCAACGTGGTGCACTTGGCATCAGATAATGGCACAGACTTTCCCCCACCTACTGCATACCTACCAGATTACCAATCTCCCTCCCTCCTCCCCATGAGGCCTTGGCGCACTTTGTGCATCGGAAAAGAGGAGAACATGACTGATGCCTTTGCGAGGGTCAAGTGGGTGGGGGTGCACTACTGGTGATCGAGAATTTAGCGAATGGAAGTAATGGACTGGGAAATAATGCATAGGTATTGGAAATCTGGTATGCATACAGTAGCAGACTCAACCCACATTAGGTAAGGAGAGATTTGGTCTTTTGTCTTGATGTTTAACAAAACTTCCAGTAAGCTGCCCAATTCTATTGTGGTTATTGTCTGTAACAGTTGGGTCTTCCAGTCATCATGGCCATGCCTGTTGAAGTGCAGAATTCAGAACCACAACAACCTATTTACACACACAGAATGTTCCATATTTTCTTCATGCTTTGACAAAAATCCAAACCTGATCTCGTCTTAGGAATAAGAAAAACGTCTTCTTTGAGGGAGCCCTCAAAACGAAAGATGTAAACAAAAATAGTGATCGTCCTTCTTCAATATCACCAGCAGAAATCAGCCGTTTCACTGTCCGCCACTGTACATCTTATACACAAATTATGTGGTACCAGCACAGCTACACAACCTTGTACCTGAGGTTACACAACAATAATGTATTGCAAACGACTTATCAACTGTGGGAAAGATCATGGTTATCCATCCTTTTGTTGCACAACAACATCGCAAATGCACTCAATCATAATTGATACATGTGTGCTTGTGGCATATCACATGATCCATTCGTTACCAATAAATAGTCATTATCTATGACTGTGTGTGCTTTTCTATGGCAGTGAGGTGGGATGTGATCTATCAAGTCCCTATAAGAAAGCATACACATATAAAACAAAGCATAACATCATTGTTTCAGGTCTATTAAATGCTCTTAATCTCAGGAGATGCCACTGTATAAACATGAGTGTGTGCACTTTGGCAAGTCACAACACACAACTGGTTGAAGAGGAATGTACCATCTGTCCATGCGCTTGGTACATGTACTACCACAATACAGGTTTGTCATTCTGGTTACCAGATTAGAATATAAGCAACAATCACACATGTTGTCTGTACACATGGCCACATTTACCTCATGACTGACCTTGGAATTACACAAATTCCTCTCATATGTGGAAATTGGAACTACTTTTTATGCACACCATAATTATAAATTCGGCAATACAGCATAATCAAGTTTCTGTTGACTAAAATCATGCTTCAAAATGGTGAGCGGGACATTTCTGATTGTCACTTAAGTGTCAATCTTGTATGGTTTTAAGAAATTCCTCTGACTTTAATTTACTTACATGAATGCTATGACAGCTACAACAAATTTCTTATTACATTTTGAATATTTATTCTGGACTTAAAATATAGAAATTTCAGTTGTCAATAATAAATAACTGCCTGCTCATTTCAGTGTAATTCTCCGCACTGTGTTGGCCAATCTGTAAAAAAAACCTTCGAAGCCTCCAACATACCAGTGGATTAGCCTCCTTCATTCCACAGCCATACACACATACATGTCAAATTCACTGTCTGAATCACTTGCTCATTCATGCTACCAAAAACAATTGTCAGACCTGAACCAACAATAGTTTCAGCATTTTCTTTCAGGCCAAGTACAAACAAATCTGATATACTTACTTTATAGCTGCTGTTTATGTTGGGACTAACTGCTTCATCAATGTCTAACTGTACATGGCTCTGTGCAACACTGTTTTCACCATGTGATGAAGGCAAGTACATGGAAGCCAGTGAGAGTGAAAATCCTCTGTAACCAATGTACCTATGAACAGATAAAAAAAATCTTAAAATTGTAACTGTAAAAAAGATTCAAGTCTTACTCACAACACCATAACTAATCATAGATGGATTGCAGAGATGTCTCATTCAGCCAGCAATCTCAAATCTTTAATTTCAAAAAGCCTTTTAGATATAATTCCAGGTACTTGGGGTTAATTATGATTGTACTCTGGGGCAGCAATTTCCGATTATAACACCTGACCAACAGATTCTGTATCTTGCTTGGTCTAGTGTGAGTCACATTGGATTCGCTATTTTAGCTGTCTTGTTGTGCACAGCAAAATGATCTATACACGTAACAACCCAAAACTATACACGTAGCAACCAAATTAACTACGAGCAGGATCACCGCCAATGTGTGCAAATGCATACTGGGGTGCGTGTTGCATGTCACATGCATTCCAAAGCACTAGCTCTACAGATTTTGTGAAAAGGTTGGTTGGAAACAGTACTGGTAAATTTTTAACAAATTTCTAATTCAAATGGACTTATTTTTATATACAGTTAGATCAAATAGATCAGTTATAACCTCAGCAGGAAAGCTTTGCTAAACCACTTGAAGCAGTCAACATTAATATACCGCTGCTGGCTTTTGTGTGAGGTATTAGTCAACTTCGTAGATCAATATAACTAAAGAATGTTTTGATGAACACAATAAATTTGGCACTACATTTAAACTTATTCTGCGCCATCTCACAGTGCATTTGCAATGAAATTGAGAGGAGGCTCTGACCAGTTAGTTGTAAAATAGAAAAAGTGTCTCATTTCATTGCATTGTGTTAGTACCCTATAGGGGTGGTTACAAAGCACCTAATTACTAGTGAGGAAAATTTCATTTTGTTGGAAAGAAATAGGATGCAGTAGTTTGGACTTTACTGACCCCCCATAGTTTTTGGTTCCCCAGAAAAACACATCACATGTGGTACTCATCAACTATGGAGTACATTTTCAAACATCTGGATCAAAATCAAGATAATTTTAAATTGATCCTGTTAAAATGTGAAACAAATGTCACAATGTTAAAAACACCTGTCTAATTAGAAGCAAATTCAATTATAGATCTAACTTATTCCCTACCCTATTTTTATAGTTTCCACAAAATATTGTTACCTCTGATTTTTCATTCTCTGTTTTGCAGTCGCAGTTGACTGTTTAAATTTTTCACTGTTACCTTTGAACAATATTATTGCAATTGAAAAATACACGTATGTGCAGCCATAGTTTTCAAATACCTCGGTCAATAACGAAGACTATTGAGAGCTACTCTGTCTCTTTGTGACAGAATGAAGGGCTTTTCCGCATTTCTAGGTTTTGAGAACAATGCACTTGCCATACATGCATACTTCCCATTAGAGAGGTAAATGAAACAGCAAAACATGCAAAAGTCAATGAGATATGCAGAAAAATATAAAAATTCAAAAAAATTCACAGGATGATGTCATTATCAGTTTCTCCAATGAATGGAATTGAATATGCAGTTCTTTATGTAGGACCATAAAATGTCACCTTTAAAATGATATCACATGACCCCTTTCAGGTTTCACAACTTCAACTCAATTTTTAACTACAACACGTCTGTTTCTACTCACATACTAGAATTGAACGCAATCAAACTGAGTTATTTCTTAAGTTGACTTCAAACGTTCAGCTTTAAGATCATGTCATATTCCCATAATGACATCATCAAGATGTCAAAATAAATGTAAACTGTAACACATCCCAGTCTACCCTACATATTGACAGTGAACCCAATTGGTCTCAAAGTTCTCTAGTTATGGGGAATTAAAGTGTGCGCCTTTGGAATAATGAATGACCCCTAGTGACTCCATCATGATGTGATTTAAATTATCATCTATTAGACATCCCCGGCCATAAAGGTACAAAAAAAATTGAACCAAATCAGACTCAAAATTCCCTTGTTATACGACATGAAACTGTATGCCTGTATTATGATGTCAAATGACTTTTAATGATGTCATCATAATGCAACCTTAATAATCATGTAATATACATTCCTGTTTATGTACATGTACAAAATAAACTAAACAGGACTGGTGCAGATAAGAAGCGCAACTCCAGAATTGTGTGACAAGACCCTGCATAAACTCAAAGTGCTTGTGCAAGTTTCCAGTCATGTTGAATTGACCTTGTGGGGTATCTGTGGAAGCTCTCCCAATCATTTCATGATTTCATTACTCACAATCATTTCATGATTGGGAGTAAGAGGTCTGAAATCATTTGGGTCATCAGATGAATGTCCGATCGGCCTGGAGTTAAGAAGACCTTCCACTTCATTGAAGGCTGTGGTCATTTCATTCCACATCAGAATCTGGTCTGAATTTGAAACTTTCAAAGTGTTTTTCATTTGCTTAATAAGGCTTTAATAGAATCCTCCCTGATGAGGACCAAGGGGTGTGATAAACTGCCACTCCAGCTCTTGGAGAACTGCAAAGTCTTCCAGCTCCCTCCATCCTTCTGTGAACAGCTTCTTGAGTTCTTCTCTGCACCAATGAAGGATATCACGGTTGAAGGCCAACAATGATGTGGTGCAAATTGTTTAATAGCATGCATGAAGGCTTGGGTCGAAAGATCCCCTACTACTTCCAAGTAGATTGCTTGAACTGTGACACAAGTAAAAATGGCTCTCCAAGCTTTCTTTGCTTTATTACAGCCATATTTCAACTGGAAAGGACCAAATAAATTAATGCCAACAGTTGCAAACGGTTGCGAAAACATTCTCATACGTTCTGGTGGTAAATCAGGCCTTGGTCTCGGCTTCCTTTACCTGGAAGTTGGATTCCAACACACTCTCACTCTCAGGGTCTTAATTATCTCTTCGTTACCAAGATTGATGCAAGAGTCCTCCTGACCTGGAGTTGATGCCAAGCAATACCATCTTTTCACGGAAAAGGAGCCATCAATCATGTCAGCTTTATAGCTTGTGTTACGGTTGGACAGGAATGAATTAGGTCATCCATATACCTATCGTGCTGCAGTATCCAAAAAGCTTCAGGATGAGTGGACTTGAACTTCTCAGTGATCTGCAGAATGACAAAGCTGGCCATAGCAGGTGAAGGCTTATCACCAAATACGACCCTCGTCATCCGGTAGATTTCAGGTTTTCTCAAACTGTCAAGATTTCGCCAAAGAAAACGATGGACTTCAGTATCCTCTGGTCTTAACAAAACTTGAAGGAACATCTTGGATGTATCTCCAACAATCGCCACTAGATCCTCTCTAAATGTAACAGTACACCAAACAGGTTTCCAATAAGATTTGGTCCTTCCTAAAGAAAGGAAGTCAATGAGACTCCCTGATATTTGCTGGTGGGATCGAAGACAACTCTCAATGGAGTACCGATCTTCTCTGGTCGATATATTCCATGATGGGGTGGATATTAGACAGGTCCCTCAACGGCTTCATCTGACACTAGGATGGCCCAACCCTTATCCACATACTCCCTGACTGCCTTGTCGTACATGCTAGCTTTGTCAAGATTCTTGGATAAGCTCCGTTCCGAAGTCGGCAATCGTTTCTCAGCTAGAGGGTGATTGTTTGGAGGGAGGAATGGGTTGCCCTTCCATGGCAGTCCAATCATATATCAGTCTCCCTCCTTGTGACAAGAGTTGGCAAACATCTCCTTTGTTCTTGTGTCCTCTTGGACATGCTGTTCACTGGACAGGAACAGTTTGGTGATCTTACACCCAATGTTTCAAAGTTGTACGGCCGGTAAAATCTAGATGCTCTTTGAGGATGGTGCTAACAGATGCTCTTGAAGGAGAAGACTTAGTACTGTCAGAAACAATAACAAACCACCCAAGTGGAGTCTTCTTTCCAACTGGCTCAAATTGTAGGCCCTGTCGTACTTATTCTTCAGTATGGAGGTGGCTGTACTGGACTCCAAGGATGAAGTCAATTGGTCTAGCCTAATGAGCAAATTCGAGATCAGAGATATAGGGAAAGGAGGAAAGCCGTTATAACGGTCTAAAGGAAGAATGCTAAGGACAGTACGGTCAATCTCATGTGCCTCTATTTCATAATCTTCACCTCTGGATAAAGGTGAAATCCAGAACCTCACCTGGCAACTAAATTTCTGCCTCAAGCAAGTGCCTCCAACAACTGAAATTTCCAGTGGTTCTCTTTGACCTTGCAGGCCTGGGGCCTTAGCAAAGTCTCTGCAAATGATGGTGGTCGCTGCGCCATTATCAATGAGGACATTACCTTCCCTGACTCTTCCATACTCAGCTCTGAAAATCACATGAACAGCTGGTAGAATCCCATCTACGTTCAAGGTGCAAACTGCACCGCTAGGATCAAGGGATGATATATTCTTGAGCAATCATTCTTGTCGCATTTTTTCTTGAACTTGCACTCTTCACCTTTGTGGCCTCAGATGAGACACGAAAAGCAGAGGTGGTGTTCCTTCAATATCTTGAAACGATCTGTGGGGGAGGAATCCTGAAAGGTAGGGCAGTCTGTCACTCTGTAAGGGGACTCGCAGACATAACACTTGATAGGCCTTCTCTCTGGGGGTTTCTTCTCACTGGCAGCATGGACACCCTTCGATTTTGGACAATCTCTTGACACCTTCTCATCTGCTTTGTCACACGTAAGATCTACGAAATCGGGGTCAAAATCCGTTTTGACCTGTTTTCTAAGAAATCTACTATTATGAGCAAGGTTGGGTCATTCTCGCTCGCGAATTTGTGTTGCATTATCTTTCCATTTCTGAATCATGTAATCTGGTAAGCGTTTAACTATTTGGTGCAAACTTTCAGAGGCATTAACGTCTGGAAGAAAATTTACATGGTTTAGCATACATCCGGAACAGTCATTTCTGAATTGTTCATAGGAAATAGTCTCCTGAAATTCAACCAGGTCATCAATCCATGCGTCAAAGGGATCTTTCGATGGATGGGCAGGCATCCCAACTACTTCAGATGAATGTGTCACATCGGCTTCAGCAGGGGATACTAGTGCGGCTTCAGATGAGGGCATGACATCTTTGGGTTGAGAATGTAGTGGTGGTACTTCTTCGCACGAAGACAGGGCCTCACCAGTTGGTCTCAGGTCAGAAGCTCGGAGATGATCAGATCGATGTTCGTCAATTGATGGCGACTTTCCAGGATAGGACTCCTTAGCCATCCGAGGCGGATCAGGCTGCTGTTGAGTTGTCATATTTGTGATTGCAGGTGGACATTGTCGGGTCAGGGACTTGCCGGAGATGGGAAAGTTCAGAACTTCAAAGTACTTTGCAACAGACCCTTCGAAGTTGTAAAAACTCTCGATCAGCTCAATCTCCCCACCTTTTTGATTTCTCGCAGTCTGCTCCAGGCAGCACGAACATTTCAGCATTAATGTCACTGGCATCCGTAAATTCTGTCTGTAGAATTGCCAATTTCTTGTCGGCCTGAGATTTGGTGAGTTTGCGCTCATCCATGCAGTTATAGATGCGGTTCACACCACGTGCGATCTTTCTCCACAAGATTTTCCTTTTCATCTTTAGCTCTTCAACTCGAGCATCTTCACGGACAGTGGTGTCTTGGCCTCCTTCGCCCTCTCCATCCCAAGCGTTGTCTCTTGAACTCATGTTGCCATTTTCAAGTTCACGAACTATACGGTAGTTCCACAACAGCAGTCAGCTAAGTCGACTCTCACTGGAACTTATAACCTTCAGAACTTTGGTGCAGACAAGAAGCGCAACTCCACATCACGATACAATCGGGATCTTCTAATGGTTGCTTCTGTACATTTTTTTATTGGGCGTACAGAACGACGACAACATTCTGGAAACACAGAAACAGAAAGGGGGCTTAATTAGGAATCTAACTTGAATCGATAGGTCTCAAACTATTCACTTTCCCCAGTGACAAAGATTCACATAAATTCATATTCTACCAGAATATATCAACTACATCCGATACAACTGAACTAGTCGCTAAACCAGATATCGCTGTAATTAGAATGAAGCTAACACTAGAATTAGTGGGCTGGTCATGAATAAAACAAACATAAAGCAGAGTGAAAATCAAACCATTGACATGTGAGAAAATTAAGTCTAGTTCGTCTAATGTATCAAATGTACAAACCGGGATATATTCTACGGATAGCCAGACAAAGAGATTATCTGGTAAATTGCAAACAAATTTACATGTATTTCTACATTAGCTATCACTGATGCAATCTTATCATATCGTACAATTTATTTTGTGTAATTCCAATCTCAAATAAAATCATTCATTTAAATTGTTCTATTTACCTGAAGGTTTTCTTTTCCTGGACTTGTACAGTTACACAGGATAAGACGGAATGATTAAAAAATACGAACAAAGAATTTCATTGTTTATTAAGTTGCGCATGGACGCAATGCTTCTGCGCGCTGTTATGCAGCAGTCGAGCTGTTATTCAGTCCAAGGACTTACAATTCCATAGCTATTGAACCTTACAAGTATGTACCTTTCAAATTATATCACGTGACCTGTCGTGGCATCATCGTAACATCCTTATAATGCATCCCACTTTGAGAATGCTAAGTTTCATTCAAGTCAGACTTATGGATTTGGAGATACTGGCCTGCAAAGAATACAACTTTGGAGGCGTGTCACGAAACTTAAGTCTGTTGGTGCCATCATGACCATGATTTTTCTAAGGAAAGATCTGTGCCTGATGGTTGTTCCACTGTGTAATTTTGCTTACATAAAAGATTGCCAAGTGAATAGAGTAGCCCCTTGAAAACTGTTGAAAAGTCAATGTGATTTTATAAATATTTAACTTTAATAATATATGACCTAATGACTTCATTGTATCACTTTACAAGTTTTATTTGGAGCTGAAGTTCTATTAACCATATGAATTTTATGGTGATCGAACTGTGTTTACAAATCTTCCTTGCACAGAAGATACACTAAAAAAAAAGATAAAACGTTGAAGATGACGTTATCATGACATCAACCCAAGTTGCACAGAACACAACACTGTTTGGGTCCACACCAAATTCAATGGTCTGTAGATATGGGCCTGCGAAGGATTAAACTTTGTGGGCAGGTCACATGATCTTAGATGACATCATCACTACATCACTGTTCTTTGAGAATTTTGAGACAGATACGATGCGTGGTCACAGGCTGTTCAGTAGCGGGTTTCAGCACATGTCGGCCCACGACCCCACTGTGTCAGACTAACGACTTGATCAACCTGAATTATATATAACGGGTTTGCCCTTACCCAACGTATATTTATAAGCACTGTATACTCAGTGCTTGTCCGAGAGCTTGCGAAAAAATAAATATACATTGGTAAGGGCAAACCCGTTATATATAATTCACATCTCCCCAACGCAAAAATACATCTTGATAATTGATCAACCTGAATCTGGATGGATATTCACGTTGCAACAACTGCACTGCATATTCATATGTTTCCATGGAGAGCCCTAAAAGCAGCTCATGCTACATAACAGAGGCATCCATTTCATATATGAGGATGTCTATATTTGATTAGTACCAGTTTCTTTCATATCTTGGCATAATTCCCTTTTAAATATGATGCTTAAAGACAAGACATAACTATTCAAGAACAAATCTATTAGCTATGTTTTTGGTTAAAGATCCGATACTTTTATGGAAAACCATGTTCTCAGAATAATGTAAACCCCCTCTTCAATGAACAAGATGATAAACATTCAATTGCCCTTTTTATCAACCAATCAAACTGCCATATAAATAAATATTCATATAATCTGGATTCTCAGCCAATTAGAGTGCCCCATCAAATTTTGGTAGCAAGTCCCAAATTTTGCGCACAAAAAGGGCGTCCAGATTGCTCAAGTCAGTAATTAGGCACTGCCAAACCAGCATATTGGGAAACAAGGTTACACTGACCGTCCCTATGTGTTATTAAACTGCACGCCAAACCGTGACATGTATGCATCGCAAAGAAGGTGGACAACACCCGGCCAATTACTGACTTGATTTCGATTTCAAGTCTAAATTTCAGAGTACAGTCTTTTTTTTTTACTTAAACATTTTCCCTTTGATCTCTGTTCTTTACGTTATAACATACACAAAAGTTAACATTCAAATCTTGGCCTTGAATCACTCTGCGGGTTTACAGATGTATTCTTGGTAGTTCTTCATTCTGTAAGATCTTCCTCCAGTCATTTGATAACTTAGGCCTTTATCTATGCAAGATGGTTTTCAATGACTGCAGCCAATGGGTTTTCTACCTTGTGGACCTTGTGGCAATCTAAATGTATAAAAATAAATTCCAAACACTCAAAAATATCCATCTTGTGACCAATTTGATGGCTAGAGCAACAGACACAGTAGATTATATACTTTTGACAAATTTTTAAAATGTTCTCAAGGGTTCAAATCTCCTACAGTTAGTGGAATGCATAAATTTAATAATTTAGTACATTTCAACCAATCTAAGATTTGTCTTCTCTTCAGAAATTTATACCAGATATTTTACTTGAACTTGTAAACAAATTAAATCTGTTTGAAAAGTAACCTTATGAGTTTTCTTCAGGTGTTTCAGGCTGAGCCACCAAAATCCAGACAAAGTCTTATAAACGCAGTTGTGCCAAAAGAGTAAAACTTTGGCAGGTCTCTCTTGACCACTTTTGTCAAGCTTTTCTCAGTTTATCTGTATGTGGCTCCAACACCAGATAATTATGTTGGCTGATGCACAGCCCAAACTACGTTTTTAGCAAGCAATCTGATCTACTTGTCTCACACTACTTCCCTCTACATCTACGAGGAGATTTTTTTTTACGCCTATCCCTATGTACAAAGGAGAAAGGGCCTTTTCTTATACCTATACATAAAGACCACTTATATTACTGATTAACCTAATAATATCATGGAAGTGTACAGTTGGACTGGTGGCCCTACAATAGAAAAAAAGCAGGTGTGTACTATGACTGGACTAAGAGAACTAATAAACCGACATGAAAATAACTCATGGCCAAAACACAGGGAACGAAAGGGGGAAACTAATGGAAGAGTCTGAAAAGTTAACTTTTGGAATCAACTATTCTCCTAAAGGTAAGAAAAGAACAAAACATTAAGCAAAAAAATAAACCACTGTGACCAAAAAGAAGAAAACAAGTGGCAGTGGAAGAACACCCCATTTTATGTAATTAGTCCAGATGGAACGATCCAATCTGGACACAAAAATACATCATGTTACTCATCTCTCATATACACACACACACACACTACAGGTCATACTGTAATTCAAGGAAACTTAATTTTGGTATCACTCACAACACCTTACCATTTCCTCTATAAACACAGGTACTCAACATGATATGTACAGAACTATTTCAGTCACTTGATTTAGGATAAGGGGATATTCAAATCCTTTGGTTTATTTGTATAAACAAGAAGACTCAAATCTTTGACATATAAAAATCAAGTTTCAAATATCAAAAGAAATGCAGATGTTTCTTTTAGGAAAAAATGGCTCTATTCGCATAATCTTAGAAGTTACAAGTATCATAAGGTTACATTCAAACACATAACTCATATACTTGTCAAAACAGGAAGGCATTCTTATGAAGTAATGGTAGCTTTGTTGAGGCAAAGGTTTCTTTGTATTTAATTCCTCCAGTGACACTTGAGAAAAGCATGACTTAATCATGAATCCCTGGATCAAAGTGTAGAACTTCAAAGTTCAACATTTCTTGCAGCTACATGTTTTTTTGCTAACACAGTGTATGCAAAATGTATCTCATTGTTCAAATGACACAAAGACCACTGCACTTTTCACTTTTCAGCCTGTCGCACTCTTATGACAAGCATCTTCCAAGTCATCTCTGCTGGGCTGCAATCCAATCCAGACAAGAGTCCATCAGTTACAATGTGCTACCGCTGGTTGCTAACATGTGGATAAGCTGGAAAAAAATATATATTTTTTTTAAAATACAAGTAGGCTATACTGCAGTATTTTTCATTAACCACTTGCTACCGGGTGCCTTTGGAAATGCAGTGTCTAATGCTAGGCAATTTTTCAATATCTTCGGTTTTAAAAAATCTTCAAAAATTCATACCTTTTTTCCTGAACGTCTAAACCCCATTGAGTGACTGTCTGGTTGCTACTCTAATCTGAAATACAACATTTATTGACGTCCAGGTATTTCAGCCAGGCCTGCTGTCTTGTAAATGTAATTTATTTTGTTCAGGAAACAGGCACAGTGCGCTGCTAATGTCTTTTCAATAAGGGCCAGATTAGCATGCAGTGGTATTGTATTGCTCATTACTGGAGCGCTGGAGCACTTCTGTCCCTGCTGGTAATCCGCTCGTGCTGAATGCCACAAAGAGTGGTACAATCTTTCAAAACAATGATAGATTTCCTCTGCTATTGACAACTAAAAAAGTGTTGGTAATTCCCAGCAAACCCCGTCTTTTGTTTTGAGTATGGTCATTTGTTACAAGGCCCAGCTATTTTGTCCAATGTTGGGCAGCGCCGCTTTGCATATAAAGAAAACATACCTGAAACCGGGCTCCCCGGCAGCAAGTGGTTAAAGATGAAGTATGGATTATTTTTGAAATGCTTCAAATGCTTCAAGGAGCTCATACACTGCAGCAAGGTTTTTCCAGGGGTTACAGTGATTGTGATTTTGTCTGAATCACTAGAAATATGTCTCAGACAAAATAGAATTGAAATAGTTTTTTTCTGAAGTCATTCATGTAAGTTTGGTAATGCTAGAAAAGAAAAAAGTAGGATATGGCCATACTAATTGGTGTATTCTCATAAATGCCATTCGTCAATCTGAACAATCGCTTGATCTTTGTTTGATCTGTTGATCTTATTGCACAATATGCCCATAATTCTGCCATCAGCTGATTTCCTTCTGCTTCTACTTTTGGTTGTAGAAGATTTAAAAAAAAAGAGGTTAAGGAGATTTCATATAGGATCAACTAACAGCATAATGCGATTATGTGATTGTCCTGATTGACCAATTGTGTCAAACCTGTATAATTTTGGGCAACAGACAATATTTCAGGTGCCAACATTTTTGTTAATGGTGCAACACTGCAAAATTAAATCAACATGCACAATATAAAATTGCCATGGAATACCATACCTGTGTTTGTTCATAATTTTGTGTTCATATATGCATGTGATTATGACTCATGCATGTGCATGTACATGTATGCTGTCCTGCTGCACGAACCAATAAACATACTGTCGGTGTCAATTTCAGCAAAACAATGCATGCAAAAATATTTACGTACACGTACATCATGCAGTTCTCGTGCTGACATTTCATCGCCGATCAAGGCTACCACGGCTGGTCTTTCCAATTCACTGTTGTGATAAAAAAGTGTTGGTAAAGCTTGCTGTTGTTGGCCTGGCCTGCTACGCAACATGACAAACCTAAAGATACTAAACAGAATTTGAACACATTGGCAAGTAACGTCAGGCTTCTGACAAAACACACTAATTCTTGATATATTTTATATTGTTACATCCAGATAGATGTTCCTTTTACTTACCGTAGCATGTTTGAAACACGGTATAGCCTTTTGTCAAGTACAGGTCCTACTGCTTTCAACTACATATCACAGAGCAACACGACACACACACTGTGCCAAACTCTACTGGCACGGAAGCCCAAAGCAGTGTGTGGTGTTAGCTTGGTCTGCCGACCATACAGTGTGCAGAGCCTGAAAGCTGTTTGTTGAAGGCAAAGTAAGGGTGTGCACTTATAGGTATTTTTGGAACCGGGTACCCATTTTTTTTGTCAACATCGGGTACCTGGGTACCCATAGAAGAGAATGCTTAATAACAAATGGCACTGTGCACAACCTTGGTGAACCATGTGCCCGAAACAGTGCTCTCTTTTTTTGTACATATGAAACAAGCAGCACATTGTTTTAAATGTCGGGGTAAATCTCTCTTATCTTTTTATCAAACGAAAATGTTACTTTCAATTTGCAAAATCTTCTTTTTGCAAGTATATAAAACAGAAAAAAAAATTGTTGACGAGGAACATCAAAACAGATGACAGAGCTGCAAACCACCTACGCACCAGCTACCGATCAAAGGAAATGTCTGGGATGCTGCATGACCACATACACACAGAACGCATGTGTATAAATGGTAACCACTGGTTGTGTCATGTGCAGACCAGATCAGTACTACTGTACGTCATACATCATGGGTTATTAAATGGCGTTTATGTACAAAAATACTTCCTTAACTTGAACAATGCCCACACCACCATATCCACTTACTTTGAAGTTTCTGATTAAAAAAAAAAAACACCAAAATGTTTCTAATGGCATTGACAATATCGTAAGTCTAGGGTAAAGAGTCATCATTGCAAAGCACATTTCTTTTCTCACTGGATGCAGCTGCATACATGTTGCACAAACCAACATTACCTGGAACAAATTCTGTCTTTCACGCTATACTGAAGCTAGCCTGATTGCTACTGTGGGACTAACTGTAATCCCCTTCAGGCAGCCCAATCACTGACACTGCAGCAGCCATGTGACCGCAAAAAAAGGTCATGTGACCACTCATAGGGATAGCCAAGTGAAAAACCCCCGGACAATGCGCAGTGCTTCACGTTGTAAACAAGACTAAGTGATATGAAAGTTTTGCCACAAGAAGGTACATGTATTACAATAAAGTGGTTCATTTTAATAAAGAAATTTGTAGGATAACACCATTCCCCTAAGGTTCGAGTTGTTGAGACGTTACTGCATAAGTACTAATACTTCGATAAGTGACGTTTGACTTGCAGACTGTATTACGACCTGTCAACATTTCCTGTTCTTTTGAAATGCTTTTGCACATACACAAAACATCCCTCCTGCTTGTTTGTTCAATTTGTCAGCCACAGTTCCTCTAAACCACTGAGGAAATTTATATTGCTTTAATGTAAAAGTAATTTTGAAACTAAAAGTGAGAATGACTATGGTATATTTCTTGGTGTCAAAACTAAAATGGTTCTCTGACTCTTTGGGTTTATGTAGCACATTTAGTGCTTTGATAATCATCTAATAATAAAAGGCAATCAACTGCCCAATTTTTGCATGTTCACTACTTACCGTATGTGTGGAGTCTCAGTACCGCTGCTATTTTACGCACTCCACTCTCGCTCCGTCGTCAATCCCAACATAAAGTAATTTTCATTCATACTGTTTTATTTAACAAAAAATGCTTTTAAACAACAGCACTACCATTTCAGTACAAAAGTCATCTAGGCTAACAGGGTTTGTAAGTTACATATACAGTCATGCAAGTGTACATCAACAGCATGGCCACCTCAGAAGACAAAATTCCTTCAGCCTCTTGTTCATAGGTTTGGTACAGCTATTTTCCTAGTTCTCGATCACCAAAATTATTCAGTAAGGTTGCATGAACAAAAAAAAGTACAATTCATATGGTTAGTAGTCAATCTTATGTTATGAGGTTAGGTACCTCATGATATTTTCAAAATCTAAGCTTTTAAATTTAGACTCACAGGATCGACGACAATGATGACTACACTTTTCGTAGTTCTGGATGGGTTTCGGATCGTGACGAAAAATTCATTTTCAGCCAGAAACATTGTAAAAAGTTGCTTTTCTAATGAAGACTTTCTTAATTTTGAAAAAAATACTTCAAGAATAAGAATTCCAATGAATTAAAAAGTAGAGTTTTCAGGTGTACAGTTAGCTATCATTAGTACTCTCCCCTGCACCGAACAGTTGATGAACCCATTACGTCACATACATTTCTGCCACCCCCTTGTAGTTGAGTTCGCAACAAATTTGTGTGCACATAACACCACGTGATCCGAAAGTATAGGGAAAAGCTTTCAGTTTTTGATCGATTTAAAAAAAAATGGAAACCCTATAAGTCATTTTGATTAACAAGACATTAGATGCAAAAATTTATATGACTGTTCAATCCCCCAAAATATTTGGAATCACATGTAGTGAGTAACCTTTCACCCTGTAAATGTTTGTCATATTTTGTTCACTCCCACGAACTAGGAAAAATCCGGAACTAGGAAAACGACTGTAATTCAACAGGCGGGGTGAGCAACAAAAGCAGCTGTTGATCTCCGAACTGCAGTTACATGTAAGACTGCGGGACCCGGTATTCAGTGGCATGGTAAATTTTCAGCAAGTCTGCCCTCCAGTATTAAATTTCAAAGACATTTTATTCAGGGATATCTGTTCCTTAGTTATTATTCATTATTTTTTGTACAGGTACCTGGCCCGAAAAAAAATTTATTGCAAACTCCACCTGACTGATTTGGACAATGGTCAAAATGCACTTTTCCCACAGTGCATTTTAGCCAATCATCGACCATTGTCCAAAATCAGCCAAGTGGTATTTGCAATAAGGCTCATTCATTGTGGTTTGGAAGGTAAGGAGTACCAAACCATTTTTTTTGTAAGAGAGTATAAAAGAGGGTAATGCAAAAAAAGCACCCGCCCCTAAAAATATCCTTAACATTGGCGTTTCTTTTCAGTCACTTCGCCGAAAAGTCACTTCGCCGAAACTGCCTAAAAAAGACGGTATCATGTGTAGATTTGAAGTACAAAAATTCCAACAGACCTACCATATTTTTCAGTGACCAGTAATAGGCCTACGCTACAACTTTTGGTTTTATTTTGGCCTGAAGTAGGCCCTACCTAGGGCCTAGCTAATGTTACATGTAGCTAAGTAGATTGACATAATTGATGTGCTGTGCATTAAGTTCAAAAATTCCAACTTGTCCTGCTGTCACTGCCGCCTACCCTGAACTGCACTTCAGTTCAAATAATCCTTCAAAATCAAACCTACGATGGCTGAAAGACGCAGGCAGTTTATATCATGCATGATGATGTAAATTTACTTTCGTAAGCCCTACACTGTAGTTGCCCAAGCCTAGCCATGATCCGATACACATACAAAATACAAAATGTAGTCAGAACTTTACTTGTCCAAAATGATCATGTTTGAGTAGGCCTGAATTTTGAATTACCTGTGAAATGTCCGGGTTGCTTCACATCATAATATGAGGACCATCTTTGCTATAATAAGTCATCAGCTGTAAATTTTGTAGTCCACTTTTGTCATTTCTTTGTGGGCAACCTAATGCTTGGTTTGTAGGAAGATTTTACCATTCTGAACATGTTGTGTGAGTCCCCAAGCACAAAAGCTGCACTCTTGAGAGAAAATTGAGTTGAACCTTCAAGCCTTGGGCAGAAAAACTGAAGCACAATCAAAACCTTGTACCCACTTTGAACACTGTAGTGCTGCATTGATGCCTCACACACAACTACACCATAATTGCACATAACATTATAAACATGGTGGCCCCAAATGCACGCTGTGTGTTATCTTTGAGATGGAAAAGAGTTGAGTTCTAAATTTTTCCCAAGTCAGATGGGAAAAATTCTTCACCTGTTCACAAGTGGAAAGACACAAATAACAATGAGAGAGAATTTAACATAGTTATAGAGAATGAAGCCAATTTGGCAAAAAAAAAAAATTGACTATGAAACTGAGGTTATAGTACAGATACAAGAGAAAAGGTACGTTAGACCTGGTTCTATATTAGTAGAGTGTCCTTATTTTATATTTAGGTACGGCTTTTTCTGTGTCCATGACAGGTTTTTGTGACCATGCATGTATAGATATCTCACCACACTACTGTTTGTCATGATGTACAGCCTAGCTGGAAAGATATAGTAAAGCTCGTCTAACGTTAGTGCTGGACAGTAGCAGTGTGTCATGACTTGTGTGTAAAGAATATCACAATCGATAGATTTTATGATGTTCATGACCTTGATCAGGGATTCTCCCCACAACTTACGTATCTCTCTTATTTCCCTGTGGGAACTTACTTAAGTATGAATTACGTCAGTTCGTAATTCACAAAAACAGTTCTGTGAGCCAAAGAGAAGGCTGGATATTCTGGTCAACAAGCTAACCAGAGTCATGAGGAATACCTCAGAGGACTATGGGCAGGAAGAAAGAACAGCATTACATGGACAGAATGCAGTTCAGTGGCTACATGGAGGTGGAGCAGTTGGAAGTCTACTGGTGGGCAAAGAATATAATGAAGAACAGGAGAAACAACACGGACAGGGTTCCTTTCTACCGACTGAAAACATGGCGAGCAAAAGAGAGAGAGCTGGACAAAAAGAAGAAAGAACACCAATGGTTCACTAAGAAGGGCAGGTTTGAGGCCGACATGTTTGTTGAAGCGACGCCGGGAGGTGCTCTGGCCAAAAGGACCCGGAAAAGGGTGAGGCAAGCGGGCCTTAAAATAAAGATTGTGGAAAAAGCAGGGAGTAGAGTAAAGGACATCCTGACAAGGTCATATCCATTCCGAGGGGACAAGTGCCTAGATGATGGGTGCACGGTGTGCCAACAGTACAGTGGAAAAGGCCAGTGCAAACAGAGAGAGGTGATATACCAATAACATGCAAAGGATGTGAAGAGAGATACTAGATCACTTGGTGAAAGGGTTCAGGAACATGTGAGGGGGAAGTCATCGGCATTACACTAACATATGCAAAAGAAACACAAGGGGCAGTCTCAGGAAATTAAGGTAAAAATACTGAACAGGTGCCCCAGCGACGTGATGCTCAGGCAGGTGATGGAATTGGCGTATATTAAAGAACTTAAACTGCAAATAAACAGAAGGGAGGAATGGACGGACAATAATAGAGAGCTGAAGGATACAAAATAGAAGACTGTGGTTCCATGGGATTGGAAGCGCATTGACACGTGCCTGGGGGTCCTGCGCATCGAGGCTCATTGAGGGAAACACAACGGGTGTTCAAGCATTTGCACCTGACGAGGGGCAGGAGATGCCCGAAAATTCATACATAACTAAGTTCCCACAGGGAGATATGGCTTTAAGAGAGATAAATAAATATAACAATTATTTGGAGGAAAAGTCAAGCTTGTCAATGTTGTCTGTTAACAAGAAACCAAGTACTGGGTTTGACATAGGTATGTAAATAATAAACCATTAAAATATTGCATGGTGACAGCCCTGAATATTTGGCTGAACTGATCACTCTTCGACCACTGTCTCACTTAAGTCTCCATAGCTTTAATCAGAAAACTGTGATCCTTCTAAAAATCTGTCTATCTGTAGTATTCCTTGGGTGATCTGACTTTTTAACATGCTGCTCCTTCTCTTTGGAATAAGCTTTCAGTTCAAGTAAAGAATGCCATTAATTTAAACCATTTTAAGACATTGTTAAAAACTCCACCTTTTTCAAATTGCCTTTGATTTTTGATTCATTTATATTGTACTAGTAATTCAACATTCACACCTTTCTGTATCACTATAAAAAAGTGTAAAGGGAACTTTGCTCAAAATCTCCCAGCCTTGTTTTCCCATTCAAGTCACAGTTACTTGCTATTGTTTCAGGTATTGTGATGTATCCAAAATAAGTACAGTAAGGTTCAGAGCTAAAAAAAAACTAAAGAAAAGAAAAAAGGAGGAAAAAACAAACAAACACCCCACCCAACAAACAAACAAACAAACAAACAAACAAACACCCCAACAACCCCAACACCCCAACAAACAAACAACCAAAGAAAAACAGGACCATGCAAGAGAGTGAAGTGTCATCTGTCACACAGGAGATGGTTCTTTTTGATGAATTTAACCCTAACCCTCCTCCATCCTCCAACAGGTGAAGGATTGAGGAGGGTTAGGGTTAAGCCTTACCCACATTAGGGAGACAAATTCTTTTGTTTTAAACCATTTGGAAATGTATTTTTGTCCCCACGTGTAGACTTGTGCAGTGGCAAATTCACAGACCATGTAAGTCTACTATACACTGTTTCCTGCATAGCATATCACAGGTCTAGTTCAACACTTACTGTGCTCCTTTATTCTCATTTCATTTATTGGACACAAATGCAATGACAGCTATGTCATTAAAAGATACCCCTTGCAATTCTGACACAGCTTTGTCTTGGAAACTCTTTATTGCAACTAAAAATGCACTTTAAATTTGCTGGTACTGCCAGTGAAACCCCAACACAGAAAAGTAATATTGCCTATTGCTGTAAATACATGCAGTTATTGTACTTTGCCTTGCCTTGAGTTTGATCTCTCATCAGACTTCATTGTGAAGCATGTAAAGATGGTAAAGTTATTGGAACTGTGAGTACCTACAGCCAAAATGTGCAAGTGTGGCAAATGGGGACACTCATATCTTGATTCAGTGCCCCCTGAATGATCTTAAATCAGTGACTTTTAACTTGCCAAAAACTTTTAAGATGAAAGTCATATTATAGGCATCCTAGAATTTTCAGTTGATGGCCTCTTTGGTCTTTGCTTTAGGCAATTTTTATGAAGACACTACTTTGCAAAGCGATTAAAGTTGAGAGCAGAAAAATATGCACCAAGTAAATGAGATTTGGGGAGAAAAAGAAGAAGCAGGAAGAGAAACTCTTGACAAAAAGAATGTGTTTTCCGCAACTTGTGGGAAAAGCCAAATATTCACAAGACTGGAATTTTCATAGTGGGGTTGAGTCTTTAATTGTGTGCAATATTTCTGTCCATGCATGTGCAAGTGTGCCTTCTACATTTATTCATAGTCAACTGTCTTGCTGCCTAATGGAACATCACCAATGGCTAAGTTCTGTCCAATTTTACAAGCTTTTTCAAGATTGTATTTTGGCGACAGTCTTCAAGCTACAGTAGAGGTCACAAATCTAGACACCTTAAAATATCTGTAGTTTACTACAGCTAGATGTATCTGACATCTCTCTGCAGTAAGGGAGATAATGGAGATGTTGTGTACTGTGACAGCTGGGCATGGGTTGTAGTAGTGAGCATGGCTACCTTATTAATACCTTACTATTGATACAGCTGGACCCAAGAACCAAGGCAAGACAGTGTTTCACTATTGAACATTTATTTTTTGGCAAGACAATCTTTCAAAATATTTGTTTCCATGCCTCAGAAATCATGTAGTATATTGAAGGGGACTATAAAATTGTTGATAGAATGCTTTAGTGGCTGGTTACTAACCAATGTTTGGTGTGGCAAGGTGGCATATAATTCAATATTATTTAATTTTTGGAGTGCGTGCTTAAGTCGGGTACAAATTTACAGTGGTTATGATAAAAGCAGTGCTGAAAGTAGGTGCCAGGTTCGGTTCGGGTTTGGTTCGGACATGGTTCAGAAGTTGTTAGCTGAACTTCGGACACTTTGGTTCAGACACGGTTCAGAAATTGTTAGCCGAACTTTGATTCGGTTCAGGTTCAGACACGTACACACATGTACCTACATGTATATATACAATGCACGTTGAGACATTGAAGAGAATGCTACAACCATGCCGTACACAGTACTTCTGTGTGTAAACTACGTTAATACAAGCAATGAATCTCCTCTCCATCCCCATCCATGAGCAACTTTGATTTGAACAATTTTTTTTCTAAACTGCTTCCTAAAGTTTGTTTAGAAGTTAAAATTGCCTAGAAAGTTACCGTTGGAGGTGTGACAGTTTCCTACCGTGTTTCACTGACCAAAAGCGGCTGTGTTTGGACCACACTTGACTCAACAAAACGATCGCACGTAGGATATGTGAAAACAGCAAAAAACAGCATGTTCAAATGGGAGATTCCTCCTTTTCAGAATACAAGATCAAATTAGATTTTGAACGAATTGTCTGTTGGTTATTTTCACAAAACAGATTCAATTGCAAACCATGGCTTTTGATGTATTAGAAGAAGAACCTTGGTATCCAGTCAGCATTCTCCCCATGACAGTGCCCACGTGGCCAAAGGGGCGATTTTTCATCAGTCCTTTTCAAACAGATAACAGCATTTTGTTATTTGAGATTTGCGAACAACGTATTATCACTATTATTTTTATCATGCTTCAATCAAACATGATGAACGAAAGGCAAGTTGGGCAACCATGTGAACCAAATCTAGTCACGCGCTGAAGCGCTGCACTAGCCCGCCTGGCAAAATCAGTTTTCCCTCCAGAGTTGATTTCGGTCGAGCACAAGTCCGACTGTGATCAGCATCCAATCAAAAGTCGTTTTGTCTGGGCATTTATGACATCATTGGCCTGATATGGAACCTGATGATGGCATGGCTATTGGAGATTGGCAAACATAATGCTAAATCTGATTATACATAAGCACAATTGTATGTAGTGAGAATTTAGAATTGCTGTGCAGCGGAGATGCTGCACGTTGCATGTTCTCAGTTGATTATTAGTGAATTCTCACCAAATACTTTTTACAACCATTGCGTGATGCAAGGCCATGGTAAGGTTACTGTACATGTATGTATGTATGTATAGCACATGTGCTGACTGCCGGAGCGGCACCGTGCAGCACAACTCGTTATCTACTTTTCGTTGTGTTTGCTTTTTTATCACGTTTTCTTGTATGCGTTCCGTGCACTATCAATGCTATCCCATATTAAAGCCGAACATCCGTACTGACCAGTTTGGTTCGGTTTCGTTTGAAAGTGCCATGTTCGATGATTTTTGGTTCAGTTTGGTGGTTCGGCAGCAGCACTAGATAAAAGTTAAGTCAATCAAAAGTTTGCACAACAAAAAACAAACCATTATCAAAAGGGAAAAGTACCAGTAGGTAGCTTTGTACATAAATTTGCACATCTTGAATGAATAACACAGGTAATGTGTGCATACGCAAGGTGTGTTTTCTGAAGTTAAGTGTAACAATAGAGGATCCACAACGATATACATAACTTCATTTTAATTCTTACCTTGGTAATGTAGGAGTACAAAACACAGTAACACAATTTTCAATGAAGCCACGATCAAATGGATTGTGTCCACTGCGAAATTTTCCTGTTACCTGTACATGGGAATTATGGAGAGATACTTGGTTGATACTCCTCATTTTAACCACAGCAATGAAGTTTTGGGATGCAAAAACTCTGTTTAAGTTTGAAAATTGATTATAAAAAATCAACCCTAACAGTCCTCAGTTCTTCACCTGTTTGAGGATTAATGACAGTCACAGTTAAACCCGTGCAAAACAACCCTTTTACCCACGTAACCTGTTTTTGTTAGCATGTTTGCATCTAAAGATGATAGAAATACACTGATAATAGAAATATTAAGTTTTCTTTTACTATCACCTGTAGGCACACACATATTTAAAGAAAACAGTGATATAAACAAGACTGGGAAACTAAATATCAATCTCCTATCCTAACATATACCTTTAAATGTCTCTGGACATTTATGTACATATATAATTTTATGCTGATTGGGAACAGCACTGTGTGATTTATAAAGTCATCATGAGTCCAAGACCATTCTGGATGATTTTTGCTCAATTGGATATCTTGCTTTTTGAAATATCCAGTTTGTTCAAGCACGATTTCAAACATCTGGAAACTGGTTGTGTGAATTTGTGCATAACATTGTACCCTAGAAACCTGGTTTAAGCAGGTGTAGCAGTGGTGTAGCAAGGTCATTTTGTGTGTGTGTTGGGGGACACGCGAAAAAGGGTACTATCGGTATCCATGCCGAAAAAGAGATAATTTTGTTTCAATGGGAAGTTCTACACCACATTTGAATGGTGATGCTGCTCCAAGTTTATTTAAAGTATCAGACAATAGGTGGCAATATCCACAATTATAAAATTTTGATTATCATGCTAAGTTTGTTGACAGCACTTATCAGAAAAGGAAGACGATTTCATGGCTGAAATTTCTTCACCATTATTTGTCAATCTTTTTGCAAATGTGGTGATTGGTATGTTTCCCTATTATGTAACTGGGTTTGGTTAAACGGCTTCATATTTAAATTAGCCATCCCTGTTGAAACCTCAGTTTATTAAAATAGTTGCAAAACAGCTGAATAGAAAGTGATAAATTCACTTAAGAAACATGAATCTGAAGTCATTTTTTTAAATGTTTTGTGCTCCTTCGCTTGGAATGTGTCCATGGATACTGTGACAACTTTGACAAAGTGTGCTATCCCTCAATTTTGTACCACATTTTGAAAACAACTATGCTCAATGATGTACGATCCTGGAAATGAAATCAAAGCACATACATATATCACTGAAAAGCACAGACTTTCTTGAACAATGATATATTCAGAATTCAGAACTCTGACCATGTCTATAATCACAGCATGTAACCTTCGGCCAGAAGCTGAAGAGATAGCAGAGTGGTCAACTCATCATCAGATGAAATGGAAGTGGGAAGTTGAGGAGGTTGTGCCCAACTGGCCAACCTTTCAGCATGTCAAGATCATTTCAAAGCTGGGAAATTGAGTTGGAATGTCGTTGGTTATCACATTTGAAGAGATATCATCAGAGGAAAAAATTTGCATGTATCCGTTCACCAACTCAAGTGCTTAATAAGCTTGAACAGGGCCAAATAGTCGGCTCATTGGCCAATGCATCCCTGCTATATGGGGAACAATAGAGGCTCCCACGGCAAAAACTATGGAAACCCCTGTAAAAGCAGTTGTTTCATACTGTCGGATGAAGATGAGCTGGAGCTAGCATAATGTCGCTGGGTTTCTTGTGAGCACCATGCATGTGTGGTGTTGGGAGTTGTATTTTCATATCTCTAATGAGTCCTGGCTGATTCAGTTTCCAACTTGGTCAGATCTGGATCCCCCAAACCATCCAAGTTATCCTGGTAGTAAGTTTTGGTACTTGAGGCCCAGCTGTTGTTGCTCCATCTCACAGACCTAACGGCACAGCTTGACAGATGGGTAGAGCCCCACAGTGTACTATATAACTGCAATACTTATGTCACTCCCTCTACATTATTAGCCTTACCTCAGCTTCCAATTCTGAATGAGCTAGACAAGCTAATCCCTTGCTTGTGGTTAAGGGTCCTGTTATTCACTGCATCCCTTCAGATGTGTTCAAGAAGGGCAGTAACATCTTGGCTGCAGGGCTTTACACTGTTCTTACAAACTATTGGGACTCCAGTTTTGTACAAAAGGATTTTAGGATGTCAATATCATCACCCTTTACAAAAACAAAGGCAGCTGACGGGTCTGCAACAACTACAAGGGTATCTCTCTGCCGTGTTTGACTGAGAGTGATTTTGTCTGAGTGCTGAAAGAATGGCTCCAAGTCATCACCAGCTAAATTCTCCCTGAAAGCCAGGGCAGCTTTCATCATCCACCCCTGGCAGTGTTCTCCGTAAGTCCATTTCAAAAGAAGTGTGTCAAACAGCACTGACCCCTTCTTATCATCCTTGATCTGACAAAGGCATTTGACAGCTTGAATCACTCAGTCTTGTTTGCCATTCTAATGCACTGGGGCTGCCCTGTAAGGTTGTTGTCCCTTCTTACGAATCTCTGTGACAACATAAATATCACAGTTCGATTCAACGGCTTAAAATCTACTGAGTTTGGAATCTGCCAAGGCAACAAGCAGGGTTTTGAGCTTGTGCATATCATGTTTGGTATCTTTTTCTCCACCCTGCTATACTGTACATTTCCTGATCCATATGGCATCCTGCTACACACTCGCAAACCTCCTCAATCTGTTCAGTCTTCATGTTGAGACCAAAGCTAGGTAAGTCCTTGAATGAGAACTATTGTATGATGCAGCCACTGTTACTCACTAAAGCTGACCGTCAAGATCTCTGCAACTCAACTTTGGTAAATTAGTAGTTTTAACACAAGGTTTCGCACCTCCATCTGAAATCACAATCCATGGAATAGCTTTGAGAAGGGCTGAATAATTCCAGTACCTTGGCTCTACAGTTACCAGCTCTAATACTCTACATGCAGAACTATGAATATAGGAAGAACTGCAACCACCTCTATGCTCATGACAGGGACAACTGGTCACTCTCCACCAAGCTTAAGATATGCACCTACATGTCGTGTATGTTGAGTGTACTCCTTGACTGCAGCAAATCAAGGCCAACCTACTGACACAAGGAACACTGGTTGAACACCTTCTATTTCTGCTGCCTACACTCAATCCTTGAAATCTCTTGACATGGCTGTGTCTCAAACCCTGCCATTCTTGAGCTTGCTGGCACTGATGGGTTATTAACACTGCTCTCAGCTTGCTATGTTTGCTGGTCTGGTGACATCTGCAGGCATTAGAGTTGCAATGATGAGACTCAAGTCACTGCATGCAAATGACTTGACTGGAGTCCCTCATCAGACACTTTGCCCACAACCACTTTCCCACTTCATCTACGCGCTACTTCATTTACGGGTCACTTTGCCCGCACAATATTTTGCGAGGTAAGAACGCGTGTCCTAGTTTCACACGCAAGCAGGCACCTTCACTGATCACCAAGGGCTGACAGCCTTGCACAGATTTTAGTGAAGGAAATACTTCACACTGGGTCACAGCTAACAACGCGCACAACACTGTGGGCAAATTTCTGCCAGGCACAAGTGATACTCAGTGAGAAGATAAATTACCACACTGTAATTGTACCAAGGCTATGTTTTTACTACATAGCCAACACTTTACCCATGCCAATGTTTTGCCATTGGCGAACAAAAAAATTAAACAATGCTTCACCCTGTTTGGGTGCTGGATGATGAGCAAAGTAGGCACCAACAAATCTCCACATCCTTAACCAGGAATACTGCGTGCAATTTTTTTGGACACAATATCGAAACATCAAGACTCAGAAACTATAAAAGCGTTGTGTTGGGTTGTGTTGGGTGTTGAAGGAACAGCTGGAGGTCTTGTGGGCTATGTGGCCAGACGACGAAGGTGTCGGCCACATACCGGATCCATACGTTGGGCTTGAGGTCCGCAGAGAAGAGGGCTGTCTGCTCAAATTCTTCCATGAACAGGTCTGCCAGAACCGGGGATAGAGGCAATCCCATGGAGGTTCCGGAAGACTGCTCGAAGAATTTGTCTCTCCACTGGAAGCAGGAAGATGATACGCAGCTGATCAGGAGATCGTGGATTTGATGTGGTGTGAGGTTGGTCTGGTCGCTGAGTGAGTGATCTTGAAGTAACCTGTCCTTGGTGATGGTGCATGCTTCGGATGTGGGTACATTAGTGAAGAGAGAGACTACATCGAAGCTGACCATTATGTCTGTGGGGCGTAGAGACAACCCGTTGATGAACTGGGCGAACTGGTCCGAGTTCTTGATATGATGTGGGGTGTTGCCGACCAGAGGGTGAAGGATCTTGGTGAGGTGCCTGGCAGTGTTGTAGGTGGGGTCACCTCGGGAAGCTACAATGGGTCGGAGTGGGATACCGGTCTTGTGAATCTTGGGCTGGCCGAAGAATCTTGGACATCTTGTACTGGAGGGTCGGAGCTGTCGGTATAGGGCCATGGAGATGCTGTCAGACCATTGGAGGGCTAGGAGCTTAGCCTGGAATCTCTTTTGGATGGAAGGTATGGGGTTCTTGTGAAGGGGCCGGTAGGCACCCGACTCAAGAATATCCCGCACCTTACGGTCATAGTCAGCTTTGTCCATGACGACAGTTGCATTCCCCTTGTCCACAGTTAGGATGTGGATGGAGTGATCTCTTAGTAGGCTTTTGATGGCTTGCTGTTTGGTCTTGGAGATGTTGGGCTTGACAGGCTTGTGGTTCTTGAGGGCTAAGTTGATGTGGAGGCAGGCATCGTCTGTTTTTTTTTAACAAACATATTACATTTAGGACTCCTGACAACCCCTATATGCCAAATCTAAGGGTGTCCTTCCTGAGTAACACAGAGTTTTTCCAATTTACATGTATTTTATAATTGATAGTGCATATACTTGAAGATGAAGCAAAGCAACACGTGTATCATATCTGGGGGTGCATGGCCCTTAACTCACGTTAAGCACTACATCAAGACCCAAGACCCTCCCAGACCAGTGGGTCTCCTATACCCAAGGTCAACCCATTAGGCACATTAATTCTGTCACCCTCCCCTATATAGGCAATACCTCCCACCGGATCCAGCGCATCCTTCTACACCATGGCATCAAAGTCTTCCATACTGCCCCCAACAAGATCCAAGCAACTCTCCAGTCTCACAAGGACAAACAAGACCCCAAGACCAAGCCAGGGGTCTACAGGATCCCCTGCGAATGCGGCAAGGTGTACATTGGCCAAACTGGCAGAGATCTCACTACCAGAGAGAGTAGAAAGAGTAGAGAAAGTAAAAACAAATCAAATGAAAAAAAAAGTAACCCCATCCCATAGGAGGTCTTGGGTTGTAATTTAAAATTTTATTTCTTTATGACTACGTTTTGCCTTTTGAATACTTAAATTGTTCTTTCCTGAGCTTTCGACTTTTCTACTGGTAAGCAGTGTTCCAGTGGTTAACCTTTGATCTATTGCCTATTCCTTTTGTCAAAAAGCCTGCTCTTTGTTCAGTTTGTCTTTAATGTTCCTGCTTTCTTAGGAGATCACAGAATGCTCTTTGTATCCACTGCCTTTAATCTTTGACTAGTACACTAGTGTGTACACTCCCAGTAAATTTTATAGGAGATCAGCAGGATGTTGAGACACTTAATCCCTAGTAGTTGTTCACACCCAATTCCAAGCTGTGAAAGCATATAAACTTCTGCTGAGTGCTCATCTGCCTGGATACTAGATGACCAATCAGTATTGGAGTCATGTGTGGCACCTTTTAAGTTTTCCAATGAGAGCCTGAGCTAGTCATGTGGCAAGGGCACGTTCTGGGGAGCAGTTTGCCCCAGAGTTTTGGCAAGCTGGGCATTCCAAACTTTGCTGTCATGCTGACTACATGCCTGCCAAACTCTGTCTGCACTCTGCAGTACTTTTTTTCGGACTGGAGGACTTCAAAACCCAAGTCTTCCCCTTATGTTCACGAGTGTTGGCTCTCTATCTTAGGTAAGTTCGAGTTCCTATTTATATCATTCTATACTATTGTGTATCTTTTCTGGAGTTTAGTCAACGCATTTTTCACTGTGACTCTTGTTGTAAATTGTGAAAAGAAGTTTACCGATCAATTATATGAAGTCTGGACTTTGGGATATTTTTGAGAAGTCCAAGCAGATTTATGATGTTGAAAGTTTTGATACATGTATCTTGTAGTTTCCACTAGCCAGTACTGCTCTGAGACTAGATCCAAAAGAGATGTTCCCTCAGAAAGCTTTGCTTTTTCATTGAGCTAAGGACATGTGTTTCGTGAATTAATTGAGGCAGTTTGAGTGCACTTTTCAATCACCTTGACTAATAACTTAGTGGAGACTGGGAATAAGTTGTGCTCTTCACTGCATTGAGAAACATGAGCAGATTTTGAATATATGTGTAAGTCAAGGCTTATCACCCATCACATCCATGGTGTAAGTAATAGACTGACTGCAGTCCTACAGTTTGGACTGACGCTTTTGAAATGCTTTTCCGACGACAAGTTTATTTGAACAGGGTTTGTGTATACTCGGTAGATTCTGATATGCATTGCATTCATCAGAAGTTAGAGATATGAATTGTCTCTTGGTCAAGCTTTAGATTTTGTTTCTATATATACCTACATTGTATATATAACCAGTCTGATTAAGAGTTGGAGCTTTCCTGGATTGATTCCTACCTCATAATGTGTGGGACTGAGAAACGTATTCCCAGGGAAACCCTGTCTAGTTTTAAGATTTGTTCTAGGTCAATGCCTCAGATATTTCTCCTTCACATGTTAACTTACATGCAAGATGGTATTATATTGTGAGGTTTTCCTACACGATGTACAGCTACTAAAGCACGTAACTCATAGAAAGTCGATTGTGTTGGTCTGACCCCGTAAATGTGGTTATATTAGTAATGTGGCATGGGCCACTATGCTCTCTATCTAAGTTACTGAACTCCATGTTCTGAAAGAGGGTGCTGGACGGGAGTTTCTGTAGTCCACCTGAAGAGCTGTCCCAGGCCTCTCAGCCACCAAGCTACACATATTTTGACTTGCAGACACAGCACAAGTACACTAAGGCATCTGCGGCACTAATCACCAGCATCAACCTTGCAAGATCTGCAAGTATTTTTTTGCATTACATTTCTTCTGCTGAGCTTTGCCCTTCACTTTTGCCGACTGCCTACCAACACAACGGACTCCTGTCATACCACCTTGGAACGACTCATCGCAACTCATCTGTACATCTAGAACACTGGTGCCAAATTTTTTTTCTTGAGCTCAAAGTGCATTTAACTCAGCAGGATCCTGCATTTTCTGTAAACCGCATATTGTGGCCATTTGTGGCCATCTGAATTGGTGTTCTCTGCATTTACTTTGTATTTCTCGTATTGATTGGCTAGGCTGTTTCCCTCCAATAAAGCAAAATCTCTTTTGTATCATAAATCCTGAATTGTGTTAAGTCAAGAGTTTTTCAAAAGGGAATAAAATTAATATGAAATTTGGTTCCTGCTGTTTTGAAATGTGAACCACAGGTTACATGTATATGACAAAACTAATGTATAGAGGATGAAAGTGAAATAAATTTAAAAAGAAATAAATATGCAACGGACGAAAGAAGTATATATAGAATGTAAAACAATCCATAAATAGAACAAATTTCAAAGGACAAAGGTGATTTATATAGGATGAAAACTAATTATATGACAAAACTCATATATAAACGTTTTTGTTCTATATAATTTTAAGGTTTTCAGTCTGTATATTTTACATTTTGGTGTATATCACAACCGGTCTGGCGTCGAGGTGGCGGCGCTTCATTCTATTTATTAGTTTTGTTCTATATTTATTAGTTTCACTCAATATTTATTAGTTTTGTTCTATATTTATTAGTTTTGTTCTATTTTTGTTAGTTTCATTCTACATTTGTTTTGCTCTATATTTCTTATTTTCGTTCTATATTTATTAGTTTCGCTCCACATTTTTGGGTTTCATTCTATATTTTTTAGTTTCGTTCACTATATAGTAGTTTTATCCTATATATATTAGTTTCGTTCCCTGTATATTGGTTTTTTCTAAATATTGTTTTTGTTCTCTATTTATTAGTTTCATCGTTTATATATGAGTTTTGTTGTATATCTATTGTCTTCATCCAATAGGGCACTTGCACAGCCATCAGGGTCATGGGCCTGTTGCCCCACAACTTTGTCTGGAAGACAAGCAGTGTTCTGAAGGTTAGCTGGTCCCACGCTACATACAGCCGCTCAGTGCTTCATGGAAATGCATACCAATTTATGCATATGGACTCACGTGCATTACTGCACTTATATAAGAAAGATCTCCATGGTCAGTAGTGACCAATATTTGGTTGCTAACAGTGAGAAATCACGCAGCATCAATCGACTCCCGCAGATTAATTCAATGGACATAATGTCCTATTTGGTATCAACACCGAGTCCATGTACCGCAAAGACCTTCCAGGTGTACAAGTCTTCGGAGGCTTGCCAATGGTTGGCTGTTTAACAACAGTGTATATACCTCACCAAAACAACCAATAATCAAGCACTCCCACACTGAAGATCATCAGATCAACTGGAGCCAAGCTGAAGTCATCACCAGTATCGAACGATGGTATCCCCGCCGCATCAGAGAAGCCATGGAAATCATCAAGCATGACACAGTTCCCTAAGACATTGGCTTCAGCATCAGTGATATCTAGCGCCCCATCCTCACATCCCAGTCCAATGGGTCTCCTATACCCTATGACTCCCCAGTTAGGTTCCCTCCTTAGCCTATGGGTCTTCTCTACCCTTGGCACCCAGCTGTTCACTCTCCCACTGCCAACTCCAACTGACACGCTTGAGTAAGCACACACTCAGGTCATGCAGTACCAGGATCCAGCGCAGCATCCATTGCTCCTGACATCACTGTTCCCGCCTCAACGCTTCACCAAGGTAATTTCTACATCTGGATCCCTCTCTACACCATATAAGCTCCACTCCCAGTCAGAATCCTGCAGTCTCCTGAAGATGGACAGAATACACTGTTCGAAACGTTGAGCTATTCCCCGGTTCTTCTCAGAACCACACATACTTAAGAAAGTGATTTATCCCTGGTGTAATCGAAATCGTTTTACTCGTATAGTTCTTTCACCATGAAAACCTTCAAGTCTCAAAATACTGTTTCTTTTGAGTAAATACCTCCAGAGCTACTGTATTTTTCAAAGTTAGTGCCTGAAATGTTTATCCTTCTTTGAACTTAAATATCAATTAATTTCTGGTTATCATAGGTGATGCATTCACACTCCGTAAGAGAGAAGGCATTGTCACCCTGGGTCAAAGCTACAGATGGCCAGATATGTTGTGCCAGCTGTGACTGCAAAGCTGGACTCGATGAAGTGTGCATGCATGTCTTAACACCTTTTTTTGAGATAGATGCAGGACTTTATATTCGAGAGAAAAAGACAGTTACACAGGAGAAGGATGTTACAGCTGCCCCTGAAAGTAAAGTGGATTTCTCTTCAGCAGCCAAACATAAAAGGCAAATGGATGTGGGTATTGATGGTGCTGGTGATGATTTGAAGGATGTTGGACATGAGAATTGGGAGGCATCCTCGGTTTCAAGCTCAGCATCATCATTAGCAGAAGACATTTTATTCCTGCAGATATGTGAAAGAATTTCCAGTGATACTGTCAGATCTTGAAGATGCCAACACATTTAATCTAAGCTGTTCAAGAAATGTGAAAACATAAAATATGTTTTACAAATACATAAAAATATGGCTGCAAGAAATGTTGAGGCCCACTCAAAAACACAAGCTAAATCAGCCCTATGCATGAAGATACCAGGCAGGAAGAATTACTGCATCAAAGGTGAAAAGTGTGTGCAGGACAGATGCAGGTTCTCCTGCATTAGCCTTATTAAATCCGTGTGTTACCCTGATCTATACGAGTTCACCACGGAAGCAACTCAGTGGCGATGTGAGCATGAAGAACATGTGAGAAATGTGTATGCAGACTACATGAAGACAAAACATGTAGGGTTTCATGTGGAAAACTCTAGTCTAATTATAAACCTGAAGTATCCATATTTTGGTGAGTCGCCGGATGGCCTTGTGCGGTGCTCATGCTGCAGAGACATTGGTGTTTGTGAAATGAAGAGCCCCTTTTGTAAAAGGAACAAGTCGATGAAAGAGCCTGCAGAGGAAAAATCATTCTGCCTTCAACCAGTGGGTGCCACACTTTGTCTCTCCTCAGTACTACTATCAAGTTCAGACACAGACCTCATTCTCTCTTGAGGACACGACAAAGTACTGTGACTTTGTCGTGTGGACCAAAGAGAATGCTCACATTGAACATGTTCTTGGTGATGATGCTTTCTAGGGAGACATTGTTTTAGGAGCAACCCATTTCTTCAAGACTGGAGTCTTACCAGAACTTGTGAGCAAGCATTTCAGCAAGTTACCACAGGATGTGACCAAGCATCACATGGAAATTAATGATGCTTCTGAGAAGTAGTGTTATTGTCACCAGGGCAAGAGTGGACGCATGATTCAGTGTGACAATGCAACATGCCAACTCAAACAATTTCATTTCAAATGCCTGAAGTTCAAAAACACATACAATCCCCCTAAAACATAGTTTTGTCCAGACTGCAGGAACAAAAAAAAAGCAATGTTTCAAAGAAAAATACGTACTCTTCATCCGTAGAAATATGGTGGACTTAAATCTGAACAAAGTGTGTGCTCAGAGACTTTCTTGTTTACCTTAGATCAAATTTTTCTTTATTACCATGGTACACAGAAGATTGACATTTAAGAATATTAACAAGTAACCTGACCAGTACTTGAACCAGTGTACATGCATTCCATTTTATATACTAGTATGTTAGCATGTGTTTATCTAATAAGGTTGAGTAATGTAAACTGTTGACATGTTCTATTCAAAACATGAAAAGGGAATAAATGTAAAGTTCACATTTAAATAAAAAGTTATTTACATGTATTTTGTATTAAGCATTTCAGAGGGGGGGTTCAGAGTTTGGACAAACATTTCAGACTTAGGAAAACTTGTTTATATGATTCAGACTTTCATTCAAATCCATAAATTTTGATTACATGTCTTCCTAAATGACAAGTCCGAAGCCTAAAGTCATGTACATGTGGATTGATTCTGTGCTACATGTATGTTACAGAGCTTAAGCCACAGTTTAATAACACAATAAGAGACTGGAAGATTTGGTTCTGGGTTCATTGCAGTGTAAATAATTGCTTGTGTCCATTAGTTCTGCACATTTATAACTGTCAACTTTTCATAGTTTTCTATTATCAAATTAAATTTGGTTTTGCACAGGACTGTTTTGAAATTGAGGCCAAAATTGAGGCTACATTTCAGGCATCTCTCGTGTTTTTTCCATATCTAGAGCAGAGAGCTCTGGTTTCCTTTGATATTTGCGGGAATCTCAGCCTCACATCCACAGTAACCAGCATTGTCCTTTATATCAAAGCCTCTGTCTGCAAGAATGATGTCTTGTGGGGGAAGTTTCCTAAAGAAATTAAAACTCTAGAGTTATGGTTTTGTCTGTTCCTCTGCCACCCCATGCTGCTAACAAGAATGAAATCATACCCCGAGGGATTATCCCAATTAGAAACTTGATTGTGTTGTGGTGTTTATAATTGGACCAGGTTTGGGCCCTGGCTTCCAAGCTGGTAGGCCGGTTACAAAACACTTCAAAACAATCAGTAATTACAGCAACTCTTTTGCCAAATGTCCCACGGAATTGCATAGGCATGGTCTTCCACACCACTTCCCTATCTGGCCAAACTATCAGACTTGATAAACCATATAGAGCATCTATCCCAGTACTGACAATATGTGAAATTGTAATAATAATAATGAACATTTATAGAGCGCCAGTACCCGCCACAAACGGTGCTCGTGGTGCTAATAAGCAAAGACATCCAATAATGATAAGTTGAGGAATATTAACCAAATGCTTGTCTATGCAAATATGAATTTAATCTGTTTAATTCCGGTAAAGAGTTCTAAAGTTTGGGTGCTTCAATCTGAAAGCTTCTCTCCCCCCAACAATAATGAGCCATAGTTTCTTTGAGTAGCTTGCTTTTGGATGACTGCAAACCCAGATGACCTGGAGCATAGAACTGGGCAAGATCACCTAAATAAGCTGGAGCATCACTCTGTAGGACTCCCTAACAAAGACTCATTAACAAAGAACCAGTATGCCAGGTCTTCATAAGGCACAGCTAGTGTGAGTTTCATGAGAATGATTAGTTGTTGAAACTGGCGACACATCGTCTGGTGGGCAGTTTGCTTTTAAACAAGCATTAAAACTGCATAAGTTTAGTTCAGCATGGTTGTTACTAGCCTGTGCTTCCAAAACCGTGTTATCAGCTGCAAACATATCAGTCTGCATTGCCATTTCTGTTGTCATGCAGTCAGTTTGTGTGGTCTGTCCTACAGGACCGTGATCTGGCAACTCCTCTGGATCTTCTTGGAGTTGGTCTTGTAGGCTCAGAAGTCCTTGCACTGCACACATCTGTGACTTCTGTCTTGTCGTGCTGCCCTCTCATGTCTCTTTTGAGTGAGCTGCACCGATGCAGTAGCCACTGCCCTGCTATCATGACCCACCCTCTGTGTAGCAGCCCAGTCAGGATTGGTTTCATCCCGCAACTCTGCAGGCTTTCCTGTTAAATATAAAGGGAAAATGACACCAAACATTAACGGAATGGACACCAGCCTTTTCAACTTCTATCTTATCTTCAGGTTTTACAGTGAACCTCAAACCACTTTTGTGAACTTGACTTTGAAAGTATGATGTTTAAAAAAGATGGTACAAAGAAAAATATTTAAACAGCTTTTCAGAGCTTTACCATGTTCACTGGGCCCATTACTGCATCGTTCATACCTACATGTAATTATCTCAACCCCCGCCAAAAAAGAGAAAGAAAAAACATTTCTCAAAATTCCCTGTAAATATCACCGATTTGTGACAGCCCCTTATTTCCCATAATTTAGAAAAACCAACATTGAATCATGGAAGCAGTGTCACAAGGGTCAACACAATCCAAATTAAACATGTATTCTATTTTGCAAAATAAATTTTAATTCCAGTCAACCCTCATTTTCAATCTGTGCTTTTCACCGTAAACACATTCACGAATTATTTCACGATCAAAAAGGTTAACCTGGTGTTTCACTAATATGAGAAATATAACTAGTAATATTCAAAATAAGGTCAACAAAGCATACCTGTGATGAAATGTTCAGAACATACTCGATAATTTCCAATCTTTTCCACTGAGATGTCTGCCCTGTTGATAAGTGCCAGCCACATGTGCAGTCATCTCTGCTTCAGTTCTTGCTTTTCTTTGCTGTCTTTCACTTGAACTTTGGGAATTCTGAGGAAAGACAAAGGGCCTTCTCTGTCTCCACGATTGCCACAGTTCGATGGCATAAAAATTTACCATTTTGCTGACATTTACGTAACCTCAAACTGCAGATTCTGAAAGTGCGACACAGCGCAGAATATTGTGTGCAGGTGTACTAGTTATGTATTGTGAACATACAGCTGCAGCTGTGTTTGTCCTCCAGAATGCACACAGGTCCCCATGCGTCACAAACTTTGACCTTTTGAACTCTTGTGCGAGCACCCTATATAAATCACCTTTGTCCTTTAAATGTACTTTTGTCCTATATATATACATTGGTTTTGTGCTTTATGTATTACTTTCATCCTGTATACACTTCTTTGGTCCTTAATATATTTGCTTTTTATATTTATTTCACTTTCGTCCTACATATATAAGTTCTGTTTGATTTTTTTTCACAATAAAGTCATAAAGAGCGCCCCATACAAAATACATGGGATAAATTCTTGGTCCCACATGCATGGAAAATAAACTGAATGAAATAAAATTATATGATTAAAACCATCTGGTTGAAAAAAAGGTAGGATTTTTCCAAACTAAGGAGGTGGCTTGTAGTGACATCAAGTGGATAGATCTCTTTCAAAAGAGGTGTGGTTCTGATAAGGACTGGGGAGTGTGTACTCAACGATTTGACCAGTGTGCTTTGGTCCTCCTCCCAGAAGGAGATCTGTTCTTTTGCTTTGGGTTGCTACAAGACCAGATGTAAAGTGTAAACAGACTCAAATGGATTGATAATTCTATAAGTGGTGTCACACACAGCCTGTACATCCTTATTGTCTTTTATCACGATTGACCTCATAAGGTCCATTCCACGACCTTTGCCATCTGTCCAGCCCTGCCTGCCATTAGCTCACACTGGTTTGAGATAGTTGCTCAAAGGTGCTGGGATAGAATTTCCCAGTGGACACATGCCTGGTTAATGGTCTGTTCAAATACTTGGTCAGCAGGGAAACTGGCAAAACCATGGTTATCTTGTCTGTACACAGTGAATTCACCGTCAAGAGCAGCATGAACTTTGGATGAGTTGTTGACAGGCTGTGGATTTTCAACCAATATGCTGGGAGATACCTTGAGTACTTTGTATACTCATAGGCAAAGAACCATGGAATAGAGGAACTTACAGCAGACAAGTGAGACAGGCAATCCCCCTCTCTTGTGGCATGAATGAAAAGCAGCAAGGTTTAAACCATATTTATTTATGAAGACCAGAACTCAAAAGTAGGCATTATGGACTGACCTGATGAGTGAAACATACTTCTCTACAAGTGTGCAATACTGGCTGCTTATGACACAATCAGTGTACATGTACCCTGTGCTGGGAAATGTCTGCATTGTCCGTAATCCATCTGACGCTGGTGTTTGCTCCACATCACTGAAACCCTTCAAAAAGATTGTCATCTGAGCCCTTCCATGGCTTCACTGATGATTTGTGGATTCTCACATTTTTACTTTAATGATTCCCAGGTAGAACTCTATTGATTGAGCCTTGAGGTACAATTTCTACTTTAATGCCTCACGGAAATGTTTTTCCAATTACAAGCAAGGAAGGCTATGCAGGTATGGAATTCTCCAAGTCAAACAACTACTCGTTTCATGAGCTGTGTATCCTCCATCTTTATTTGTGGATCGTGCATTAAATAGTTTGATACAGTACAATATTGCAGCAATTTGTCTGCAGTCTTCACACCTTTTAACAGGACAGTGTAACTTGTGTTTTTCTGAGTGGGTGGTGCTTCGATGACTAGGAGGTAATAAACCTTAGACTTCACACCATTGAAACTGAATGATGGTAAACTAAAAACTAAAACTATGAATGATGGTATTGAAAGCTGTCCAACCTGGAAGTTAACACACCTGTGGTAATCTTGAAAGGGTAAAAGCCCGATCTGCATCTTGCAGTTGGAGGAATACAGATGTGCTCATGTATATCTCCATCTTTTCCAAATCGCTCTGGTACCTTCTTCAAGCCACCATAGTATGGGTAAAACTTACTGCTGTTGATTTGATTCATTTTTCTGTGACCTTGGGATACCTGGACGATCATGATTTGGTTGGTGTAACTGTTCATCAGCCTGAATTATGATAACCATTTGTTACATGCATTGTGTCTTTCCCTGAATGTGTTTCCTCTGCAAAGTCATTATTGTCCTAAACCACAGAAGTGAAACATGACTGTACCCATCTGGCAGTATGCTATCCTCTCAAGCCAACTGCTGTTTGCCCAATATTGTGTCGTGTTCCAGGACCATAAAATGGGACATGCAGGGGTCACACGCATTCAAATGCCAACGGGCCTTGCTGAACCTGTGGTGTAAAATGGTCAGTGCCAAGGAAGTATGCCTAGGAAGGATCACACAACTAATTCCCGGGCAACAACTAAGAAAAATCTTGCATTTCGCGACTGGCTTGCTGATGATGTGGGAAAAGGACTGCGCCAAAACAACCTCCGTCAATCTTTTCAAGTCGTCAAGTGTATCTGGCCCCTCACAAAAAGGAAGCACTACCTAACAATGTAACCAAGGCCGATAGTCTTCATGGTAATGACCTGGAAGAATGACACACTGACGAGTCCACTGATGATGACTGGGCATTACGTCAAGATGAAGCTGTGTCTAATTGATCACTCCCCATAAACAACAGATCTTGGAAGTATTTTCAGGTATGCTAATCTTACATACATGTACATGTACTTAGTGTTAACCCCTGAACAAAAGAGGTCCACATCATGCAGGCATGATGAGCAGGCAGGATGAGCAAAGTAATTTCTAGAAATTACTTTACTCCTACGTTTCAAGAAATTTCCTCCAATAATGGAAGTTTCCAAAAATTAACCAACAAAACGTCAGAAATTCAAGTATTCAAGAAATCTCTAGACATTCATAACATCCTCCCCGTGAGTCAATACACAGGTTCTCACAACTGGTATATTCACATAAATATTTGGCATCATGTGCATGGGTGAATATAACTACTAACAAACAAGAGAGGAAGAAATTGCAAGCCTTCAGGTTGACAAATTTACATCTCACTCATGTAGGTCCTGAGAAAAGGAAGAGCGTACCAACCCGATGCAAGTGTTAAAGACTTGGGCACCGATGGTCAAATTTACTATGGTATAGAACACGAGCAAGGAGATCCTTCTAAAATACATCCTTGTTTGGTGCTTTCGTTCAATCAGACTTACAGTTCTTATTAAGGATTGTAAACATATTACTTTTGTGATGCCACATGACATATTCAACATGGGGTTTCATCACACTTGACAATGAAAAGTTGTGCTACTTTGATCAGAAAAATGTCCCAAACTGGTACCAAAAAAAGAGGATCCAGAAAAGAAAAATGGAAAAAAGTGAAGAAAAAATAATGATTTTCCCAACATCAATTGGGAACAGCTGCAAATGCAACGTATTTGCAATAACAATTTACAAATTCATCTTACCTGCTCATTGGTAGTCCTTCCTCTGCACACCAGTGATATGTGGAAAATGACTAAAATAAAAATAGGAAACGCAGCCAGAGCAGTGATACAAAGAATCACAAGGCTTTTTTCTCAAAGTTAAGGATTTAATACTGGTAGATCTCTTTAAAAAAAAAAAAAAAAACAAGGCCAAGGGTGAAAAATATACCTTGTCTTCCCTATCCTAAAGTTTCAAGAACTTTCAAGATCTTTTGGAATACAAATTATCATCAATCATTCCGTTCCATTTCTTGCCATAGTGACTTTGATCTCTCACCTTCTGGACAATATAAACCCCACCTTTCCCATGTGACGCCCTTTAGCTGGGTTGAGAACTTGAGATCCATATAAACTTTACCTGAGGGATCAGAAAATTTAGTTTGGAATTCAACGTATAAGTAACTTGGGGCCTTGGTCCCAAACTGACATTCTTCAGATCAGAGATGGCTGTGGCTGGGTGCTCCAGCATGTTGATAAAGTAGCAATGGCCATATCTACAATGTCGTAAAGGTAACCACAGCACTAGAATAAGTGTGCATAGCATGACTGCTATAATGTACACCTGAATGAGGGTAGGTAACAGCCTTGGCACTGGTTTCTATGGTGCAGCTTACCATAATTGCACAAGGATCAACAACAAGGGACACACAGATACCGTACATGTAGGTGCAAACACAATAGTACATTTTGTATAATTTGGTCAGCATTGAAAATGCAGCAAATGGAGAGACTGTGTTAACCCTTTAATACCTTTGGACCTTTAAGTATGTTGCTCACATGTTTACCTTGTGGGTTTATCAACATTTACATGTACAGTACAATGCTGTAATAACAAACACTGCTGCAATGAATGTTGGGTTTTGAAAACATTCCCCTTATCTCAAGAATTTTCCCTTTTCACTAAAACATTGAAATTTGCTTCAGAGAGAAATACATTTAGGACTGATGATAATCACATGAAACCAAAAGCCAAGGAAAGTTAAATCTTATGCGTGAAGAAACAACAATTACCACACGGTGTATATCGTTCATGGCTACATGTACATCTGTACTTAAGTGATGATGCAGAACAGCTGTCAAATATGTATACCACAATTAAAAAAGCAACTGCTACACTGTACATGTATATAGAACTTCTTAGTTTGCTCAGTGGGTACAAAGACAAGAATTTTAGCTGAAAATAAATTCATGATAATGGACAAAAACTTTGAAGATAGACAAGTTTGAGCTTTTTATGAAACACGTAACTTGCAGAAATCTTTGTTAAATTTTTCTAGATTTAATAATTTGTGACAATGCTTGGGCAACATTTCTTTCATTGCCAAGGTTGGACATTTTGTAACGGGTTTTGCCCTTACCCAACGTACTTATTAATAAACACTGTATGCTCAGTGCTTGTCCGAGAGCTTCCCCCCCCCCAAAAAAATCACAAGCTTACTCGGGTGGGACTCGAACCCACGGCCTCCTGCTTACTTGTGCAGATGTCTTAACCACTCGACCACCGGTTGGTTGGCCGGTCCGAGTCAGGTGTAGCAGCGGGTATCGCGAACTATTTCAAGATGTATTTTGTGTTGGGGAGATGTTAATTTATTACGGGTTTTGCCAGGAGCATTTTGGTAGACGATACTGTGTTTGCTTTAGCAGCATTGTACTATATGTAAATATAAAAACAAATTGTGTATACTCTATACCACAGGCCATCAAACCAGTGGACACACATATCAACCACGGTTGCATAACATGCACAAACTATCCACGGCCATTTGTTCATGCAATCATGAAATCTAATCATTAACCACAACAAAGAGATTTCAGCATACTTCAATCATAGAAGATAAAGAAACAATCCCACATTTTTCCAAATGCAAGCTCATCTCAGCTGCTGCTCATACACGTAAAAAGGATACGATATGATGGGTTTGGCATATCCAAGTTTCTCCTTTTCATTCAGCACAAATGTTAATGTGAGAGTGAAGACAGACACCATATGAGCTGTCAATGACAGCAGAAAGATGAAGAAAAAGCGATAGTTGCGTTTTCCAATGCAGTTATTGACCCAGGGACAGTGATGATCAAACTTCTACAGAGGAAAATAAACAAAACAAAAACAAGCTTTAGAATCGTTATTTTACAATCAATTATAAATAACACGAAGCTCAACATCCATAAAGTACTGTTGAAATCTACAAGACTGAACATCAAGTTCCTTTTCAAATCTGTATTTCATGGAGGGAAATTTCCCCCAATTATCTCATCTATAATTGTAATCTATAAGCTCAATAACAAGAACTTATACTCGGACTCACAAATGAACAAACTTCCAGACAAATTATTTTCCTGACTATTGCCACAGCATCTATTATTTATCATTTTGCCAGATAAATCTTTTTTGGGCAAGCTGGCATCAGTCATATGGGCTGGTAGGCTCCAAAACATACCGGTACATCAAAAAAACACAGGACTCCCAGGTCTGATGTACATGTAATATTGTTATTTGGCTTACAGGCCAACCATAAATGAATGGGCACAATCATGAAATAATAGAATGATCCATCCAACCTTTTAGGGTCAGAGCTGGTTGTGCTATGGAACATATAGCACCCCATGGGTACATAAGAGGGTGTGGCTGACCCCTTACAAATTACAGTGTATTATGGCAAACATCATTGTCAAAATTACTTCATTGGTACACACATGTACAATGTATCATAACAGTAAAGATACATGTCACATCTTTTATGTATTAGGAAGTGGCTATCTGCGGTGGGCAAATTGACCCAGCTTGCCCAACAAGCTGTGACAGAATGATCCTCACATGAGAATTTCCCTCCTTAACCAGCATTGCCTGACAGAAGTAATCTGAACCCTTGCCCGATTGGCTAAAACAAAGGACTGTGATTGACTACCAGTTAGTGCACAGTAACTCTGATTGGCCCACTTTATAAATAATTAGTGCTAGAATCCTCTTCAGAATCCACTTTGTGAACCTTCAATTTTCAAACTGTCATAACTGCAAGAAAAGGGTGGGCAATTGAACGCAAACTGGTGCAGATTTGTGGGGATCTGTGGCACCTTTCTGGAACCATGAATATAACCACACAAGGCAGTAAAGATTTTACAGCATTCTTCCTCTAACCACGAAGAGCTGCATACATGCTTGTGATCCCACCTTATGCATAAAGAGTTGGGCAGAGTGCAAAAAGTATAACATCTGCCAGGAAGTGTGTCAGCTATGTAAGGCAGTGCACATAGGACTACGTGCCTATATCTAATACAGTAAGATTCTTCAAACCTTGCAAACAGATCTCTGTTCCACCAAGTATAAACGGTTCCGTCAAAATACACGCATTGCGACGGAACCTTGTATCACCCAAAATAAATACGGGTCAATTCTACTAGCATGTAGTCACCCACAAAACATTACAACATTTAATTAACAATTGTTGACAGCTATGGTGTGGGATATAATATTTTGAAGACCAGAGGGAAGCATTCGCCGAGGGCACTATGCATCCCTTGGGAGTTCAAAACGTCATATCCCACATCACAGCAGTCAACAATAGTTTTGTCATACCGCTGTCTTAAGGAATTTATTCAAAGAAACAATCTCTGAATTTCAGAAGACAATAGGCCTACTGTCAAACTGTACAATTATCCTATAAACAAACAAAAATAATATCGTCTGCAAATGCACTGTTCCCTCACTGCCTTTAATTGTGTAAACTTCAATGTGAAACTAGTGTGGGTACCGGTGAGTACATGTAGTCAAGTTAGCGGTCCCCACATTAGTGGTCCCATTACCTTACACACTGCGGGGGACAGGAACGAGTCTGTTATACTAGCGTGATCATTAATCAAATACCCTGGTAGCCTATGCACAAAATGTATCATGGGTACCATGCAAAATTGACTAAAGGATCAGAAATGTTTGTTCTTGAACTTCCCAAAGCTCTTCGCATGCATGCACTATCAGCAGAAAGAGATATCTCACATGAGTGTGATACGCGGATGTATCGCCTAATTATGTGATCACTCTGGGCCAATAAACGGACAGCATCCAAGACAGAGGTACAACAATGTACATTTTTTCACAGAGGGTGCAAGCTATTCACAAAACTTTATTTTCTCTGAGTATCTTGTGGCCAACCTGCTTGCCATGACAACAGTACTTTCTCTTTTTTTGTTGTACAAGCATGTAGGCATAGGCATCAGCAAAAGTGGATAGGGGGTGACCTCTCCAGTGGAATCCACCTACACTTCTGGGAGAGGGGTGATCTGCTGTATTGTCTTCAACCCACAAAGTGTTACTACATATATAGAGTAACACCACTACAGGAACAGTGTATGGCACAAATGTGCCTGAAATGAGAGGGCTGCCACTAGAAAAGTTTTTCAAAGCTTACGGCTAAATGTATATGAGGTATCCTTTTTGACTATATTAGTCCCCCCAAAAATCAAATGAAAATAATATATTTATATATATAAAACAAAACTGATATATATCGGACAAAAGTGGAATAAATCTAAAATGAATCAAATATATAAAAGACGAAAGAAATATATGTAGGATAAAAGAAATACATAAAGTATGAAACCAATCTATATAGGACAAAATTATATTTAAAGGACAAAGGGAATTAATATAGAACAAAAACTAACAAATACACAACAAATCCCATACATAAACGACAAAACTAATAAATATTGAACCAAAATAAGATATACGATGAAACTAATATTTATAGGTTGAAATTAATACATATAGGATGAATCTAATATAATAGAATGAAACTAAAAAAAATAAAACATCAAATGAAACTAATAAATACAGAACAAAACTAATTAAGAGGATGAAGCACCGCCATCTCGATGCCAGACCGGTTGCGATATAGACAAATGTAAAATATATTGAACGAAAATGTAAAATACATATGTGTACGTGTACATTGTACACGCAGTAGGTAGGCCGGAGTGGTGATGCAGATTTGATGTTTGGAGTTGTCACTCATGGGCGAAACAGGCCTGCTTGAGCGGTCACTTGGACTCAGATTTGATGTATGGAGTCGGCTCTTTGAAGGTGGAACCGCCAATGGCAGGTACCTGTTTCTTCACAAAAGCGGAGCCGCCGATTCTGATTTTTTTTGGAACCATGATTCCACTCGGAACCGGGAGCAATCCTACAGTTGAGCCTCAAATTTCTTTCCTTTTATTTCATCACTTTGTAGATTTATGGACTGATTTCCTTGCTTGTAAAGCCTATTTTTTACAAAATGGACTTATGCAGGCTATCACAAAACCAATACCAAGAAATTAATATTTCATGATAATTAAAAAGATTCTGAGTGAGACAGTGTATGAGGGGAAACATGCAGTCTTCAATTATATTTTGAATTTTAATTAGAAAATACTGTACCAAATCATGGAATTTCAACTGAGGCAATCATGACTGTACATACTAGAATTTCCTAGGTAACCCCCCCCCTTTTTTAAACATCTTAAAAACAAGATTATACGACAGGGATGGTATTGGAGGTTTTTCTTATTAGAATAGAAAATCCCCACAGATTTGGGGAGAATCTATTACAGAAAATACCTCAACTTCAATACCTACAAACATATAGAGTAGCACCAGATTGACCTGAAAGAAAGGGGGGGGGGGAGATGTGCAGTGTAGAAACCAGAAGATAAAGGTTTTCACCAGGCCTGGCTAAAACATGAGATAGCATGTGAAATAGTTAACACATACCTGGGAGCTGTAAACTTGAAGTCCTTAAGAGGAAGTTCTAGCTGTTCACCAGGTTCTCCTAGTTATTGTATGTGCATTTGACGCAGGACTTGTACACCCATACAGCCTTCGGCTTGGAGGATGTCCCGCATATAGCAGGATGTGAAAGTTGATGGATTCTTCCAACATGCTGCTTGCATAATATCCGAAACAGCCACACCTTGAAAGAGAGCCATGCTCCTCCTCTGATGGGCTTGAACTTGAGCCTGAGATGCAAGCTGCATCTATACTGGTTGAAAATGAGCTTGAGTAGCATAATGCAATATTTGTGGCTCCAGTGGGTCAGAAAGCCCCCGATCTGCTTGATGAGCCCGAGCTGCACCGTGCAATGTTCGCGGCTCTAGGGAGTCAGCAGTCAAAGTTGATGCATGATGCTCCAGATCTGGCTTATGAGCCCGAGTTGCATAGTGCAACGTTCGTGGCTCACCTGGTATTGGAGAAACTGGGTGATCAGTGCATGGCTGATCTGACGTACAAGGCTTAGACCCACTTGGCTATTTCAGTGGTGGTGGTGCTGTGAGAGGCAACATGGCTTCAACAATCCACCTTTCAATAGTTGTCACTGAAGCTGGGTAATGTGGATAAACTGTTGTGATGAGCAGTTGCGAGGTAACACCTTGGAGCTCCTTGGTGAGAGCAATGGAAAACTTTAATATTCCCATAGGGCACCATAATGCATCCTCTTGAATGCTGGAAAAGGATGTCAAGCTAGGAATGAAAATATCTGGAGGAGTAAAAGTTAGAATTTGACAGGGCTGGACAGGGCATGAAGTTCACTTTTGCACTGTCCAGGTTGCAAGGAGACAAGTGATGAAGTGAAAAAGATCCAGTTCAAAAGGTGCTTTGGACAGCTTGAGAAGAACTGTGCAAAGGTTCCAACTTGGAATAAGCTTTTTGTTTGGTGGTTGCTCCACAAATATACCTTCCATTAAGTGGGAGATGTCTGTATTGTTGGACATATGAAGACCATCTCCAAACCCAGTGTGTACTGACCAAATTGGTAACCTTGGACTGTGGAAACTTGGAGACCAGAGTTCAAGAGATAAAGTAGGAAATGTCCAATGACAGTAAGAGACGCAGAATTGGGATTGACAGCTTTCAGTGAAAAGAAATATGTTGGACAATGAAGTGACCTCTCTGTGGGAACTGCATAGCTGTGAGACAGGGCATCTGCAATTGATTTTTTTTCCTGACAGGTGACTGACTTGATGAGATATCTGGTGAGGAATGCACCAATTGAGGAGTTTCCATGTCAGCATGCACAGGAAAGGTGCATGAGTTCCCCCCAATGGTTCAGGTACCGGTAGGACACTACTGTGGAATTGTCCATTTTCACCTGGATGAAGTTGTTTGATACCCTGTTAGGTGCATGCTGGAGAGCCTTGAGAACTGTAAGAAGCTCCAGTTAATTGATGTGAAGGTGTTGTTCCAAAGAAGACCAAGATCCCGAGAGACAAGTCGTCCAAGTGAGCACCCTAACCCCACTCCAAAGCATTTGTTGTTAATAGTGTTACTGTCAGAAAGAGCTAAGGGAGTGGAGTGCCACTGCAAAGTTTCTGGCATGAGCCACAATCTGAAATGGAATCGGATGAAGAAATTCACTGGAACTTGCATGGTGATGAGATCCTTCCAAGAGGAATAGTGGAAGAGTAGCTGGAGTGGGCACATACACATGTGACACCAGGGCACAATGTCTACCAAGCCATGAAGCCCAAAAGACAAAGCCAAGCTCGAGCTGATAGGGATGTTGCTATCATGAAGAGATGGATGCACTACTCTAGTGCCAAGCAACGCTCCATGGAAGGAGAAGCCCTGCCCGTTTTCATGTTGCCGCTGGCACAAGTCGCATTCAAAGTAGGTCTTTTTCCGTTGCCCCTTGGAAGAGCAGAGGACGCATCGTTGGTAGAGGTAGTCACCGTAGCAGGTCCTCGCCAAGGCAATGGGGGAAGTGGCGGCCAACGAGGCGGGAGTTGGTGGCTGGTGGAGCATCGTGCTGGGGTCGATACTCGGGCAAGGGCTCATCGAAGAGAAGCTCTCGGATCAGACTCCTGCGGTAGTGGAGGAAGGGGAGGTGACCAATGGCCAGGTAAATGGCGTAGCTGTTCATCAGGCTCAAGTCAAACAGGTAGAAGAAGAGCTTTTTGTACCACTTCATTGACTTGTGGGTTGCCAGGTGATTTGCAGCTGGCTGATCGCTCTTATCACCCCATCAGGGCATTGTAGGCGATGACGCAGGCTGGTTTCTGCTTCTCCTCCCTCGTCTTGTCTCACTTGCCGCAGCCACGGATGTCTGCCGTACGCATGGTGGAGAGCATATTGATGTTGCACTCGTCTTGCCACACCATCACCATGAGGGAACCGTTGACACCCAGGTCGGCCAACTGGAACGCCGTTTCCCCCCGCTTCAGCTTTACAGACATCAGTTCCTTGGGCATGCCCTTTCTGCTGGGCATGACGGTGCTGACGACGTTAAATTTCTGGCTGTGAAGTCGTCTGAACAAGCCGGGACTGCTGAAGGCCCGGTTGAGAGCAAGGTTGTATCCCTTACCCTTCAAGTTGCTCAACAGGTCCATGACGATTTGGTGGTTGCCGGGAAGTCTCCCTTGCTTTGGCTTGTGTAGATTTGGTGCTTGAAACAGTGCCGGCGGCGTTCCTGGTGCTCTGGCACAACTTGTACATTTTGATGCTGAAGTGGGCCCTCTTTCTTGGGTTGTATGTTTTGAAGCGCAGATGTAGAATTTCAGCAGGGAGTCGTTGACGGGAAATATCCTGTGGCGGAGTATACATGGTAGCAAATTCTCAGTGAGATGATTGACGACTGGATGCACCTTGAAGAGACGATCAAAGCAGTCCACCGGCATGGCATCGTTGTCATTGAAGTGTAGGGCCTGCAGGATCTGAAGTGGTCTCACGGCATGACTGACGGGAACAGGCTCGTCTTCAGGAGTGAGTTGGTCGACCAGTAACCGTGCTGACTTGGAAGTCTGGAGATGCCCATCATGATGCAAAGGCCGAGAAAGGCTTTCACTTCTCTGGTGTTGACATCGGTCCATGCTCCCATGTATGCAGATGTTGACACTGGTCTTTGCATGGCATACCGGTTGGTCTCATCAACGATCTGGTCATAAAGAACATCATAAAAAAACAACCAAAAGCCTCACTGCATGTTGAGCTTCGATGCAAGTGTGGATCAATGGCACCACCATGCCCGGTGAAGCCATACTTCACCAGCATGTTGTCTTCATCTTTCCAGTCAAATGATGCAGCACTGCTGCTGGTCAATGCGGAGGTCTGTTGATAATGCTTGGCGTATACGGCCAGGGGTACATCGCTGTCTATCTCCGTGCTCGACTGCGCTCAGGCAGGTGACGGTGGTGGTGAATCAGACGAGGAACCCTGGTCTGAACTCGACTCAAAAAACTCGCTTTCATAACTGGAAGAACTTGACTCTCCAGAAATTACATGTTGTCAGTGTTCTGAAGTAGTGCTTACAATGATAACTTGAGACCCACTATGCACAAGATGACCACTACACTGTGATTTTATTCTCAGCAGTGTCGGGGTGACCCCTATCAGTCAGCGTGGCAAAGGCCAGCCGCACCTGGGCCAGGTCATTCATGGGGCACACGCGCACATCGCGCCCTTTGTCTACAGTGATAATCCACTGCCAGAGCTGGCAGCGGAAAGAATAGGAGTCTTCTCATACAAAAGGTGGATTACCCCCGCACTGGCAAGTCCCAGCAGTGCGTTCTTTTATTCAAGGATTACACAAGTTTGGTCACCCCGGCTATGAATCAGGGCCCTAGGAACCAATACGGGCGATTCACAATTTGGTGCGCCACCAAGAGGGCAACAGGGAAAGGCCGAATTCTCATGTTTTGGTCGACAACTTTTCAAGATGGCGACTGTTGTTGCCAGCGGCGGCATTCGTGTAGTTGACTTTAAGAGACTAGGCGCTAAAGAATTACATACGTTTCTGATTGAAAGAGGAATTCCGTGCGCTGGACTAAGGAGAGGGGACCTGAAAAAAATTGGCAGAGAAAGTTGGAGACAAATATCCGGTCCTTGAAGAGTGTGACCATGACGAATCAGAGCGAAAACGACGAAGAGTTGTAGGTGAGAATGGGGAGATCACAGACTTAAATGGTCCTCAAGTTTCGTATTCAGCTGACCTCCGTAACATTCCTCACGTCAGCTTGAGTGATGTTTTTGGATACCTGGTGAAACAGTGTGAGTGAAATCCTGAGCGGCTCACTAGCTACCGGCAGGATGATGGCTTTCTGATGTTCAAAGACGGGCATGTCGAGGACATCTTACTTGGAGAAATTCAAGGCCACTCCGCCCATGTTTACATCCAGGCATCGGTGAAGCCAGAGCAGAGACAAACGGGGCAGCGATACAAGACCTGGCAGCTGCTGTCAACGTCAGCCAGCATAAAGTCAGCTGGATGTGGTTGTGTTGCTGCGTAAGTCTTAGTATTTTTCTTCAAAAAGTGTAACATAATATTAATAATAGCTTAAACCTAGTTTTTGCACATTCTATTTGTAAATTGTAGCCTGTTTAGGGGCCCATGGTGATTTCAAGCCCAAGAAGCAGAGGCTGTTCTTTGCCACTAAAGCAGGCTTACTCAAACCTATTCTTATGATACCAATGGATACAAAACCCATGTCCTAGGCTGTCTGGCCATATTAGCACATAAACTCTTTTAACTGCATTTAGGAATTGAAGTTGTAAGCTAGGCTTGTTTAGACTGTTTTTATTATCACTGTTTTACCTGAAATTTCACAAGGTATGAAAAGTTTTTTTTATCTTTTTAAACCCCACGAAACCCATTGGTACTTGTTTTGAGCACTGTACATTTCCAACTCTAATCTTCCTAAATGTTTGCTTCGTATTGGATGAGGATTGGAATTTTTCAGGAAGGTGTTAACCAAAAATTTAAGTGTGAGACAAGCAATTCCACATGCAGTATATTGCTTTGCAGCATTTCCTGAATTTGAATGGCTTGAGTATGTTGACCATACATGTATATTTGCAAATGACCTCTCCGTAGCAAACTTTTGACAATGCAGTATATTATTGCCTGTGATTCTGAACATGAAAAATTGTTACCTTCAAGCGAGCTGTTTTTATTTCTTAAAGTGATGATGGTACCTGCAAGCATGCATTGTCGGACTACATCAAAAGAAACACTGACAAGGGAACAGCTGTTGGCATAGATGAGCCTTGCTCATGGACAAAACCTCGAAGAGCCTCCAGGCCAGTGAAAGTAGAGGAGCTGGACTTCCATGCAGAAAACAGACTCTCAGAAAACCTGGCCCACTTCCTGAGAATTACAAGCCACTGGGTAATGTATCCAGTGCATGGACTGAGAACGTTCAGGGGCACTTGAAAGAGGCGAGTCACGGTTGATGCAGATCATTATTTAACTCAACAGGACTTCCCAAATCCCCTGATTTCTATATGATTTTGCATACACCCTAGGAGGTTTCACCTCAGAGACATACCCGCTTAATTGCTTGGTCAGAAGTTATTTATGATGGAAACATTTCATACAAGTTGTTATGAGTTCCAGAAGTAATTTATTGTAGGGGTGATCATGGTTACAAAGGTGATGCCAGTGATAAAAAGAGAGATACATGTACATACAGTACATGTAAATTTTTGCATGTACAGGAACTGTTTATTTGCACACCTATTGACTGCCCATGCAGTATGGCTGTGCATGTGTGTGCATTGAAGCTACTCATGAAATTCAAAAAGGAAAATACATGTATGATCCATGTCTCAAAAATAGAAAAACTTTTAAAATTTATGGAATTTTTCAACTTTCATTATTTTCAGGTTTGTGCAGAAACCACCCCAGATGCACTATACCTGAAACTGGTTGTAGAGCCACCAGCACCTGTAACATCTCTCGTGCCGTCAGTGTCAGACCTTCACGCCACGTACATGTACAAGGCTGAATCAAATGATGATGTGTCCTTCATTGAATACCTCAGACAGAACACTTCCATACAACAAGTAGATGCCCTAAAAAGTTTAGATCAATCGGACCCAGCATGGTTGGCAGCAAGAAGAGGGCAAATAACTGCAGGTGTAGCAGATTCCATTCGATCTATGAAAGACATTCATAACTGCCGCACCTTAGTTGATAAAATTTTGGGCAATGACAAGATATTTAAGTCATGTGCTATAGATTTTGGAAAAGAAAATGAACATGTAGCCAGGCAACTTTACATTGTAAATGAACTGAAAGCACACAAGAACTTCGAGGTAAACACCTGTGGTCTTGTGTTAAATAACGACTTGCTATTTATGGGTGCCTCACCAGATGGTGTTGCAAGCTGTTCCTGCCATGGAGAGAAGCTTGTTGAGATCAAGTGTTCATATAAGCATAGACACATTCCTGTGAAAGATATTCAAACACAGGACCCATCCTACCACTTGGAGACTGTACATGGAAAGCTGCAGCTGAAAAAGTCTTCTGGTTGCTACAGCCAAATACAAGATCAGTTAGGTGTGACACGCATGAACCAGTGTGACTTAGTGGTATATACTCTTAAAGGAATAACATCCATCCCTGTAATGTTTGATTCACAGATGTGGGAACTATTGAAAAAGAAAGCAGAACTTGTGTTCACTCATGTTTTTACATGCAATGAAGAATAAAGTATATACATGCATGTTACAAGCAGAATTCCAGGCTCGGCATTAGCATTTCAGGCCAGTAACTGCATGGTTGTCTTTTCTTAAATTTTATTTTGAGTCCATGATGACTGAAATTCTTTATGACAGGACCTGAATACATGCTTATTTGTATGATAAAACTAAAAGGTTTGTGGCTTGACTGGAAAACAGAGAGCAGAAGAGCATCAATATTTCTTGAACATCAATGTGTATTCTTAACTTACTACAGCATAAATTAGTATGTAAACACAGAAATGACCTGTGTGAGAAGCCATTGTTTTATTATTTCATATTTTTCATGAATTTCTGTGAGAAACAAATAAATCTGCACAACCCTATAATTGGGTTTAAACTTTGGAATTTTTGTGCCTGCTGAATTTAATAAAATCAGGAAAGTTGTTTTTATAATGGTCCACCTACATTCACCCAATTTGGAAATATAACAATCCTCTCCAAATAAGTTCTTGAATAATCCTTTGAACAACCTAATTCAAATAATTAAACAAGTTGAGTAGTGCCCAATGATTTAACAGATATGACCCCAAAAATCTGAATAAATCCAAACAATTATTCCTAAGACTCATTTTTTACTTATGCGCAGTCTCATTTTTCTCCTCTTTCCAAACTGATATGTAAAATAGGATCACATCCTAGGTTCTTTCATGATATTCTTTACTGAACAGATATGCATAATATGGTGATGCATTTCCTTCCTAGAGTATTCATTTATAATCTATTACGTTCATGACATGGTGATGGTCACATTACTAACTGCCTTTGGTCACAATGAGCTTGACGTTCATTTCATTGAACAGGCTACAAAATATATATCAGTAGGTCAAGTGCTGCACAGGCTTTTTCCAGACTCACTTAATTTTTTTTTTTTTTGGTATTACTCATTTTTAGAATAGAACAATGGTCCCTTCAAATTACAGAGTGCTGCAACAAGTCAAACTATCACAGAAGCAGTATTGTAGGGATTCTGGGATTTGGTGCTTTAGGATCCGCCAGCATTTGAGGTGTTGAATTGCTCTCTGCACATGAATCCGAAGACGGGCAATTTGTCTTGTTCATCTGATCTCCTTCACATTAAGTCTCTTTCCTTTTCCATTATGCCATCTTCTAGTGAATGGTGGTCCTATGAGTGTTGCATTTACTTTCAGAAGCAAGTTCTCTATGTGGAAGCCTCGATCAGCCATGACTGCATCGCCGTCACTGAGTTTTTCAATCAGTCAAGTACTTGTCTGATACATTTCCTGACCATAAATCTGACACAAATGTAAATGTTGTTTCCTTTTAATATGATGGAGTTTGCATTTACAAATTGGCAGGGCATTTTTAAAATTTATTTTTAATGCAAGTAAACATGTGACTCGGTACATCGTAATAAGGAACAGTCCGCTGAGGCCATTTTATGTAATGGCCGAGTAAAGTGAGGATGTGGGTAAATGTTGGGAAAAAAACGATGTGGCGATTTCAGCATGTTTGGAAGTGACAGTATTTATGAAAGGTTTACCGTCAACACACGTGTAATGTGTACCATTTGAAAGCTTATGAAATTCTCTTTTTGACCAGGTACATGTCACAAAAATTCGACTTGCGACTTATTCCTGTACCCGGTCACATATTTTATTTGGATCACTATGACATATGAAAAAAAAGGCTTAGAGGGGGCTTGCTTCTGCTCTCCTATATCGGCAAAGATTGCGGCCAAGTACAGAAAGTTTTCTGCTCATACCTTTAAAGTTGAAAATAATAGTACAAAATAATAGTACATATAAAACTGGAGTATGAACATTAAGCCGCTTTGTGGAAAATTCTACTTTTGTCCGAGTTTTGGATACTGTGGTTAATAACCAATCGGGTAGCTGTAAATTTAAACGTCACAGTTGCCTTGCCAATACTGTTGCTCAGCAAACATGAGAAACCTGCCACGTGTTGCCCACGTGTTAATACTGGGCATTCATGTCGCTCAGCTGGCCAATCACCTAGCCCATCGTGTTGCAAGGTACACGTATTGGGCACCTCAATGGTCGAGCACCGTGCCCATGCTTCTTTCTTGGCAGCGAGCCATCTGTCCATCTACGGCTTTTTGTAATGGTCGCCTAATGACACCCTAAAAATACAATGCAATTCATCGATCGAATGGCTCATTGGGCCAGCTTCGTTCAATCAACTATGCACTTGTAATATGTCCATTAGTTTTACTGGTTCACCTTCCCCAATACTTGGCTTCCAGAATCAGCTCACGTGTACATGTACATGTAGAGTAACTGTTGAATCATGCGCCAAGCACATCATGATCATAGGTACATCAACCATATCCAAAAGGTTATCCCCGAAGTCATCAGGAACGAAGGGCGAGCATCAGGCTACTTACTCCATTAAAGCCCAACGGTAATTTTCAGGGCCAACACATTAATAAAAGAGAGATGCTGAAGGTTGTCTGATTGAATGTCTCAATGAATAAAATCTCGACCCCACCTAAAAAGGGGGAAAAAGGTTCGGGTCAATTTACCCATCAACAAAAAATCAATAGGCCTATTTGCTGAATAAAAAAATGATGAAAATTTATCTGTCAATCATAAGAAATCAATAGGCTTATTCGCTGAATAAAAAAAAGCCATTTGTAGGGGAAATTGACTATTAGAAATATTAAATCTAAAAAATAAGGATACAAAACGAAAGTTTAGTGTTTAAACGAAATATACCTGCACTTCCGGAAAAAAAATCGGAAATCGGGAAAGAGATGAAACTTCATTGGAACTTTGTAGCGTGCGACAAGCATTGTCATTAAAACTAAACTTCATCAAGTCCTCGAAATTACCAATTTTTTGTGGGCTGGAAGAGTAGCCTTGCTGGTGGACCACGCAGCAGTTCTTTTATTTTTTATAGTTACCAAATATTTAATCACATGATAAACAACATGGATTACACATCAGGCAAAAAAGAACTGACCCAACAGGATTTGTGAGGTGTGAACGGTACTTACGGTACATTTACGAGTCCATGCAGTCTCTCGACTGTTTCCACTATCTCCAACTTGTGAGTAGAGCCAATGTATAAAATGCCGACCAACAAAAAGATGACCGCCTTGTCACCCGGGCCTGAAGCTCTGCGCCGCTGGCATGCGCGGCTGGCCGCGGCGCGGTTGGCGGCAGCCTGAACTTAACTGCAACGTTAACTGATTGATGTCATTCTTCAAATGTTGCAGTGTAAGTCACTCAGATGATAAGCCACTGGGACGTTTTTGGCGTGAGGATCAATGTATGAGCCGTTGCTTATCTTATGAAAATTACGGTATTTAAAAATAATTTTTGTAAAAACACATACACACAAAGGAGCAAACTCACAAGCAGGGCGGGGGGAGGGGGGTAGTTCAAACCCCCAGCCTATCGTTGTTGTTTTGTTGTGTTTTTAGTTTGTTTGTTGGGTTGTTTGTTTGTTTGTTGGGGTGTTTGTTTGTTTGTTTGTTTGTTTGTTTGTTTGTTTGTTTGTTTGTTTGAAGAAAAAATTAAAGTATTTTAATTCCCTCTGACTTCAAGACCATCATTTTGTCTTGAGATCATAGAAATACTCTGGTTTTATTCCATCCTCTAAAATTTGTATTCCAAAATCAGGGCACCAACTTAAAAAAAAATTGCTATATATATAGATTAAGTGAAATAGCGCATTTCATACGACCAAGGTAATTTTCTGACCAAACACTAGCAATGACAGAATGCATTATTGACTGCATTAACGGTGGCCTTGTGCATGTCGCAAGAAAGGTGGACCGCACCGAACCAGGACCGACTTGATCCCAAGTCTATTTTGGTACCCACGATTAATGGCGCAGCAAGCCTTGGCGCAGTGCCAGGATCCATTAGGGTTTGCAATGTGTGTAGATCGGCGATGTGTGGGCACTTTTTATACAGTAGTAGTAAAGATACTTACTACCACAGTGCATTGCGGTAACGCTGCCATGTTCATCATTTTCAGAACGACTCAGGTTGGAGCCAGAGTGGGGAATACAGGTGGGTGAGGAAGGTATTCTCTGGCAGACTGCATGTATGACTGCATGACTGCATGTGGGAGTGGAGTCCAATGCATTCAATGTACCCAAACAGTCAATACATATGCAGAATGACACTGGTATTATGTCAGGGGTTGGCTACGACACATGCACTGCAAATGATGAACACAAATTCATGTTGTGAATGATCATAAACATATGTACTAGAGCAAGTCAAAGACCAGATTCACAGCAAGTTCCAAAACGTTGATGTGATTTTGCTGAAAGTGGGCATCCCAATTCCCTGAATCCTTGTGTGGGGAAGGGAAGCCCCCATCTGAGCGATGACGCATCACTCAATATCACTATTTTGGGTTTTGACTGTGAGAATGGGAGATTACCATCATGATGGTCTCTGTGTGGAATTTCTTGGGGCAGATGAATCTGTTCAGAGGTTCCAGATTGATGAGGGGACACCATTTGCCTGGTTCCTTTTTGGGTGTGAGGAAGACTGTTGGCAGGAAACCATTCTTCACTTGGCTGGGTTGAACTTGAAGGATGGCATTTTGTAGTACGGAATTTATGTCTGACTCCAGTGCCAAGCGTTTTTGTTGCGTGGGACTGGAGTCAACCACAGTATCGCCTTGGGGGGAAGGGTGCTTGTGAACTTGAGGGAGTATTTGTAAGAGTTGTGAGTACCCATTTGTCTTAGGTGATCTCCTGCCATAACCCTGCAAGTTATTGCAGACGGCCACCAACAGGCTCAGGATCGGCAGTCATAGGTGGTGAAGCAATGTAGTTATCATTGACATCCCCTGAATGAGTGGGGTGCGTGCAATGAATACCGTCCTCCCTGGCAGGCTTGACTCAATCTGGAAGTGGTGCGATATGAGGCTTGATGCTGGCTCAGCTGCTGTAGAGGGGGGCAAAAGGAATGACAAGCTTGTTAACTCTGATGAGGCGAGAGGGCTTGGGTTGGCAGGTATTGCGGAGCTGAGGTTGCTGAATAGCCGGAGGCGGTGTTTCATGGAAAGATAGTTTCTTGGTAGTGTTGATCCGTTTAGCCTCAGCATCCAGTATGTCCAGAAACTTACCAGCAAAGAGATCCTTTCTGTAGAGCTGGAGTTCCTCACACCGTCACAAGGAATGTGCATAGCATCTAAGGCATTAGATTTCCTGGTAGGAGTTGCAAAGCAGGAGATTCGAGTGAAATGTTCGAATGCACAGTTAAGTCCCTTGTCAAGGCCACAGAAGACTGAGGCTGTGAAGTCTGGGATTGCCAGAGAATGCTCCTCACATACATACTCCTACAGGAGCAAAAGGAAGTGCAATGTAGCACAAAGAGAGAAGCTCTGTCGCGTCTTGTGAGTGAAGATTCCAGGGATGCCTTGTCCTTGTCTAGAAAGAACGATTTGGAGGGTGGCTTTCCTTAGTCAGTGTTGTTTGACTGGGTCGCTTGCTGCCATGGAAGGAGGAGGGCTGACTTGCGAGGAGCGAGTCCGGGGCAGTCGAGGCCAGAGGAGACTTATTGTTGAGGCGTCAAGCTATAAAAGTCAGGGCTTCACTGATGGACTGGGAGGCTGAAATCCATGCTGTGGAAGAAGTAGCTTGATGTTCGCAGTGGCGCCTCTTCTTAGACTTCGAAGCATTCAACGAAGGAGAGGAGCGCCTTATGTTTCTTTGGAATGGGCAATCCGGTGGTTGATGTGGCGGATGAGGCCGGAAGGGTGGATCGCTTGAGAAGCATTGCTGGTGTTGGCCAGCATGAGCTAAGGCGGTAAGTCAAAATAGAAATGGTTCATGAAGTGGGAAATGATAAACGATAAGCTCCTTACCCGCTTCAGAGTAAAGCGAACAACGATACGGAGTCACAAGCTAAATGGCTGTGAAGACCACTCGTGGGTGAGGTTTTGTAACAACCAAACAGAGCGTGGGGAGCCTGCTCTGGTGTCTTTGGCATCGGGGTGGGTGGAAGTACGCTCCATCAGTCTTGCAAGTGAAGTGGTTTTTCTCACTGATGCAGAAGGGCGGCTGATGACTGCTGGAGTTGATGGGGGAGTACTGGCACCATCAACCCCAGGTTCTTCTGGGCCTTGGCAGATGATGGGCAGGACAAGCACAGGAGACGTCAGGTTAAGCACATTCTATGGATTCCCAGCTGGCTCGGTAGACTGCCGATAGACCCGGGAGACTGGGGTCCTGGCTGGATCCCAGTGGGTGCCCCTGCCCAAGCGGTCATATGCAATCGTCCTTGGAGCTTCCCTATCAACTCTGTGTAGAGCTGAATGAGACAGGGGTCCTATCCAGATGCAAGTGGTTGCCCTGGTTGGAACGGCTAGGCCTTAATCCTCATCCGGGTTGTTGGCGGAAACAGTGGTCCTAGCCAGATCCTAGTGGATGTCCTGATTCAGGTGGCTTAGGCGTGTTAGTAATGTGGTAAGGTGGTCATGAGTGTAACAGGAATGAACCTTGTAGTACCGACAGTCTATGCCTGCAGCAGTGTTCTAGCCACGGTGGGTAGCACCGGTAGGTACTGTAAATTTGCGCCAGGTTCTTGGGTTCAAATTGGTTGTGCTGCCTGGCATGGATTTTCAAAACAATGAACTGAAATAATGCTGAAAATGTACCTATTTGATCATATTTTGAAGCATGCAAAGTCACAATTTTGCACTATTTACCAATTTTAAACAAGTAAGGAAAGACATAAGAAATATATTTCTCATATTCTTCGTATCAAATCAGCCGCTGATTGCAAAATCATCATTGTAAACATGCCTTAACAAAGACATAGGGGGAAATCCCTTCGGGGATTCTCCTAAAAACCCAGCTGTGGGTAGTGAGAGCTCCACTCACTGCGCTCGCTACGCTTGGTAATCAGAAAATTTAGGGAAGATTTGTCACTTTCAAGTTATGCAATAATCTGGTTTAAATGTTATTCCAGAGATTCAAGTCCCATCAGAGTACGCTTGTGTTTTGTTTTTTTTTCACAAGCCTTCGGGGCACACTGAGTATACAGTGTTAAATACACGTCGGGCAGGGCAAATCCAAAATTAATGGTTTAAATGTGTTGACTTGCCCCGAGGTGGGCCAGTGCAGAGTTGAATAGTGTTCAAAGCAGGAGAGCAAGTCTGCAACATGGTGCAACTTACCAAAGAGCAAAGAGTGTTTGTTGTGACAAAATTTATTGAAAACAAGACCTTTCAAGCCACCCAAGCAGCATTTAGGGAAGCCTTCCCTGATAGGGATCCACCGGCAAAGTCGACTATCTGGAAAAATGTGCATAAATACCGAGAACATGGGACAAGCCTTAATTTGAATGACCCTGGGAAGAGGCGCATAGTGCAAACTCCTGAAAACGTTGCTGCAGTTCGACAGCAACTTGTCGAACAGCCAAGGGGAACCAGTTGCAGGAGGAATGGGCTTGGACACGTGGAAGGTGTCGGTGCATAGTTAACTGTGAATTACGTAATGTGTAAATAATCGTTGTGCCCCTGATATCTTATCCAGGACAATCATGACAGAGGACAACCTCATTCACTGGTTTATCCAAAGTGTTACAACTTAGTTGAGGTGCCCCATTTTCAAGACAACGGTGTTCAATCATGCATGACAGGATGAATACCATCAAGGTTTGACTAGAAAGAATACTGCTTCTACTTTTCAGAGATCCTTATACATTATAATCATATCTCATGGTTTGGGCATATTAAGCCCTTTTCTCAGGGTTTGTTTTTTTTCTGGGACACCCTGTATAAGCCATGGCTTATATTCCGAAAATTACAGGTTTTTTTACTGCATTTTTTTTTCATTTTGAATTAAAATTATTTTATACCATTAACATGACTTAGGCAAGTCTATTTTGTTTAAAGCTAAACGTATTCAACAAAAGCTCGTGCACACATGTTTGTTGTCCTTTTTAAATGAGCCATGGTGAGATCAAACGGTGAGCTTGAGTGGAGAAAAGGAATAGCTGTGTGATAGTCATGCTAAGTTTCCTCCATGGTTTGCCTGGTCCCTGTGCCAATAGAACGTGACAGTGTGGGATAATTGACACAGTATAGATTGTAAATGCAAGCATGACACAGGAGAAGCATAACCACCTGATTTTCAGCCTGTTTTCTCTTCTAAAGTAGCAGATTGGCTTGATCTACCAGGAGTTTCCATATGTTTTCATAAAATGTACATATTTGTTTTCCCAATATTTTCTTCAAATGTTGTAGAGATTTTGGAATGCAATCTAGGATGACAGTTACGATTAGAAAAGATAGTTTATTTTAAATTACATGACATAATCTTACATTTTAAGTTGTACTTTTCTTGTACTTCATTTGCATTTTTCAATCTTTGGCAATGGACAATCATTTGGGATGTGATTTTGAAAATTAGTTTCCCCTTACGCATTATTTTTTGTGCTTTTGTAAGGTTTTAAAAACCTCAGACAGTCAGCAGGAGATCCATCTAAAAATGGAATATTTCAAAACCCTGGCAACCATTTTCTGGATAAATCTGGCCACTATCCTAACTTTCCTGAGGTTTTGAGACTTACATGTATGCTGTAAAAGAAACGTGAGTTTAAACATAATAATTATTGGATTTTGCACATTAGAAGTCAATAATTGGAAGGCTTAACACAATGTGGCAAGGTTGCTATCTGTGTGGTGTATAGGATTGTGGTTAGGTATCCCACTTAACGTTTCAATCGCTAAATACCCCACTTCGAAAAGGGAGTTAACGTTAACGATAAATGATGGTCAAAAGTGTGGTTTTTAACTATATGTACTGTACATATAGTAGATGTTACAACTTCATCTTCATGTGGTATTGTCCCAAAACAAAGCAAAGAAACCTTTTTTTTTTTAAATACTGAATATCACAATATTGGCAATATCATTTTTAACAGGCTATTTTTTCTAACCCAGAGATCCCCCCAAAAGATACTGATACTTGGTCTTTTCTGCTACTTCCTTAATTTCCATTAATTTAGCAAACTCTCTCAACTAACAGAAACACATCTTATCACAGTTATCAAAACCAAGAGCTGAATCTCACAATTGTTTCAGGGATTAAAAAGCATTATAAAAGGCAAACATATGAACAAGTCTGATATAAAGGAACCATGTGTGAGGCAAAATATAATTTTGGTGGTCCAGCCATGGTCGAGCATCTGATAACAACTGTGTGAAACCTGTGATTTTTTACATTACATGTACACACATGCCCAGACTCCAGCAAAGCTGAATATTTGAGAGTGTTGTACTGTGGACCGGTAGTGTGATAGACATTCCTACAGAAAATTGTGACTTTGAATCAAGCTTGTAAAATTGAAATTCCCGAGGAAAGTACCAAAATAGCTGGGAACCTTTGAAGAAATTGAGGAGTTAGATTCCAGACTCCTAATTTTGGAAATATAACAAACTGCTTAATTTTGTGAATATAATTAATAACTGAATAATTTCCTTCTTTCTGTCTTCAGTTCTTTCTGTCTGAAGCTTTTCAGTTTGTTAAACTGAGGTCGTCACTAGAAAAAAGGCACTGGCAGTTAGCGGTGACATCCATGAAGGCAGTACCTACCTCAATACAATGATTACATACGCTGCAATGAGAACTTCTTGGAGGACGATAGAAACGGCAGGTTGCACACCACTTCATTCGTACCTGAATTCCCTGTATCTCGGCTGTTTTATAAAGTGGCGCACGAAAATCTTCATCTCCATCCTCATCACCTTTAGCTGAAAATATTATATTAATATTGAACATGAGTATACTATATTGGATTTTCCATGCTGAAAGCACTGGTGGCAGAAGGGGGGAAGGTCAATGAGGAGGGAAGTGGCCCTCCCACATTTTTGACAAGGGGGGTGCCCTCTCTCTCTCCCACTTTTTCCAGGTCCTATAATGGGGTAAAGCTTAATGGATCAGCCACTTAATTGCTGATGCCTGATGGTCTCACAACTGGCCCCCTACATTGTTCTGCGGCCACTGGCTGAAACTCATGTACAGTGTACATATGTAATATTGTTACACCTCAGTGACAGATTGTGATTATTCGTTGGTTGAGAATTGATCATGTGATATGCCACAAACACATGCACTGCATCACAAGAATGCGTGTGTCACAAAGTTCCTATTTTACCAGTCTCAGAAGACTTGTACATGTTTATGTTTGACGGTGACATTGGCCGTTACTACGTGAACGATCCTCAAAGGCAACTTGACTGCACGTAAGAGACATTCAACAGTGTGAGGCATAGGTTGCACTCACAAAATAAGTAAATAACTTGTTATTTATACCAGGCTGGCAATAGTATTGGGAATAGGAATATTGAGAATAGTATTTCGGGTTCTCGTAGCCTACTTATAAGTGGCCCAAACGATTTGAAATTTATAATTTGACGAATGTAAGACTACTCTCTAAATTGTACTTCTAACTTTAACCAGTGCCGTTACTTATGATTTGATTGAGAATGGTGTTAGGATTTTTTTTTAGTGAATGCAAAATTGGTTGCAAGCTGTTGTGATTGACATATTGTATGTACATGTAAATATTGTATAAAGCAGTGCGCACTGATCTGATTTAACCATTGACATTGAACTGACTTCGTTTTGTATTAAAATACTGAGTACAAGTCAGACCAAAATGTGAATTAAATAAACTCTCGCTCTTCTTGAACAGAAAATGACTTTCTTCTCAGGGTTGTTTGACTCCAAGGGGTCATTCTGACATTTTTGGGGGCTGGTCCGGGAAAGAAGGGTTAAATTAATTGAGAGTTTATTATTCGCATGATACTTGAGAAATGAGAAAGGATTGAAAGTTTTAGCTAGACTGGGATACGAATCTGCTTTAATTCCGTCACCTCTCGCAGCACCTGATTTTTTTTTTCTCGAGCCTGCTTGTTCTTGCAGCAGCATTAGCCATGCTACTCTTTCCATGTGCCATTGCTTCATGCTCTGTGCTTTTCCTAAGTTTTAGGTCTGGCGTCGTGACAGCGTGAGAAGATCATTGTGTTCAGGCTGTCTTGGTAGAGGATTTATGTTTTGTTTCCAAAAGATGGTCGGATTCATTTAGAATGTCAGATATTAAACAGATCACAGATATAGGGAAGTCGCTTGGTCTGTCTGGTCAGGAATTGTTGAAGCGAATTCAAGAAGGAACAAACGAAGGAAGAGGAGCGGAAGAAGAAAGAACAATGGGCACATGAGACAGCAGAGAGGGAAGACAGAGAGCGACTAGCAAGAGAGGAGAGGGCTCATCAATGTGAGATGAAGAATCTCAATCTCAAAGTGAAAGTAAAGAAGCTAAACCACTTGTCACTAATGCAATAAAGGCTTGTACGCCCAAACTTCCTTTTTTTGAAGATGACAGGGATGACATAGGTTCCTACCTACAGCAATATGAGCGTTATGCCAAGTTACAAGGATGGGAGGAGAAGGACTGGCCGATCAATCTGAGTGCACTTCTGAAAGGCAACGCCATGGACATATACACCCACATTTCCACAGAGGATGCAGGCAACGAGGTCCTTAAGACAGCGCTTCTCAAGCGGCATAGACTTACTCAAGAGGGTTTTCGGCAGAAATTTCATTCAGCAAGACCGGAGGCTGGTGAAACCGCTCCATAGTTTGTTGTGAGATTAGATAATCTCTTTTCATGGTGGGTCGACTTGGCCAAAATCGAGAAAACGTACAATGCGGTGAAAGATCTCCTTTTAAGGGAACAGTTCATTAATGCTAGTGACAAAGATCTTGCTTTGTTTATCAAAGAGAGACAGCCCAAAGATGTCGACAAAGTGGCCTGATTGGCTGAGCAGTTTCAAGAGGCCCATGGCACAACCTTCAGGTCAACAAAGTCTGATTCAAAGAAACATCCCTTTTCTTGTCCGTCTTTCAAGCGTCCAGAAAGTGTCAAAAGGCCGACATCACAGGGTAAAGGAGTTGATAGCTTTAATCCCGTCCTATCTGTTTCTTTTGTGAAAAACCAGGTCATGTTGCACGTGACTGTTTCAAACGGAAACAGGCACAGCTCAAACACACTAAGTCAGCTGGGATGAAATTGGGTGGAAAAAAAAGAACCAAGCATCAGACCCGAAGCATTCATCAGACACACAAGAAACAGCCAAGGATGGTTCTCAGCGTCAGCAGTGTACTTGCTGCACCTGCGATCTGTGTAGTCAAGTTACACCCCAACAACACCTCAAGCCACAGGAGCAAGGGCTGGTGAAAACAGCTGCATGTACAGTCACAAAACAGGGTTTAGGAGACTGCTGCGTAGAGGACAACCATGTGACTCTCAGATGTGGACATGAGCTGATGCTGATGAGTGCTGCATGTACATGACCCACTGCAGGTGAGATGCCATTAAGTGAAAGACAACTAGGAAACTGAAGAGTCCAGGTTCTTTGAGATAGTGGCTGCCCTGGCGTAGTGGTGAGATGAGATCTGGTAAATGACAAATGAAGGACCGGTGAGACAAGAATGTGTATTCTTATTGACGGCACTGTCTGTAAATTTCCAGTTGCTAGGAAATATGTTGACGCACCGTTCTTTACAGGTAATACTGAGGCCCTGTGTATGCGTAACCCAATTTACGACCTCATTGTTGGTAGCATAACTGGTGTACAGGATTTTTCTAGTCGGTTGCAGGATACTCATCAAACTGAGAAGATTAAAGGCAAGGACGAAGATAGCCAGAGACAAGCAACAGTCGAAGATCACTGAACAAGTTCAAGCTGTGCAGACCAGGGCTCAAAAAGCAGCTAAAGAGAGACACTTTCATCCGCTAAAGGTGCCAAAATGTCCTCTGCCTGAAATTAGTAGAGATGATTTTATTGCAGCTCAGAAAGCTGACTCTAATCTTCAACGGTTTTACGAGTTGGCATCATCTGGTGAGGAGTTGGTAAGGCGTGAGGTCAAAATACAGACGGTTTAGAAACAGTTGAATGGTTGGTGTTAATCCCCCTTCATTCCGTTCGTCTTTTGGTGTTGGACAGTTCAACGGTTTGAAAAGAACCATCTGTCCTGGACTGTCTAGCTTCACGAGCAACCCCAACAACAATGGAGTTTGCGGCTGCACAGCCATAGTTGTGAACAAAAGATCCTATTCAGGGAGAACTTCACTGGCCCCGGTCAGCCTTCCTGGGCTGGCCGTGAGGATTAGCGGTTAACACCTTGTGATAGGAAGACCCAAAATCAACTGCATTCCAGGCTACAGACATTTATCTAGCCTCAGATACATTTTGAGTGGGTATTTCATGACAAAAAGGCATCGCTCCAAGATAATTGTTCCTGTTCAAGCGTTTTTTAGACTGGAAAATAAATGCGTTTATATGGGAGTGCTGGGGAATGCCAAACACGGTTGCCTCAATTTACCGGCTTATCTATCGTCTATGAAAGAAAATATTCACATAGAAACAATATGAATTTATTTGGAACTTCTGTCACATGTACCATATTCTTTGAAGGTAATAAAAAAAAAGTCAAACTCCGCATCAAATAGTGCTGCAAGTATGTGTCAAGGTTTGGTTCGATTCAGACAGGGCTTGGACATTTTTGCCGAACTTCGGATCGGTTGGGTTCAGACATGTACACACATGTACAAGTACAATACACACTGAGACATCGAAAGGCTCGCTACGATCGTGCTGCAAAGGCCTATAAAGTTTTTCTGCGTATAAAATTATGAATCTGCTATCCCTCCCAAACCCTTCATGGTCAAATGAAAGGCAAGTTAGGCCACCGTGCGAACAAAAATCTCCTCGTGCTGCGCTGAAGCACAGCATGCACCGAACCGCTTGGCAAAATTTTCACCCGGGGATGCCTTGGATCGAGCGCAAGTCTGACTGTGATCAGCATCCAACCAAAATACGTTTTGCACTCCATTTATGAGCCCATTGGCCTAATATGGAATGTCATTACCTTAATATGGAACGTAAGGGCGTGGCTATTGGATATTGGCAAATAAAATAATAAATCTGAATATACATGAGCACGATTGGATGTAGTGAGAATTTAGAAGTGTTATGCAGCGACAATGCCATACGTTGCGTGTTCTTGGTTGATTTCTGAGTGATTCTCACCACATGCTTTTTACAACCATCTCATGATGCGGGCCATTGTAAGTTTCAGTATGTTCAAGCACATGTGGAGCATGCTGTACAACTCGTTATCCATTTTTCTTTGTGTTTATTTTTTATTTAGTTTTCTTGAATTTTTGTATGTTTTCCCGCGTGCGATCAATAAAATGCCTAATTAAAACCATACATCCGAACCGATCAGTTTGATTCGGTTCAAAAGTGCCTTGTTTGATGATTTTTGCCTCGGTTCGGTGGTTCGCCGGCAGCACTAGATTAAACTGTGTTTGTTTTAATTTACTGTGCATTTAAGTTTAATAGGTAAAGTCAAACACCAGTGCAGCTTTGAAGTAGAAAGTGTGTAGTTCGCGTACGTGTCTTCCTCGATCCTACACATGAAAACCTGCGAGTGCGCAATGCTGAGTACCAGTTTGTGCACACGGGCAAAAAAAGAGGTTTTATCTGTAACTACATGTTGGCGAACAGAACACTACGTCGTGTATGATTCAGGTAAATACTATTTCGAGTTAGTATATTCGATTCTGCAGGTATACAGTTAGGTGTGTATTTAACTCACGATACCAAGACAAAATATCAAGATTACAGGGTATTGAGACCTGAAAAGACTGGTCTGGCGCAACACAACTACTCAATACACATGTTTTATCAGGAAGTTAAAACAGTCTGCCGATCTAAATCCTCCTGTGGAGCTGCAAAGTAAAGAGCTATTGTTATGACTAATCCACCAGACCGCAGAAGTCTGATGCTGTAATGCGACGAGCTGTCCATTGTTTACTGGAAGCTGCAGAGTGCAAGGTGTACTCGACCGCAACGGTTTGGCCAGACTCACTGAAGCGTTCGTCTGTTCGATGTTGACCGTCCGTGGGGCTTACCGTTTACAAAGCGTTGAACGCTTTCAAAAGCATTTGTATTTTGACTAACTGCTAAGAGAAACTCTTCTAAGTTTTACATATCCTCTGGTTTGTTGTATATGCAATTCCATTCCCTGAAAGTGCAGTGCGGTGATCCTATTCAGCAGTTGGTGGTGCCGCAGAGTTACCGCAGGCATGTTATGACTTTAGCTCATGAGTCTGTCCTTGGTGGTCATCAAGGGATAAGGAAAACTACTGACAAGATTCTATCTAGTTTCTTTTGGCCTGGGTTACAATCTGAGGTCACAAGGTTCTTCAGGTCATGCGATGTGTGTCAGCGAACCGTACACAAGTCGGATCAAAATGTGAATTAAATAAGCTCTCACCCTTCTTAAAAAGAAAATAACTTTCTTCTCGGGGTCATTTGACCCCACAGGGTCATTCTGACAGAGTGATGTTCACCATGGTAAATGCATGATGTACACTGCCCCGCAAAAAGATATAGCGCATGTGTACGTGAACATTATATTTCGTTGTTACTCTCATGTAATATTTAAAACATTAAACAAAAGCATTATAGAAATGTTTATTGGTGTGTATGCTTCAATAAAATTGTCCTTGGTATTGCATATTAATGTTTAAATGTTATTAAAATGATAAAAAACGAACTTAACTGTTTTCTGTGAGTACAAAGTCAATGGGGCACGTGGTGAAATCCAAGATGGCGGCGCCCATGGCACGCCAATAAACACGAAGGACCTGGATCAGTTTAGTAGCGTGTAAAACCTCCACGAGCATCGATAATGCTTTGACACCTTCTTGGCATTGAAGCCAAGAGATTGGTGATGAAATGGCAGTCCATTCCATCCCAAATCCGCTGGAGAATTTGGAAGAGCTCCTCCTTACTTTCTGGCCTCCAATTCTCACGACGGAGTCGCAATTCAAGCTCGTTCCAAAGATTCTCCAACGGATTGAGGTCAGGACTCTGGGCTGGCCACTCCATCACCTCAAACTGCCAACTGCCCCCCATTTCAGTGATGAAATCGGGGGTTGGATCGGCCAAGAATTCCTGTGTAATTCTTGCAGTGTGTGGGGGGGGGGCATTGTCATGCTGAAACAGGAAGTCAAGGCCGATCAAACCGTGGGCATAAGGCAGCATGTGGTCGCGGAGAATACTGACGTAAACACTAGCATTGATATTCTCCGTGACCTGTGTCAGTGCACTGGTGCCCGCAGAGCTCATACAGCCCCAAACCATGATGCCAGATCCTCCATGCTTTACTAACCGAACCACACAGTTCTCCGAAAACTCCTCCCCCACCAGCCTTCTGACATAAACACGGCCGTCAGATTGATACAGCTGGAACCGCGACTCATCGCTCCAAAGAACGCGACAATCGTTGCATCTTTGTTATTTCTTTCCGTGTGGACATTTGGGTCGGCACTCTTGACATTTACATTTATAAATTCCATGTTGACAATTAAGACACTTGAAATGTTTTTTCTACACAGATAGCAATGCAATATACTCCCCTGTTTTTACTTTAAGTTTAAATTCACTAAGTGGTTTTCCCTTCAGTATCGTTGACAACATTAAGTTTCTTGAGTTGTTGACATACTTGTTTTTTAACAGTCTTTATTATTATATATCATTCATTTATATAGTAATAACTATTGTATTGTCTGCACCAACATTGTGAATGTGAAAATAATGTGGTAAGTTCTGGGTGTGAGAATGATGCGGTAAGTTTTTACCGCATTATTTTGGTGTGGGGTGGGTTGAGGGTGGGTTGGATAGGTATCCAGGGAAGGTGGGGGTGGGGATTGCTTTGGTGATTTCACTTTTATTTTTTGATGATGTCACTTTTCATTTTTGATGATGTCACTTTTTTAGTCGGGTAGATATAGGAGGACAATTTGTCCTAGAAACACCATTTATAATACTACAGAAGTGAGTATGTCACATGCACAAGTATGTCTGTAAAATGCATTACCGCAAGAACCAGCACATGAACCAACATGTGCGCATACTCCATTCATTTGTATAGCATCTATTGGTTCTGAATGACGTCACACTTCAGTACTCTTTAGCTTCATAGATTTGGCAAAATCCATGAGTGCAAAGATTTCAACATCAGTAACAGTTGATAATTGTCCTACCTCATGCAAGACAAGTAAGTTGTATGTGTCAGTTGACTTAACACTGCACAGATTAAAAGGCACAATCGTGTAGACTTTACTTTAGTATACATCGAACGATAACCATCCATGATCTATTCATAACTTAAGAGTGCATTGCACTGCCACTTTACATCACTGACTTGAGAACATACATGTAAGGGAACGGCTACTGGATGATTGTTGTGCATAGCATTGGTATGAATACAGTATGTGAAAACACCACTGAAAGTTGTGGGAATTTGGCACAGTAATGCAAGCTGTAATATGCTGTAAACTGCAGGTATGTTTGTATATATCGTCACCATTTTCATGAACAGGTAAATTTTGCCAAAATTGCCACCTTTTCAAATTCCATTTTGGCCAAATCAACTATGCTATATAATGCTGACATCTTGGTGGAAATCATTTTGACCAAATCTATTCAAATTAGCTGAATCACAATGATCTACATGGGACAAAATCCAACTAAACCACATTTTTGTTTTTGCAAAGGGGTAACATTAACCCTTCATAAAGGTTATGTTGAGCTCGGAAGAGCAAAATCAGTTTCACCGACCTGAGGAAAAATTGAATTTAACACTGGAACTATATAAAATGTTGTAATATTGCACGCAATGGTAACAGTATGAGCATTGTTAATATCGTTTCCTAGGCTTTTGAGTTTTCATGAAGGGGCTAATTTTTGGAGGATAAATAATCCTAAATGAAGGATTAGACAGTACAATTTCTCACCCTGCATTTGATTAAATTTATCAACTCTTGAAGCTAATCTTCACAAATTCCCTGTTTAAAAATTTAACCACTACCAGCCGGGGACACCGAAATCGGAGCCGTATGGTTTATATGTGTGGCTGGGGTCTCCGAACTCGGACAAAGGAAACAGGGCCCTGTAACAAAAGACCGTACTCCGAACAAAAGACCAGGCTGCTGGGCATGACCGGCATTTTTCACTCTCAAAAGTGGTGATAATCCAGCGTTATTTTGAAACCGTATACCGGGGTTTGGGGTATTTAGAGCAAGCGGATTACCACCGGGGACAAAAGCTCTCCACCACCACATGGATGAGCCACACAGCACCGCTGCATGCTAATTTGGCCCCTATTGAAAAGAGGTCAGCAGTGCACTGAGCCAGGTTCGTGAACAAAAGACAGTTGCATAACACCCCACAATCTGGGCTCTGTTTACAAGGCTGCAGGCCTGGCTGAAATATTCGGGCGTCAATGAAGGTCACCTGTCAACTTAAAGTAGTGCCTAAAGATTACTCCGTGCGGCTATAAACGACTGTTAAATGGAATGATGAATTGTTGAAGGATTTTGAAAACGGAAAAAATGATAGTCATGCCGGCCCAGCATCCTCAACGTTGAAAAATGCCCCGGTCCGAAGTGGTTAACCAACTTTAAAATGGTTTTCTTGAAAGTTTACTTTGGAGAAATTTGCTTCTTAATGAAAGTCATGATAATGTAATGATTATGAAATGATGGTAATGTAACACTTCAGTGCAATCCATGCATTCCAAATTGCATGAAAAACCCTTATCCGTTTGTATTTGTGTTGCTTTTTCCTGACATGTGCTCCGTGGGCTATTGACACTACCGATCAGTTGAAAATGCTGAACATCAGAATCAACCAGTGCAGTCGATTTCAGTACGCAAGTGGCTTATTCAGCTATTTTTGGTTCACAGTTGTTTAAAAGTTTCTCTTTTGCTAATTTTTTCATTATTCTAATTAAAGTCAGATTTTGGAATTGCTAGAAAAAAATTAATAATTCTATTTGTAACTCTAGTGATCACTTCCAAGGAAGTGTGATGGACAAACAGCAACATTGAAAATATCACTAAATGTACATGTCTACAACACAAACTTACTTTTGGGGAAAACTCCAGGGTCAACGAAGGTAGCAAGCACGAAATTGAGGAAAACCACAGAGAATAGAACAGCTGAGTAAACAGCAACTGCAGGGTGAATAGTGTTAACCAAACATGGCAATCTACAAGAGGGAGAATTAACACGAAAAAATAAAAATATTGTTAGGTGTACAGGTGTTGACAGCCAGTGAAAAGAGAAATGCACAACCCCTCCCAAAAATGTGGTGGTCTGGGTCATGTACATGATGTACAAGGTAATGTTATATTTCTCCTGGTTCCAGATTGCTTCAAATAAAAGCTGACCACTTTTGGATTGTCTCTAATGCTAAATTTTCTGGTAAGTAATGTTTTTGAAGTAAAATGTAAAGTTTTTGTTGTTTAAATGTTGTTTTCCGAAAATTTCTGCAAGTTAGGAAATTTATCCAGATTTCCAACTCACATTAAGACAAGTTTTGAAGGTTTGAAAAATTTTAAGGAATCACAAAATCAAACATTTACAGGGCAATACGTCACTTACAACATACGAATTCAAATTGTTGTTTTCTATTTCTACAGTCATAAAACTCTTGCGTTGAATCTCTAACTCTGCAGGCACTAACAGAGTCTCCATTAGATTATCTTTTGAGTGTGATTAGTTTGACCCAATTCTGAACTGGTTAAACCAATCCTGTACTGAGAAAAGTTGCATCAGCTGTTCCACAATCCTGCATTTTCCAAATTCATAAGGCCCATCACTACACTGAACTGGAACTAGATATTACCCCACAAACTATAACTATGGTTCATAACACACTGATTTATCATCAATCCCAGCAGCTAAGGGAGGACAGCTGTTGCGTTCGAAGGCATTTTGCATTCCTCCAATGATTTGCCAGAATCAGTACTGTATGTTGTACAGGTTTATCCGACAAAGGTGAACTGCAACTAGAAGTGAATAGGAGAGTTCCAGACCACCTTCCCTCCCCTGGGTACCTACCCAACCCTCCCAAAAACGAAAAAACCCCAAATTTTCTCGCTCACCAACACAAGAGCCACCCTCCCCCACAACGAGAGTCGATTTCTCTATCTTGGAAAAACAAAGAAAATTCACCACATTCACATTGAGACTCGAGATGCCAGCTTGAAACAAAAAATCACAATAGAAAACAAAAATCCAAAGTCAACTCTGAAGCAAAAAAATATCTTTTTAAAAGTTGTACTCATTGTAAAGGTTGTTTTGCATGTTGCTTTTGTAGAAGAAGCGAAGGTTGTACTGATTGTGCAGATTATTTGAATTGTTATCTGGTTATAGCTGTTATGGTTGTGCTTCAAATAATGGATCAATGGGATTTTAAAAACAATAGGCAAGATATGGAGATGTATTATAAATATCAATTATACCTTGCAACAATTGGGGATAAAGATTTTAATTAATCAAAAAATTCCATTAAAATTATGAAAAAGATCCACAATCTAGTTTAATAATATAAAAAATGAAAAATATTACATATATTAAAACAAATCAAGTATTCAAAAAGAAAACAAAGAAGTGTAGTGACTGTCGAAAAAATAAACTATTGTCAGAGTTTAAATTAAAACTCAACCAAACGATCAGTAAATGTTGCTTGCGATGTTTAGAAAATAACAAATACAGAAATTATTGCAAACATGGATGGTATAAATATGATTGTTCGGAATGTAGACCACAGCATACCAAAGAAATAGCTCATAATGTCAAAGGTTATATACCACAAGACCTGTATTGCGAGCACAAAAAATATAAATCAATTTGCAGCATCTGCACACCTAAACAATATCCACGCAAGAGTTAACTGAGTCAAACAAATAGACCTCACTCTCAGTTTTGAGATTGAGGTTTAAGTAAAGTTAGTCTCTTTCTCTAAAAATAGAGAAAGACGTCAATGCCAATAATAACGAAATTAGATATGTATATTATAAAAAAGACTAATATAAAACAAATGGATGTGCCAAATAATAAAGATGCCAGACCACAGTACAGACCACTACTTTCTAACTTTAGATATTTTAGAAAGTCATTTTTATTAGTTTTTGTAAGGGAATATAATATACCCTTGCCTCCACCCCAGAGCCAACAACATACTAAACCAGAACTCATACGCACGATCCAAACGAACCAGCGCCCATTTAAAAAGTTACAGTGTAATACGTATCATCAGCTCTTACAAATAGTACAAGACAACCAAATACCCCATACAGGTACGGGTGCAAACAGTAACGTGCAGCGAAAAGATCTCATCGATGCGATTAACTCTAACACTCCTCAGTCCTCCAACAGGTGAAGGATTAAGGAGTATGAAGGTTAATAAATTTACTTGACCGGAAGCAATGGCCGAGGTAGACATCCAAAACATCCAACGGTTTCAAGGTAATTTTGGAAACTGGGGACTGAAGCCTAGTTTTTTGAATACGACCTAGTACACCTTTTTGATTTCTACAAAAGCTACATGGAAGCAAAAGCACTGGCCGAATTTCAAGAGATAGGTGCCTACAAGTTGAAAACTCCGATCGAAGTCCAGTTTAAAATAGTACGACCGGATCGGCAGACCGAACTTGGTATCTTTATGTTTACTAGTGAAAACACCGTGGTGTTTACCAAACGAGACGTCAAGAAAGCGTTACAAGAACAAAAACAGTATCCCACGCGGTAAGTCGACGCTCATACTCAAAGGGGTTCTGGGTAAGTATTTGACAAAGTCGTCATATTTTATATCAACGTGGTGTTGCTCTATAATCCAGTCAGGGCTAGTTACATACCGCTACCTAAAAAGTTAGCAGCTAAAAACGCACTTATCAACGTCCAAAATAAGAAAGACCAGCAGTGTGTACGCTAGGTGAATCAAGTGGCTAAAGGAGTTTATAGAGACAATGTCAGACACCAACTCGCAACTAATCCGAGATATAAATGAGACAATGTCAGACACCAACTCACAACTAATCCGAGATATAAATTACACGAAGATAGACCAAACACCTACAAAGAATCAGATGGTTTAAATTTTACAAACGTTGACTTTCCCACTCCGATATCTCATATTTCACGCATCAAAGACCAAAACAACTTGGTGATCAACATATTTGGTTATACAGCGAAAGACGGTGTGGTTTTGCTTCACAAGGCCAAAGCTAGAGGCAAAGAGATCAACTTACTTTATTTTAAAAACGGTGAAAAAGCTCACTATTGTTGGATCAAACATTTCTATAGATTGATGGGCGATAACAGCAATCACTATGGCTGAAAACATCGGTGCCTGAATTGTATGTGTCACTTTCAAACACAACAAAGACAAGACAACCACAAAGAAGACTTTCAAGGAAAAGACGCCGCTGCGACCAAGGTTGTTCTGCCTGAAAAAGGCAAACACATCCTCAAATTTGAAAATCACAAGAATAAACAGGATGCCCATATGTCATCTGAGCCGATTTTGAATCTGTGCAGCCGCAAGAAGCCAACACAACCAAAACTCAGCATCACAAGCGTACGTAATCGTGCGTTGCGATGGTGAATGCATGAGTCACAAAACTTACCGTGGACAAGACGCAGCCACTAATTTTAAAGAGTCTTTCTCGCGAGACACAGAAAAAGATTAAGGAAACATTGGCTGAACCAAAACTGCTTGTTTGGACGCCTGAGCTAGGAAAACGACATGATGCGTGTAACAAATGCTGGATCTGTAAGAGGCGTATCTACCCAACAAAAGAAACACAGTGTAAATGTCGTATCCCACAAAGACCAAAAACTAAATTCCAAAGGATAGAATTTAGCTTGAAAAACGACCGCAGCTACATCGACTACATTTGCATAAACTATAAAATAGGTATTGCACGACAGTATTTGAAGAAAGTTCTTCAGTTCGCTCCGCTCGGGTGCAGCCGGTAACTGACTTATGCGGTCTAACTTGATGGCTTCTGTGGGAATTGCGTCGATTAATCTGGTCTTTTCTTTGTCTGGCAATTTTAGAACCTGGGGTAACCTTGTAACCCATTCCACGTTTTGTTTACCCGGGTTTAACATTTCTTGTGCGTACTGACATCCAAACAAGTGTTCGGCCAATGTTCTGTTAAATCATTCTTTGATCCCCTGCGATCGATGGGCACCCGGTTCACCCTCTTGTATTTGGACACCTTTTTCATGAGCATTTTTTAAATCTCACCTTAAAATTCCAATCCCGAGTCAACGTTAACTGTTTTAGGCCAAGTCAACTGCGACCTTTTGTAAACCCGTTTGATAGCGTCGGTCACTTATTCAGCTGTTTTAGTTGTCAAAGGTTCGGCTTCTTTGTATCTGGAAGCCATGTCGACCACCGTTAACGCGTACTTGCACGTTTTACCCCTTGGACCTTTGGAACTCGATCCCAAGGCAAATACAACACACCCATTTGATGCGTGTCGTTGGGAATGGCATATTCCAATTGTAAAGTATTTGGCCTGGTTATATACCCAGGGGCAGGCAAATAAATTTGCAACACAACCAGTTGTTTTAACCAACTTCTCACCGCGCGCAAGTGATCTATGGCACTTTCACCTTTCCAATAACTTTGCGAGCTACAAAACAATTTTGATAATTCTTTGTCCCTTTCTTTATCCATGCTTTTTCAAAATTAAAGCTTTTTAAAATAAAGTTAAACAAAATGATACGCCAAGAAACCGACCAACGCAGTTCCCCCAAGGACCCTAATGAGCTCTTTAACGTGTTGGTCTTCCGAAGGCACGTAAAAATCTGACAACTTGGGTTCAGGCAGCATCATCTGCAACACATTTTCTCCCGTCAATTCCAAATAAGCATGCAACGCTTCATCTACGTCGGTAAATTTGTGTTGAATAGCGCGTTTTTGCCTCATGCATTCATTTACCAAATCTAATAAATGAACGCGTTGGCATTCCCAGGTTTGTTTGGCTTGCAGCAATTGTTCCACGGCTAAATCGCGTCTCTTTCTTTCTTTGTCCACTCTTTTTTAGGACAGGCTGCTTAACAAAAAGTTGGATCCAGTAAATGCTAGCACGTTGACTATTCCTCCTACCATCATTAATGCACTCGTCATTTTATTTTATAAAGGCTTTAATTTAAAATGAGCCAAGAACTTCTTTTAGAGGTCAAAGACACACTGGCAGAAATGCAAGCCGACGACACCGACATCGAGGGCATGGTGGGCGATATGCGAGCCGACGCAGTTCACATCAGGGACATCGACAAGAATATAAGATTAAATCAGTGCTCTGAAATATATGATTGCCGAGCTTTCGGTAACCGAGTACCTTCTTCAGGGCAAGCAGATTCAGTTCTGAATGAATGCGGAAAAATCCACGTTCATTCCACCTGGATGCAGCGTTCCAAGTTCGAAAATGATGCGCTGCTCCAATTCCTTACGCTGTACATCGGATGACGCTTCCTGCAGAATGCAGATGCTTACGTCACCGAGGAAAGTGGTGGCGTGCAAAAGCGCTCCACAATCTGAGACCTGGTGTTTGTTGGCGCACACTGCGCAAGTGTTCCGCGAAGCAGTCACCAAGGCGATGCTTGGTCTCTCCAATGTACACTTTACCACAGCGATGACATGTCAGGGACATGCTGGACGAGATTCAAGACATACTAACAGAAAGGCGAGCCGAAACGTTTCATAAGACAAATCAAATGAACAGGTATGAAGACATGTTTTTTGTGACCGGTGTGTCGTTGATTGCTTTATTGTTCAAAATTTGGAATTTTAAAATAAAGCATTCAAATTATAAATCCGTCTAATACAAACTGTACATAATAAAAAGAAAGACAATGATGAGTCAATACACAAAGAAATTAAATCAAAGCCGTCGTTTAAAAACAGCTCGGGCCATCAAAGGTGAACAAGGTGAGGTGACGATTACGCACAACCCAAGCACCATCGCCACCACGCACATGCTGAATGTCAAATTTCTGGCATTAGGGGTAGACGACGTCGTCATACCCGGTATGGCAAAACTCGCTTTCAAGTTGGAGCTAGACCGTAGATCCGACGACAATCGAGCCCTGTACAACAACGTCGCACGTAACTTGGTCGGTGAACTCAACATTAGTCTACAAGGCAACAAAATCGTGAGTTATGAAGGCGCAACAACAAAGCCCGAGTCTAATAAATCAAGCTCATGCATGTAGGAGGTTGAGCTGTTTCAAAATATGCTACCGATCCAAGTTTTCATTTTTATATTTGTGTGTGGGATTTCAGAGAGTCTAGCGTCAATAACTATTGTTTATCAAAGACTGGATTCTCTGGTTCTGCCAAACAGCACGAGCATGTATTGCGATAAATGGTAAAAACATCTCAATGAGAAAATCGATACAGTTTTATTGGTGATTTTACGACTCAATTCTAGAGAGACAAATTAATTTTGAATAAAAGGCAGAGGCAAACTATCAGGGCTGTGATCATCTGTCTTCAAGCAAAAATAATTCCAATAATCGTGCTGGTCATTGTTTGATCGGAATCTCAGGAATTCTTTACAGACTTCTAGGAGGGATGTGTTAGGTAACAGTAGTCTACAGTGTGTATAGGGATTGGACAGGTAAGGGGGGTACCCCTCCATCCTGTTACGTGCGGAGAATGCACGGCAGAAGAAAAATCAAAAGACGGGAATCAGGACACTAAAACATACGAGCAAAGGACAATAAAGGAACTAATTTGGAAAAACATTTAATTATTAACTTAAATCAGCAAAGCAGTAAATTAAAACAAAGTAAATCTAGTGGTTTGCTGCAACTTAAACTTCTCATGCGAGAACATCGTGAATTTGAACAGTCAAAAAGCATAAAAGGAAATTATTTACATTAGCACAGCCAAGCAGAATTAATTACACTGAAAATTAGCAAGCCGGCAAAAAATAAATTAATAGGCGAGAGGCAAATTATATTCGGCCGAGTATGATTACCTTAAGGAGCCAACAAGAGAACAGAAGAAAATTAGGCCCAGCCCAGTCAGTGCCATGGCTAAAAAGGCGCGGTCGTCAGGCCCAGCACCTATGCACTCCACGCCAGAACAGTCCAGTTCAGACAGGCAGGTCAGTGTCGATCCCCGAGATTCGGCTTCCACATGGAGCCACGACACTCCAGGGTCCACGGTCCCTCAGCGGTGTCAGCCTTGGCCACGGTGCGGCAGTAATCGAGGCGTAGACGACAAGGAGGTGCTGACCCAACGCCGGCTATTTTGAAACGCAGATGCTAAAAGCATATAGGCACTGACTGAGAGCGAAATCAATGACTACGGAGTCTTTTATAGGTTTTTGGAACGTGCCTAAATTCCACACGTACCTTTTCAGGGAGACACAAAAGGATTCGGATCAACTGGGATCGTAACAGTCCCATATATTGCCTGGTATATCTTGGGATGAGATCAACTATAGCGGGGATTGCTGTAGTTACTATGCAAAGAATACACCGTGTATTACATGTATCTGAATGGAAGTTGCGTAGAATTACCAATACTATTTTCATTTTTTTAATTGACTGCCATGATTGGAAACAGGTAAAATATAAAATGGGCTTCTGAAAGGTTACCTTTAATTAATATTGCAGAACGCCAACAGGGTGCCTCAAAAAGATTATCGGCTTCACACTTCAGTTTGGCTCAAATACTTTTGTGGTTTCTTAATAAAAGTGCGTAAGAAAACGTAGTCTATTAGGTTGTGTGACCTCAATAATAATACCAATAATACCACTATATGATATAAAACTAAGTTATATACCAACATAAAAATCTTTTGTAAGAGCCAAGATTACAAATGTAATACAGCGCAACTGTCTTTTCGCTTGTTCTTCAAATACAGGAATCATGGTCACCCAAGGTCACCTGCATCCCGGCAAAGATGGTGACAATCTCGTTGCAGGATTTGCAGATGTTGTGCAATCTGAGGCAAATTGTGCACTTTCTTTGGTTCGTGTATTATTCTCCAAGAGGGAGGTGAAGATAAGTAATTGCAAAGGGGTGCGGAGAAAGGAGAAGCTTGATCTGGTCCGCCTGAATGCCATCAAGGCCATTGTAAGAGAGAAGTCATCGCTTGAAGTTTGAAATATACTGGCGCCAGGAATGCATCAAGGCAATCGACGAGGGTTGCAGACGACTCAATCGTTCCAAACAGTTCTTGTAATGTTTATGGTTTTAATTTATAAGTGGGCTTTGCAATGTTCACAACTTGATTTAATCTTTTTTTTTTCTCCAAATCTGCTGAAATCACCCAAATCATGGCGATCCCTGTGAGGTAATACTCAACTAAACGAAGAGACAATTTTGTCTTCCATAGATATAACATTGGCAAAAAGATCACATTCATGGGCAAAACTGGTTTTGTAGTTTTCACGAAGAGACAATTTGACTCCAGAAATGTAAACAAATGTAACAATGTTGTTCCTGACACACGTGCGTGCACTGTATGTGCCGTTTTCACGATGAGTACAAAAGGCACACAGATTTGAGCATTTCACGAACAATCTCGTTTTTTTACAAAATAAACAACTTTATCTTCTAGAAATGTTAGGTTTGTATCATGTAACATCCCTTATTGCACGGAGAAGCATTGGTGAATTTAAAGGAATGCTAAATTCTACGAAATTTAGCATTTGGTTTTCTCAAAACCTGTGTTTTGCAATCCAAAGAGAAAATTGTCTCTTCGTGAAAACTGTGACGCTATGTAAAATTTATTAATGCAATTTCATTCACTCATTTTTTGGATTGTATGTAACTTGAAGTATTGTGGAAATAAAAGTTCATTGACTGAATGAAAGAAAAGGTTCACATGAATCATTTAAGAAATGCGAGTTTAATTAAAATTCTAAAGTACACTTCTCAGTTTTTAAAAATTACTCTGATTTCTCCTTTTACGGAAGTGTTTGCATGGCTTTTTGTACTTGGCTGCATGCTGTATGATAATTAGGAGAATGACCAGTCATGTGAGAGGAATTGACCAATAACAGGTAAGATTCTAATTTTTACGGATCGGATTTTTGTGGACACCGGTCATATTCACGCGAAGTGGCTGTGGCGAAGCACAAGCGTGAGCTAATATAGCGACACCACTCTTCACTAGTTCCTGCCTTTGATTACGCAAAGAGAATTCACGTTTTTTGGGAATCCGCAAAATTAGTTCCTCGTGTACACTTTGAAGGGGCCCGAAGCGTCGTGTAAATCAAATTATTTCAACGTACAACTTTCACTAAGTTTTAGGGAAATTTTGAACGCCGCATGGTCAACCATGGGTCAACTAACATTTACCCCACCAAAACTTACCTCCAAAATTTTATTCCATTTTTACACTGAACTCGAAGGCCACAAATTTGAATGTGAAAAAACGGAATTCCGGTTAAACCGGAAAGATTCCCATGCCTTTTACAACCATTATTAAGATTAATGTTCCGTTCGACATCCTGCCCAGCGTTCGATTGAATCCGATTAATTGCACCGGAATCTTTGCACGCGCGAAACGTGTTTCACTCAGCTCCCTTGCAAACTGTGTGCGACCACAAACCAGTTGGCCTGATACCTAGTACCTAAACGTACAATCGACTAGACTGTGCGTCTAGTCGATCGTAAGATACCGCGCGACGTACTCAACTTCGTCTCCATCTCAGGCTTCGGGTCGTGTTGTGCAGTTACATGATTTTCTATCATTTTCATATATTTGAATGTGTAAAAATTGATCATTTGGGTTGAAATTTTCAGGAATAACCCGAAATCAGTCTTCGACATCATGCATCAAGTTTGGGGTCAAAAGATTGAACGGTTCAATTTTAGGGTGAAAAATGTGTATTTAGGGATTTGCCACAGTGCTGTGCAGTTACATGATTTTCTATCATTTTCATATATTTGGATGTGTAAAAATTGAGTATTTGGGTTGAAATTTTCAGGAATAACCCGAAATCAGTCTTTGACATCATGCATCAAGTTTGGGGTCAAAAGATTGAACGGTTCAATTTTTAGGCTGAAAAATGTGTATTTAGGGATTCGCCATAGTTCCTAGCATTTACATGATTTTTTATCATTTTCCTGTATTTGACTTTGTAAAAATTGATCAATTTGTGTTGAAATTTTCAGGAATAACCCCAAATCAGTCTCCGACATCATACGTCAAGTTTGGGGTCAAAAGATTGAATGGTTCTCTTTTTGTGGTGAAAAATGTGTATTCAGGGATTTACCACAGTGCTGTGCAGTTACATGATTTTCTATCATTTTCATATATTTGGATGTGTAAAAATTGAGTATTTGGGTTGAAATTTTCAGGAATAACCCGAAATCAGTCTTCGACATCATGCGTCAAGTTTGGGGTGAAAACATTGAACGGTTCAATTTTTAGGGTGAAAAATGTGTATTTAGGGATTCGCCATAGTTCTGAGCAGTTACATGATTTTTTATCATTTTCCTGTATTTGGGTTTGTAAAAACTGATCAGTTGTGTTGAAATTTTCAGGAATACGCAAAAATCAGTCTTCGACATCATGCGTCAAGTTTGGGGTCAAAAGATTGAACGGCTCTCTTTTTGGGGTGAAAATGTGTATTTAGTGATCGGCACAGCGCTGTGCAGTTATATGATTTTCTATCATTTTCATATATTTGGATGTGAAGAAATTGATCTTTTTGCACCTGAACAAAGAGTGACGTTGATGACAAAAACGTACAGTGTCTGTAAGTCTTTTCCTTTTTTCAAATTCATACATTTCAGAACTAATAATAATAAATAATAATGGGAAAGGAAATAAATTGCATACATGTATTTTTGCCCCTTGAAAATAAAAAAAATCCATTGATACTACTTTCAAATGGCAAAATTTAATTGCCAACAACAGACAAAGCAAAAAGATCTGAGTGAGCTTCTCCACAATTGTCTGAGTTGAAGGTACATGGTATCTCTTGTAGAAACATCCACCCCAGTATCTGTAAAAGAATAATATAAAAGTTAATCACAATCTGAACCAACTAAAATAACGGTACGCAGAGTCATTCACGAAACTTAAAGCCGTGTCAATTGTGTATAAACACGCTAAATTGGAGACCATTGGGTCACAAATTTATTTGCACGAGTACATTCAGGTACGAGTTGGGCAAAGTTCATTCTTAACTAGAAACTCACACGTAATGAAAACCATTCGAATCACATGTGTAAACTCCTTCACGAAAGACAAAGGCACTAAACCTAGTCACTACAATGAACACTTTTTTTTTACGAAATTCAAAACGGACGTGAAATGCTGGCGTAAACATTCAACGGACAAGCAAGAGTCGTTCACTGGTCACACACACGGACAAAACCTCACACAAAAAACTCATTACCACGACGGATATTCACCCAACTACTATGATGAATACCACTTACGACATCGTATGATACAAATGGTTAATTACCTGCACATTCAAGCCCTATTTAATTAATGGAACATAGAACAAAACATATCGATAGTTTATAACGAAAGCTATTCTCTAATACGTCACACTAAAAAAGGAATCTGTTATACCTGGCCCGACTACGAAGTTGCACATGTCGCGCTGACCGTCGTTTTTCCATCTTACCATTCGACCGATCAACAGTCCGTCCGCATTAATGGTTCGTAGTTGGGAAGTAGCCATTGTTTCAAGGGTCAATGAACCCTCGCAAACACTCGTTCGAATGTTGGTCTATTTACGTGTGCACACGAGGGTTATCGAGCGAGTTTGCGGGAAATCTCGAGCAGTTACGAGACCCTCAAAAGCACACGTAAACGACCGTAAGTCCTCGTACTCGCTTGCATTTTAATGGGTACTTTAATTTAATCATTAGTGTATGTCTGGAAATCTTCAGGGCAAAAAAACACTTCTTTTTTAATACACAATAGTAAAATCTCCTAAAGCACATGCAAATGCAGTTTTTCCCTTAATGTGGCATAAACAAAGAGTAGGACACTTGAGCATTCAACTCTGATAATTCTTCAACCTCTAGACCAGGTTTCATGTTCAATGTTTTCAATAAATTTTTCAACATACACTTAAATTCCACATTCATGGTCTGTGCACTCACAGATTTGTCCATTTCAAATTCAGTAGCCAATAAGGAGTTGTAGGAAGGAATTGGATTTTGAAGGAATTGGGTGAAACTGATGCTTGAATTGTTTTTCTTCCCATCTTTGAAATTGACATTTTTTAGTTTGTGTATACCAATAGCCCTCGAAGGGGAACGGTTTTAGACCTAAATTGACATGTGATAATGACGTGATCATGTGATAAATCTGTGACCTTACAGGGGCACTGTTTTAACCACTTCCTGCCAGGGACTCCAGAATCGGAGTAGTATGGTTTACATGCGTGGCCGGGGTCTCCGAACTCGGACAAAGGAAACAGAGCCCTGTAACAAAAGACCGTACTCCGAACAAAAGACCATGCTGCTGGGCACTACCGGCATTTTTTACTCTCAAAAGTGGTGATAATCCAGCCTTGTTTTGAGACCGTATACCAGGGTTTTGGGCATTGAGAGCGAGCAGACAAAAGCGCTCCACTACCACAGCGATGAGCCACACAACACCGCTGCACGCTAATCTGGCCCCTATTGAAAAAAGGTCAGCAGTGCACTGAGCCAGGTTTGTGAACAAAAGACAGTTATACAACACCGCACAATCTGGGCTCTGTTTACAAGGCTGTAGGCTTGGCTGAAATACTCGGGTGTCAATGAAGGTCACCTGTCAACCTATAGTAGTGCCTAAAGATTACTTCGTGCTGTTATAAACGACCGTTAAAAGAAATGATGAATTTTTTAAGGAATTTGAAAACGGAAAAAATGATAGTCATGCCGGCCCAGCATCATCAACATTGAAAAATGCCCCCCAATGAAGTGGTTAAGTACTATATCTTGCGAATTACATGTGCAGTTGGTTTGAAATGTTGTGTATACTTTGAGAGGGAAGGGTTTCAGACCCAGATTGACCTGATGTGACCAAAATGTCATCAGATGACAAGTCACGTGACATAAAAGGGGCACTCTTTAAAGTACTGTATCTCGCAATGGACATGTCCCATTCCGTTGGAACTTTGCCGATGGCAAGAAAGGGAAGAATTCAAGGTGGAAATTTAATTTCATCTGATGGCTGCACCATTATATCACCGTCCTGTTATATTTACACAAGGAATTTAAATATTCTACCGACCAATGTTTCTACTGTATCTACTGTTGTCTACTGTATCATTTATGTGAACATCTTATTACACTCTTGTGCGAGAACTTCGTCACTGGTTTTCAGGTTTTAGATCAATACAACCAGAACCGAAGCAGCTGTGTTTGTCCACAAACACATTTCTAGTTTTTTTTGTGGTTTCCTTTTTCTTTTTCAGACACTTTTTTGTGACAGGGTACTGCGATAGTTTTATTTATCGGATCGATTTGAAACTTGGCAGACATTTAGATATTCATGCCAGGTAGGTCCTAGAAGAAATTTGTCATGATGATGTCACAACATGATTTATTTTTGAATTTTGAATATTTAATTTTATTTAATTTTTTCCCATATGTTTTGTAAACGTTTTTCTTCGAAATTATTGTGTTACTTAATTAGGTACGTTTAAAAAAATTTGATTGACTTCGTACTTAGCAGACCTTCAAACAATTATTTCAGGATAGTCCAAAGCCACATCATCACAATGACGTCATCATGTGACAAGTCACCTGACATTAAAGGGACACTAGCTTAAAGTGCTATATCTCGTGAAGTACATATCCAATTCGGTTGAAAATTTGTGTGTAGCTGGAAGGGGAAAGGTTTTAGACGTAAATAGACGTGATGTGAAAATGACGTCATCAAGTGAAAAGTCACTATATGTCGCGAATTACATGTCCGATTTTCTTGAAATTTTGTATATAGCTTGAGAGGGAAGGGTTTCAGACCTAAATTGAACTGATGTGATAATGACGTCATCACATGATAAATCATGTGACCTTAAATGGGCACTGTTTAAAGCACTATATCTCGTGAATTACATGTTCAATTTTCTTGAAATTTTGTATTTAACTTGAAAAGGAAGGGTTTGAGACCCAGATTGACCTGCTGTGATGATAACGTGATCAAGTGAAAAGTCACATGACCTTTAAGGGGCACTCTTTAAAGCACTATATCTCACGAATTATATGTCTGATTTTCTCGAAATTTTGTATATACAGTTAGGACCAGAGTAAAGGTTCACGCGATGACACAATACATTGATCACACACACGTTAGCACAATACACGCTTCCTGATATACCGTGCAGGGTGTCCTCAATACACGCACTAAAAAGGGTTGGCCCGACATCGGAAACGTGTATTGGGTAAACCGCACCCGCAATGCCTTAAGTGGTGTCACTGACCTGTGAATGTGAAGAAGGGAAATGCTGCACGCTTGTACACGGGCACTGCATTCCGTTGACCGTAATTAAATGCATGTTGGCATGTCTTTAAAATCGTGGCGTACGTGTGTTTACCCTATTTAATTCACGATCCCGATGTTAAAAATCCGATCACGATGCACAACGAACTACACTGAGTTGTCCAACCTGCAATAATGAGCGTAAAATAATGCTTTCGGTATGAATTGGTGCACCTATGGTGCAGATATTACTGTCACTACCAAGCAGTCTGTTCACAAAGAGCGCTGGCTTGATTTGATTCAGCACAACTGATGCACGAAATCTCATGAAATGGGATTAATGGTCCACCTTTTGTGAAAAAGATATCTCTGCCGCCCCGAAATGATCTGGATTGTACGGGATCATCAGGAATACCGATGCCACTTTCCTGACGGGTCATTGTGTAGTACATCTCTGTACATGAAAAATGACAAAGTTAATCTACCGGGGCATCTGTTTCTTCAGCCAGATCGAACCAACTAACACGCAGATTGAAAAATCAAGCATTAACATTCTTTTCAAGAAAATGTTGGTCAAGGTAAAAAAAAACGTTTGTGGCACCTGGAGTATTTTTTTATGCAGGGCCCACTGTGGGACGCCATGACAAAAATTGTATGCCTGCGCCGCTCCGCTACAATTTTCACCGCAGTGATTTTATCCACTGGATTTCTCCCATTCTGCTGTCCTAAGTTTCCAAAGTACGAAGAAGTTTATTGCACTACGTTGGAATGAACACAAGGAGTTTGTCGGCATTAATATTGGGAATTATGCAGTACCGTCTCTAGATGTGGACACAACGTACAAAAAACAGTATGTCCCATGAAAAACAAAAAATATTTTCGTAGTTTTGGAATGCAAAACTCTGACTACGGACAGACAATCCACAACTTAATCGCCCACCTTGTGTGAAGGAGATATACAGGATTGTCGAAAGCGCCGCTGCCATTTTCTGGATCGTTTTATAATTATCTGGATCAGCAAGTTCGGACCAAAAAAAAATCAAGCTAGAAAGTGAGAAATCCTATCAGTCAGAACCACCCAACAAAAGCAGATTTCCTGGCAAAGTATTTAATTTTGGTCGTGTAACGAAATTTTATAGACTCTTAAACAAAACTCAATTGCGTGTATGTTTTTGAAAAATTCACAAATATTATGTTTAATGGCTTAACTATGAACACGGCCCTTCATCTGAATAATCAGTGGTACAGTGTAAGAACAAGCCATGTGGAACAGGCATGGACAGACTACCACCGTACCACCGATTGACCACGTACGTAATCGGTATAGTGGTCCACGTACGTACGTGGACCACTATACGTACCCGCATAGCCCTGACGTCACACAAAATTGATTATGCACGTGTAGCTGGGTAGGCGATATGTATTGAGAACATTAACAAAGCCAGAATGTCAGTCTTTAGGATAAATTAAAGTACCATTTTTAACTAATAGCCATTTGATTTGATATTCATTCACTTTGTCACATGGAGAGCCAGCTTTGCCTTAAATATGAGTTTCCTTTCCCTCTGGATAAATGCTAATCCACGCCGCGTCTGCACTTTTCACCAGTACTACATGTACATGTATATTGACCTCAACAAATAAATTTTAAAAAAGAATCAATTAAAAAAAAAAATGCCTGTCAAAAATCGACTTCTGATAGCCAAATGCACCTCCCATAAACTTAAATCTTGTAGATTTGTTTTTAAGAGCCTGAGGAAAGTGGCCAGGAAACGCCTCAGTTCACATTTCCAAAGGCAATGCATCACGTTTCTGACTGAAAAAATGCTGGATTTTCACTGTCTTTTGCGACGGGCGTTGTCTAGGCCTAGCATAAAAATTGAAGAACGGGTTTCACCATTATGGAGTCTTCTCATAATCAACTATATGAAAAGAATTTACAGGGAATGTAGTCTGCAAAATAAACACCTAGTTTTGTTTGACACTGCGTTGGCCCGCATGATGCCGTTATTGATTGGTACCCGGTACCGAGACAGATTGTATAGATGGCTAATCAGGCGCAGTGGGACCAACTTACATTTAACTTGTTTTAGTCCTTGCGTTTTGTGTTTTGTCCATTATCTGAAATGAAACATTCACGACTTATTTCTCGCTGAAGAAAACACATATATAATATTAATTCAATTTGAATTATGACTTCTATACACCGCTGCATATTCACCAATTTCTATGTACATGGTCCTCAAATCACAAATGTGGGAAACCAGGTGAACTAGAGCAAGTTGTATCTGTTGCAATTCATCATGGCGGCATGTGGTGAACAATTTTTTACTGCGCCGCGGTAATCCCACTTTTTTGCAATACTTTATTGGGCACACTCGGGGCCGATTTTGGGACACAACAGCTATCAATCTGTATTCTTTCTACAAAGCCTTTGCAAAGCGACATGTGGCTCTGGACAACAACTTCAATGAGCGATCATACGCGTGACTCCCAGGCGAATAGTCATCTACCGTACATGCGCCTTTTCAGTCATGGCCACGGTGGGAAAAATACTCTATTAAATTTGATAACAGATATAGACTATTTTCAACATGATTTTCAGTAACAAACTTTTTTATCACTTCCATGCATTTTAATTCAGAACATAAAAACTCTTGCCAAGGCCTACATGTAAGAAACTTGGGCGATAGTTCTGCTGGTAAGTTGATTGTTTTTGTGTGCATGTATCGAGCTCATGTTTTAAAATTAGTTTAATTGGCATGTGCAATTCTTTACAAATCTGTTCATCTTTTTTTCCATTTAGGTGACAAGCTGGCTCATGAGGAAAAGCAGCCTTGATGATTGCCGAAGCGCAGGGCAGTTAGTAGACAAAACAATACAAATTCAAGAAACACTTAAAATGGACTTTCCAGTAATTTTTGAATTTGTCTGTTATGAAAAGAGAACAAATGTTGTGTGGCGTTAGTTTTACTTAAGTTTATTGAAACACGTTTAATGACAGATAGATGGAAAATTGTGAGATTGATGTCTTTTAAATAAAAAATACTGTATAAAATAAGAAAAAACGGGGATGGGGGAAAGGGGTCGATGTGGGTGGTGACTTAAAAAATTTATTGTGAACCCCTAAAAAACACTACTTCCAGACCATGTTGCACGTACGTGTAGTCATGTGGATGTACTCAGTGAGTTTCAGCGTATGTGTATTTCCTTTATTTTCCGAAAGTGGTTCATCGTTACTTTTGCGGCCATTAGATTTCTTTTCTTATAACAAATTTCTTCAGCTAGTTTGCGTCACTGACTTGTATGTACTTTTTTGCAAAGCATTGAATGTATGTTCAAGATTTCACAGTGAAAAAGGCTTCTGAAAATGGTTGTAATATTTTTCCCTCTTGAATTATTTCATTAAAATTGAACAAACATGTTTGCCAAATAAAAGCCAAAGCTAGGGCTAGTAGCTTCATCCAGTTCTTCAGCATTTGTATTGAACATACGTGTCACAGGGAGAGTTCGAGGGTTTATAATCCTAAATGAAAAAAGATAAGTCAGAGAAAGGACAGCATATATATTATTGCCATATCTTTTAAAACCGCACCTTAAAAAGTTACAATTGACCTTTAGCCTAAATTTCTGATTTTGAGCATACAAAAATTAGTTGAGCACTAACAGTTCTTTCATAAAAATGGTGCAGCTCTTATTTATAACAGTAAACGCTAAGCTTAACTCTAAACTTCCAAGAGTGATTCGCGAAAGGACCCTTCTCCGTTCTTGCTAATTCCAGCTCTTGGCCGTGTCAAGGGTAATAAACAGGCGACAAGGAAAAACCCCAAATGTGATAGACTCTGGATCATTAGGTGACGTTGCTTGTTTCAACGAGACAGATTTGAATTAAATACATGAATTCTGATATCTTTTCATCACTAGAAATTTAAAAATGGAATCAATGAACGTGGTATCTTTTATAAATTCTTTCAATACCCAGAACATGGAAGTTTCTCAAGTCATTTATAGCATACTAGCAGGGACTCAATACCACACACTAAACCATGCTATGCACACGTACTCTTGATTCCATTGCCCCATAAGGATTATAAGGAATTTAGTTAACAGTTTTCCCTGTGAGAAGAAAGGCCAATGGAATTTTGAATGCTATATTAAACATGTAAATGTGAAAAAAAAAAGCTTTTTCGTTTATCGAAGCGAGACAGTAGGTTTACAATTTCCATGAAATTCGCTGGACTACGTGGCAGACAAGAAACCAGGCAAAGCCAATCGTTTGCGAAAACAGTTATCCTGAAGACTCGGCCAAATCCTGCAACAAAGCCTGATCTAGTAGTGACAAGGTTTGCACTGCTTCAAATTTTATCCTATGCATGAAAATCTGTGTAAATTTTTCAGATTTGCATTGCCGGTAAACGTGTATTTTAGGATTAGATAACAGCTTTCGCAAAAGTTTATTGTCAGGAATTTTTATCCGCTTTTCTTAAAAGTTTGGGAGTTCGTAGGACCTGGGCACTACAAATAATCCTTTCGTACATGTAAAGTTGCTAGTTCATAATTTTGCAGTTGTGTGTTCTCGCACAGGATGTCGAAGTATTTTCTGCTGGGTTTTCTCGTGTATCGTGCTGGATCACAGGACCAGGGCCAATAAATAAAGTGAATTCAACATCGCATGCTCGTGTTTCGCGTCCGGTGAGGTCCATCGGGGCAAAACATGGGTGACCAATTGCTTCCTTGTCCCCAGAAATCTGTAGTTTATCATTTCTTCCAGGAATTTTAAGGAAGAATCAGCAGCACTGAATGTTTTTTCTCAAAGTAGGCCAGAGGGTTGTCGGCCGGTCATCTATCCCCAGTGGATAAATTTGTTCACGCTGATATTGACATTGGCCAATCAAATTACGTGTGGCATTATGTCCACCAAAAATTCGTTTGTATAAACTGTACTTGAGGATGTTTGCATTTACAGATATGTAGTTGGGGATATGATATTTGCTCTCATACAAGTTTATATTTTACAGAAACATTCTGTCAGCTTTGCGTGAAGTGGATACTTCCAACGCAAAAAGTTGTCAATTCATTTGCTTTGATCACTGACAGTTTTACAGATGTTTGTTTTCAGTCTCACACAGGACACATAAACACTTCCTTTTAGGCTGTGTGTGTTTTCGTGGATCGCACTGAATATGGGCTGATAAATAAGTGAATTTGACGCCAGTTTACCGACCGCTTGGTTGTTTATTGTCCGGTTAGGTAAGTTGGGTAAGAAACAATTTTGGTGAGAAATTACATCCTTGTTCACACAATTTTGAAGGTTATCATTTTTTTTTAAGGAAAATGAAGACAGGGTCAGTTGCATAAAGAAAGTATTTTTCGGCAATCGAAGCCACAGGGTCGATCGGGTGGTTGGTTACCTGTTCAATGAAAAAAAAATCATTTCACAATTTCAGTGACGACAACCAACTCCACGTGTTGCATTAAATCCGCCGAGCATGAAATGGTTTCAATAAATTCAAAGAAATTACGGCTTTGCTTTCTGCCAAAAATCCGTTTGCGTGATCATGCAGCTAGGAAAAATAACTATTTAAAAATGTTTGCAAAATCATATTTTGGGATTGGGTATATTCTTTTTCTCGTACAAATTTATATTTTACGGAAACATTCTGTCAGCTTCTGTTTTCGTGAAGTGACTACTTCAACGGGAATAGGTTTGTTAAATTTTACCTGTCAAATGATTGAAATAAATGTGTGGGGGTTCATCCAGCTGCTGGGCTTCTACTGACGATCCTTTCCGTGGGGAGTTGTTGAATCTTTGTTTCGATCACGGACAGTTTTGTTCTCACACAAGACACTGACATATTGTCTGTGAGGCATTGCATGTTCTTTCGTGTATTGCGCTGAATATAAGCTGATAAATAAGTGAATTTGACACCAGTTTGCCGACTGCTTATTCGTGTATCGTGTTCGGCGACGCACGCGGGGATTGTGGTTGACTTTAATTGGCTCGAGTTGGTTGGGGCTTAGAGGTCTATCCGGGCTAACCGCAACTGCGTGTATTGCGTTCTTGCACACACGTTATAAAGAGCGTGTCTTCCACTCCCTATAGACGCACGCATGCAATATCGTGTATCGTGTAAACCTTTACTTTGGCCGTAACTGTAGCTTGACAGGGAAGGGTTTCAGACATAAATTGAACTGATGTGATAATGATGTCATCACATGATAAATCATGTGACCTTAAATGGGCACTGTTTAAAGCACTATATCTCGTGAATTACATGTTCAATTTTCTTGAAATTTTGTATTTAGCTTGAGAAGGAAGGGTTTGAGACCTAACTTGAACTGAAGCGATTATACATCCTCACGTGATAAGTCAAAGACCTGAAAGCGGCACTCTTTAAAGCATTATATCTCGCGAATGACATGTCCGATTGGCTTGAAATTTTGTATATAACTTGAGAGGGAAGGGTTTGAGACCTAAATTGACCTGATGTGATGATGATGTCATCATTTGACAAGTCACGTGCCCTTAAAGGGGCACTCTTTAAAGCACTATATCTCGTGAAGTACATGTGCAATTTGGTTGAAACGTTGTGTGTAGCTCGAAGGGGAAGGGTTTCAGACCTAAATTGACCTGATGACGTCATCCCATGATAAGTCATGTGACCTGAAGGGACACTTTTTAAAGCACTTTATCTCACAAATTACAAGTCCGATTGGCGTAACATTTCGCGTATAGCTTAAAAGGGAAGGCTTTGAGACCTACATTGCCCTGATTTGAGTATGAAGTCATCGACTGACAAGTCACATGACATTAAAAGGGCATTCTTTAAAGCTATATACATGTACCTTGCGAAGTCCATGTCCCATTGGGTTGAAACTTTGCAAACAATTTTCCATTTATCAAGATGACATGGAGTTTCCATATTCCACTGTATTGTATTGTTCATGTGCACTTGTGCAATGTTAAATACATGTATTTTAAGTACTTGGTCAAGAATTTCGTCACTGGTTTTCAGGTTTTAGATCAATAAAACCCGGGCCGAAGCAGCTGTGTTTGTGCACAAACACATTTCTCGGTTTTTTTTTCCTTTTTCAGACTTTTCCCCATAGAGTTTGTACACGTTTTTTGTCCCACAGGACTTTGATAGTTTCATACATGTAATCGACCTCAAACTTGCCAGACCTTCACACAATCATCCAAGGATGATCCTGGAATATATTTATCATGATGACGTCATAACATGATTTATTTTTGAATTTTGAATTTTTCATATTTCGCCATAGGGTTTGTACATTTTTCTACTGCACACTATTATCAGGCTTAATCACTTAGCGCCCGGCCCATTTATCCATATTGATTCTGCTGGGCCAGTTAATTTTCATTTTTTTTCTGTTTTCAAATTTTTTTGAAAAGTCAAACAAGTCAAAAGTCGAATTTCATTTACTGGACATTTATACCCACACAAATGACTGTCTGGTGGCTACTCTAATCTGACAGACACATCTATTGACACCTGAGTATTTCAGCCAGACCTACCATCTTGTAGGTTTGTTTTGTGTATAAAGCTTTTGTGCCCGAAACCGTGCACTACCAGAACGTACGAGAAGTCAGACTAAATTTTCCCTTTCGTTTGATTACAAATATACACCCGAGTTGAAATATCAAGTAATATTTCATAAAAATCTTTCAGTTTAAACACAAATCACGCGACATCAAGTGAAAGGAGCAGTGTTTCGGCATGTTTTTAGCCCATTGACTTTGTACATGTCTTCAAGCCACCATTATCGTAACTTCGCGAGAAAGACCCTGATACAATTATTCCAAATGGATGATGTCATGATAAAGTCATGATCTGATTTTTTATTAATTTTCAACATTTATTTCAGCCCATTGACTTTGTACATATTTTCAAGCCACCATTTTGGTAACTTTTGATCATCATCATAACTACAGCCAACAAAGACCCTGATAAAAGAATTTTGTTGAATTTGTGACGTCATGATGATGTTGTCACCTGATTTTTATTAATTTGTTGATATTTAATTTGGCGCCATAGGTTTTGAACACATGTTTCAGCTGTCAGTCTTTGGCATCCTGATCAATCTGACTTATTCCATGTACAGTATGTACCCGCATAGTTCACCACGGACATACATGTAGGGTCCCAGAACAAAGTCGTCAAATGACACCATCGGGGGTCACATGACACGAGATTAAAGCTGCAGTTTTTCTTCATAGGTTTTATACACGTTTTTCTACTTAACCTGAACTTCGGCTCAAGATTACCATGAGAACGAACAAGAAATCAGCCTAAATTTTTCTTTTCGTTCCATTACAAATATACCCAAGAGTCAAATATCAAGTAAAATCATGTGATATACACTCAAGGAACAGTTTTTCTGCATGTGTTTTTAGCTCATTGTGTTTGTATACATTTTCAAGCCACCATTATCATAACTTTGCGATGTTTGATCATTATCAATGTCATAGTTAACAAAGACCCTGATACAGTGTTTTAGTCGAGAACTTTATGTCCGAGACCGAGACCAAGGCATTCGAGACCGAGACCGAGACCAAGACCGAGACCAGCTCTTTCAAGACCGAGACCAGAACTTCGAGACCGAGACTGAGACCGAGACCTCAAAAAAAGGTCTCAAGACCGAGACCAGGTCTCAAGACCTCCAACACTGCCCTGATACAAGAATTATTTCAAATAAATGATGTCATGATGACACCATCATCCATTTTATTACAGATTTTTTAATATCTATTTCAGCCCATTGACTTCATGTTTTCAAGCGACCATTTCGATAACTTCGCGATGTTTGATCGTTATCAAAGTTACAGCCAACAAAGACCCTGATGCAAGATTTATTCCAAATTAAAGACGTCATGATGACCTCATTTTGTGTAAATTGATTTTGGATATTTTATTTTTTCCCATTAAACAACTTAAAATCCGAAACAGATCTGTGGCTGTAACAACCACTACTTTTAGTTTTTGTTCTTTCCATTTAGAACTTCCGAAATTTCATTTCCAAAGTTATTGCAGACACCAACATAAAACCCAAGGGGCCTGCTGAGAAGTGGCCTGCCCATGCTAGACATGTACTGGATTAGTCTAGATAAACATGCTGTGTGAAAATCATGCATAAGCGCACATCGAGACATCACTGATAGTAGCATACACCTACACAGTTGGAATCACGACAAAACAAGTTGGTGACTTCCAGCTGCGAGAGGGTCATGGACTTGAAAAGAAAAATCTCGTTTTTTTCCAAACGTACAGTGTAGGTTAATGTGTAAGTACCCCTTTCAAATATCCTGATCTGAACCCCCAGGGGGAGGTACATGTATCTGGCAGTTTGGGGTCTGATTGGGGTGAACTCTGATGATTTTGGTGGGCAATGAGCACAAAATCTCCTTTAAATAGTGCTTTAGAATTTTGTTTTTTTAAGAAAGGAAAAAAATGGAAACAAAGCCAGGACTTCAAAAAATTTACTTTGCACAAAGTAACATGCACAATACAACATCCAAACAGTAACAAAAAAGAAATTATGAACCACTTTCTTGAACATGTACTGTCTAGAAAGTTACTTGTACACGATCTTTGTCACAAAGAAAATTAAGCAGGATAGGTACTGGCATGAACACAAAAGCTTGGAAGAGAAAAGAGCACAAATTTATGTCAACTAGCTTCAAAAACCTGGGCTTGTATCAGCACTGATGCTGCAAGACTGATAAAATCACTGGTCTCGGTCAAACAGTCCTGTGCGTATTTCAAACCCTGTTGTGAACGTACATGTTGGACTCTACCATACTATAACTAGATCATGACCAAATGTTGAATCACTGTAGCGTCCACATTTACTGGAACATGTATGTTTGAACTAGTGCCCACCCATACATGCATTCATGTACATAACAGACATAAAACAGAATAATGTCATACTTTCTTCTCATGTGAGCTTTCCTAAAAGTACATGTATGTGGGCACAATGGATTGTGTCCCACCTCATTGCCACAGGAATGTGCACATGTAAACAAAGTGTGATTTCATTATGTTGAGGGTCTACAGTGTATTGAGTTTGGTTACCCTGGTAATGCTGCCAGTAAAGCAGCAAAGAAGATACTTACGGAAACACGAAGAAGAGAGTTGTCGTACAAATCAGCAGAGCATATGCAACTGTCACAGGAACATACTTTGTTGAGGGCTTGAAGTTGAATTTCTTCTCGCAGCAAGACATTCTGCCTAGAGAGAGGACAATTGAGAAATGTTTTACAAAGAAAAGAAAACTAGAAAGAACAAGACGAACATTGTGTTTGTCTACCAACACTGAGCTGTTTTGGGAAAATCCTTTGATTTGATAAAAAAGGAAGTTGCAACAGGCAGGAATCAAACAGCTGCCGTGAAGTCCGCAGTTAAACTTTCTATGGGACCATTACCCTCCTTGCTACAGAAGAGTATGACAATGCATGCTCACACGCTTTCCCAGCCACGTGTTTGGCATTTTGCCAACTCCTGAGTATTATGCCCTGAGCATTGTGTGCTGCGTACAAGTATGTTACAGGCAGATATTGCGTGTTCATGCACAGTTTGCGAATGGACTTTTCGAGTTCAGAAATATCGTAAGGGGTTTTTGTCGCTTCATCTCTGTGAAGTACACCAGTTAATCACTTCATGCAGTTGACTTAAATGTTTCAGCTATCATCTAATGGACAATTCACTCTGCAATCTTTAACGGTTGATTTTTTACCAAATTGTAAAGAATAAAAGGACTTTTTTTATAATTTCCTGTATGATGACGTCATCGGCCCCAAATTTTATACGTCTTAACTGGGTAAAGATCATCATCCACACCAATTTTCAGGCGATTCTGACAAACTTCACCACAGACATCTACTGAAAATTCATTTTTCATAATGTTTAACCTGTCGGTAGAAGGTGCTTGACAATTGCGTGACGTCATCAGTAGATTTTTTGAAGAGTACAATACCCCAAGATACTAACACTGTTCAAAACAAGTCAATATCTATAACCACTTTTATACAACTTTTTAAACAATTTTTACTTGTTGCTAGAGGGCGTCCAACAATAACATTATGTCATCAGTAGATGATTTGAAGAATACTATACCTCCACCGACTAACACCATTGAAAATAAATTGGTACCTACATGTATTACCACTTTTAGGGACAGGATAAAAACATAGAGACCATTCGCACGCGTTTTCATGCGTTCCCTTCCATTCTGCATGCCCTCCCCTTCACCCCCGTTCCAATGGGCACTTCGGAACGTGTTCCTGCCCGTTCTCTTGCATGAGTGATTCATAGAGTATTGTTACGTTAATTAGCTGTTCCTGTGCATGTGAGAACAGCAGCGTCACAACAAAGATGAGAAGAACATGCACACAAGCTGTTCTTGTGTCTTAGCTAAATAAGTGTCAACAGTGTTTGGTCCGATAAGACTTTTTTCCTCTCTCTTATAAACACTCATGCTGTCCCTTTGATGTACGGACTTCCCCCATTTTATATATTCTTGCTTAAAATGTCCTGGTTTGAATAGAGAACCGCTGAGGAGGGAAGAATTAATATTTTGGGGGGATGGGTGCTCAGAATAAAAAAATGTGCAGTTGTGCAAGAAAAAAAAGATAATAAAAACCCTCATGGTCAAGGTTTGGATAAAAAAATGTCCAGAAGGAAAGAAAAAATATATTTTGACGGGTTGTGTGCTCAGAATAAGGGGAAAAAATGTGCATAGGTACAGGAAAAAAATAAAAACCACACATGGTCTTGGTTTGGACAGGAAACAAGGCCAGAGGAGGAAAGAATTAATATACAATGTATGTATTTTGGCTGGTTTAGTGCTCTGAATAAAAATGCTGTGGTGCTGGGAAAACTTGAAAATCGCACGAGGTCTACGTTTGGATAAAAAATGCCAAAGAGGGAAGAATCAATATTTTTGACTAGGAAAACAAAAGCCACATGTGGTCCACAGTTTCGATAAAAAAATGCCCAGGCGGGCTGTCCTTCAGAAGACTCAACCAAGTCTACTGGAACTGTAATACCTGATGGTCGTTCAGCTGTCAATCTTTGGTTGGATTAAAGCTCCACAGAGACTTTATTTGGAATGATTTTATTCCCTCGCTATTTTTATTTTTGTCTTGGTCTGAACAATAATGATTGGCCAGTGAATAAATCCCATAAAAATGGGTCTTCCATACATGTAAATACTTTTTTTTAATTTACTTTTTTCCTCAAAGTACTTGACCATTGTATTGTTCTAAAGTACCATCACTGACCATTACATTCCATGATTTCCCCCATCTATACGGAGGTGCCCTGCTGCATTTGCAAAGGGACTAAAGTGCTCTGGAGAAAAACTGTGCACAAAAGAAATGAGATTTGAGGGCACAAGAAGAAAAATGACAGCTTCCATGTCTATTTGCAACAGAACATAGGGCTTTTCGCTTTTCATTGAAAATGTCATCATCATGATTAAATATCTGCGAAGTTTCATCTAGCTGGGACATGTACTTTTGGAGATATAGGGCTTTAAAGGATGCACTTTTTATGTCACGTGACTTGTCAATTGATGACATCATCATCCCATGAGGTTAATTTTCGTCTACCACATATCCGCTTTCAGATATCTGCAAAGATTCAACCCACTGGTACAATCACTTTCACTTTCTTTAGGAAATATAGGGCTTGAAAGGTCACACCTTTAATGTCACATGACTTCTGAACTGCCAACATCATCATCCCATGACATCAATTTACATGTAACACACATTCCCCTCTAGATATCTGCAAAGTTTCATATCAATGGGATATTTACTTCAGGAGATAAAGGGCTTCAAAGTTTGCACATTCAATGCCCTGTCACGTGATCACAATTTTTCTTGACGGACCCTCTCTAGCTGGTGGATGAAGAGTATGCACCTAACATGTAATCAGTCACATCGATAAAAGTGCTGAAATCCGGCTGGCGAGAAACGTGTACAAAACCTTAAGGGAAAAATAAATACTCAAAATTCAATAAAATCAGGTGATGACGTCATCACAACGTCATGCTTCGCAGCACATCTTTCCCATCGGGTCTTTGCTTGAGGCAACTTTGATGAAAATTGACCCTTAGAATACAAGTGTGCACAAACATGAAATCAGTTACATGTAGATTGATCAGAGTCCCTAAGTCTGGCTGTTGAAAAACATGTAAAAACCTATGGGGAAACTTAAATATTCAAAATTCAATACAAAATAACGTGATGAGATCATCATGTCGTCATAAATTTGGCATTAATTTTGCATCAGGGTCTTTGCCAGCCGTAACTTTCATGACGATTGAATATCCCCAAGTATCCAAAATTGTGCCTCAAAAACATGTACAAAGTCAATTGGCTGAAATAATTATTGAAAAATCAGTAATAAATCACTTGATGATGTCATCATGACGTCGTTGCTCTAGGACTATCTATGCATAAGGGTTCTTCATTGGTACAAGTTTGATGAAGATCCAAAGTTGCTAAAGCACTAAAGTTGCGGGGACAAAAAACGTGTACAAAACAAATGGGTTTTTGAGCAGAAGAAAAAGATGAACGAGGTCATCTGTCTGTTTGCCAACAGAACAGAGATTTGATCAACTAAGGCATCATCACATCAAGTCATGTTTCGTACATAACACCTCTCTTTCAAGTTATCTGCAAAGTTTCAACTTGATAGAAAAAGTACTTCAGCAGATATAGGGCTATAAAGAGTGCACCTTTAATGTCACATGACTTGTTTCCTGATAACGTCATTATCACATAAGGTCAATGTACCTCTAAAGCACTCCCTTTTCAAGATAGCTGCAAGATTTGAACCAAATTGAATATACACTTCAGGAGATATAGTACTTTAAATGAAGCACCATTTAATGTCACGTGACTCATCTGCTGATGGCATTGTCATCAAGTGAGGTCAATTTCCGTGTGTAAACCTTCCCTTCCTAACTGCCTCCAAGGTTTCAACTCAATAAGACATGTACAATACAATATACAATACAAAACACTATACTTAACGTGGAAAAGGCACAGATAAGATATCTTAAACATTTGTCCCTTTGGCGTTCCATACAATGCGATCTGCTCTCAGTAGCACGGGTCAGCATTTTCCCAAGTCCCGAGTATAATGCCCTACACACTGTACGCCGTCTATGTTGCAGGCAGATATTGGGCATCCACACACACACAGTAGCATATGCACAGCATGCTAATGGGATTTTGGAGTTGGCAATTTATATTGTAAGGGGGTTTTGTCGACGGCGCTTCATGTGTGTGAAAAAGTACACTAGTTATGCACTTCATGCAGCTGACTCCAATGTTTTAGCTGTCTTCTCATGCACAATTTACACTAATATCTCGTACGGTTGATTTGTTACCGAATTTTGAAGAATAAAAGAAGTTTTTATTGCAACTTCCGGCCTGACATGTGTTGACTGGGTAAAGATGATCATCTACATTACCTTTCAGGCGATTTGGAAAAGCTTTGCCATAGACAATGCATTTTTTCGGAATTTTTAACCTGTCACTAGGTTAAAATCATCAGTAGATGATTTGAAGAATACTATATCCCAACAGACTAACACCAATGAAAACAACTTGATACCTACATGTATTACCACTTTTAAACAATAAGACCACTTCCGGTTTCGACCAAAAGGAAGGCTCACGTGATTTGACCCACAGGAGATGAATTCACAACCACATTTTATCCTGCCACTTGCTGCAAACAGAATGTTGCGGGAGGCCACGGTTGATTTCATATGGATTTTTATAAATTTAACGGCATATTCAAATATTCAAAATTTAATAATAAATCATGTGATGACATCATCATGACGTCAATGTTTAAGTATTATCTTCATTTTACAGTTAGTGCTTGCTGTAACTTTGAAGAAGATCAACGATTACTAAGGTACCAAAATGGTGCCTCGAAAACGTGTACAAAGTCAATGGGCTGAAATAAATATTGAAATATCAATAATAAATCAGTCGATGACGTCATCATGACGTCATGTTTCTAGGACCATCTATGCATAAGGGTTCTTCATTGGTATAAGTTTGATGAAGATCCAAAGTGGCAAAACCACTAAAAAGGTGGCAACAAAACACATGCACAAAACAAAAGGGTTTTGGGTCAGAAGAACAAAATGGAAGAAAAAAAAAAGAAACACAGAAACAAAAAAAAAAAAAAAAACCAAAAAGAATGCCTTTTTTGCAAAATTGCGAAAAAGCCAAAAACTAGAGGTTGTGTGTCTGTCAGAAGGACAGATAACAGGGCTTTTTCGCCATTTTGTTGTTCTAAAGAAACATTAAAATATGAAAGTTCTAAAGAAACATTAAAATATGAAAAATTTCCATAAAATATTTGTAGGGTTCTTGTCAAAATTGACCATCTGCGAACTCTGCATAGAACACGGACAAAATTTGGCCCTTGCCAACCGATCGTCAGCGAGCCCCGCAAGCTTATTTGCATCATCTAACAATGGGCTTTGTTATGCTTATTTTCCAGGTCCGCTGAGTCAGTGAACTAAAGACTACGCGAGGTGTGTTTTTTTTAGATAACTCGGGGTTGTTGGTATGCATTAAAGGCCCTAAACACATTGCTGACAATTACCTTGACAATACTGTTGCCAGGCAACCTCTGAAACCCTGCCCCTTTGAGCAGCCATTTGATCACGCTTGGCGCACGTTCCTGACAACAGTTGCCCAATAATAAAAATGAACCCCTCCAGCCCAGTCCCTTGGGTAAGTGTCATTAGTCTACGCAAACTGGCAAGCCGCCGGCGCCTTGTTCCCACTGTCCTGTCTTGGCAATGAGCCATGGCCTAGCTGTTGATGGCTATGCTGCCGATCTTAATACAGTATATCCACAAAAAAGGCCAAACAAAATGTGCATGGCACAAAATTAGGTTCTGCGTAATTACTAGTGCCATTAAGGCCTCGTTTGATTAGGCTCCAGTTTGGAAAATGATTACACTGCCAAAAAAAGATAACAGGAGTGTCAGTTCAGTGGTTTTCCTGATAGCGTTTAAAATTTGAAAACTTCGTGTAAGGTACAGGGCAAAAAAGGCTTGGCAAAGTGAACGTATGGCCTTTAGTGGTTTGCATTTTTTTTTAATACGGTACCCATGCCACCAATGGTAATTCCCTTTTTAGAATCCAAAATTATTGTATATGTACATTTGTGAGAGTTGCTTTCGTCTTGAACTTGGCAGCAATAATTACTTTAAGTGTTCATTGCATCGTGAAGGTTTTCATACAAAATAATTGGTCCCCGATAAAAGCTCCAATTGACATGTTTACTGTCCACAAAAAGTTATAAAAGCTGTTTTATAAAAAGAAAAAAAATCAATCTCTGAAGGTTTTAATAGACAACAGAAATGAACAATTTTCAGAAATACATAATTTAAAAACTCCAAATGAGACTTGTCAATTACATAATAAACACCCGACTCATTTCTGTTGATTTTAAAGGTTGCAATGAATTGCATAAATATTTCTTTAAGGGTCTTTTAAGCAAATATACCACTAAATTAAGACACAATCCAGCATTAATCTGGACACGAGTTTCCATGTCTGATTTATTTCCAGCCGGTGAGTTTTAGTCACTGGTATGCCATGAGACATCTCTGTGCATGTGCCATATGCAAGGTCACACTCGGCGAATCACCCAAACCTGCCCTTTTCATTTCGCTTTCCATGGGTTATTTCACATCATAAAACTTTGCAACCCAAATGAAAATAACGATGAAAGATCAAAGATTTGCATGTACCTTGTTCTCTGACAAAGAATGGGCATTTTAGTCTCAAAAAACGTTGTACTTTTCAAAATGTAACTTTGCCGTCTGTGAACAGATCGTCATGGAACACTGGTGAAGGGAACCTTTGGATCTATTCGGAAAATGCCACAAAGACAGTTAAACCAATCAGAATGCCCGGATCATTTTCTGAAAATTGTCCCAAAAACAAGTTCGTATGAAGAGCCGTGGAGAATGATGCTGGCGTGTCCTGACCACGAACACGAAAGATGCGTAATTTTTACCATAAAACCAAAACCACTTTGAATTTAGCAATGAAATTCTAGGAACGTACAAACAAAACACACAGAATAAACCTGTCGAAATTTCAAAACGACCTGTTGAGGACCTTTTTTTTTTTTTCATTTTTTGCAGCTTGAGGCTGTTCCCAACTATTTTAGTGGTATATTTTTACACCGTTGTAGCAAACACTGCATGTCAAATGCGCTCAAGAGTCATTTTCATTTATTCTGCAGGGAATTACCTCGATGCAGCATGTTCACGGGCTTTGTGTTATTGTAATACGGCCTGCAACTCATTATTTAGTAAAGCATTATAATGACAATAGAGGGTCGGCCCCGTTAGCCTTATTAACTTGACCTCACACGGACGAATACGGCCGCGGAGTACCCAAACTGCTCAGCCCTTAGCAACGGACAGCTTTTCGCGTAAATCCGCAGAGGTTTTTTTGAAAAGAACCCTTGCATATACAGGTTTTAACAAAAATGACGCGCCCTTCAGGAGATAATGTGCTTTGAAAACTGCACCTTTAATCACTTGATGTCACTTGATGTCATCCTCACGTGCAAGCAACATTCGTCTAAAGCCCTCCTCTTTCAAGATATATACAAGGTTTGAACCCAATTGGACATCTACTTCGGGAGATATATGACTTTAAAGAGTACACCTTTAATGTCACATGACTTGTCACCTGGTAATGTCATCATTACATCAAAGCATTAAAGCACTCCCTTCTAAAATATCTGCAATGCTTGAACCCAATTGCATGTGTACTTCACGAGATACAGTACTTGTACATGTAGGATTGCACCTTTAATGTACTTCACGAGATAAAGTACTTTGAAGAGTGCACATTTAATGTCACATGACTTATTTGCTGATGAAGTCTTCATCTCACGAGGTCAATATTCCCCTAGAGCATTCCCTTTTCAAGACGTCTGCAAGATTTGAACTTGATCGGACATCTACTTCAGGAGATACAGGGCCTTAAAGAGTGCACCTTTAATGTCACATGAATTGTCTCCTGATGACCCCATGTTACGAGCGGAGAACGCACGGCAGAAGAAAAATCAAAAGACCAGAACCAGGACACTAAAGATACGAGCAAAGAACAATAAAGGAACTAATTTGGAATAACATTTAATCATAAACTGAAATCAGCAAAGCAGTAAATTAAAACAAATTAAATTTAGTGGTTTGCTGCAACACAAACTTCTCATGCAAGAACACCGTGAATTTGAACAGTCAAAAGCATAAAATCAAATTATTTACATTAGCACAGCCAAGCACAATTAATTACAATGAAAATTAGCAAGCCGGCAAAAAGAACATATTAATACGCAATGAGGCAAATTATATTGATGAAGATGTAGAACAAATGTGCACAACACAAATGGGCTTTTTGTCAGAAGAGGAAGAAGAAGGAAGAAGAAAAAAATAGAGCTTATCTGTCTCATGCAGGCCTCGATCTTGAGGGAAAAAGGGGCAGGCCACTTTGGCCTTACCTTCATCAAATTTCAACAGGGCACCAGGCCAGCTCAAGGGGGCACCAAGGCCAATTATTTTGAAACCTTTGATTTACATTTTCGACAACCAGTCATGTCATGAGTAGGCCTATAAGCTATTCAGTTCTTGTACACCATGCCATCCCCTCTTCAATAAATGGCATTTATCATGCTGCTATTATTTGTCGTATTCCCAGTATGAAATTGTAATGTTCATTTTTAATTAATTACAATTACCCAGACGATTTTTTCCTTCTGAATCCAGCCCCTGAATTTAATGCTTGCTTAAATTTTGTATCCCTTTTCCATTAAAATTCAAGGATTCCTAACCCCCTTAAACTAAGTTTAAAATATAATAGTGTTTATCCTTTTGTTTAAATGAAATGGGGATCCTTTTTAAATGTTTACTGTAAACTCCGGTCAAGTCGGCACCGTGCAACTTCTAAGTCGGCCTTCTGATAAAAGTACTGATTGTGTGTTGATGCATTTCCAATTGATAATTTTTCAGCGGGCTTTTATAAGCCGTCCTTTTCGTCCAAGTCGGCTCTCATTTCCTTTTCCACAAAACCAAAAAAATCCTCGGTATAAAGTGGGCTGCAAATAAACAAACGATTTCCGGAGCTTCGTTGTTGATAAGGACGTAGAGTATGCCTACAAGTACATGTACATATACATTGCGCATGTGCGAGCACGACCACAAAGGGGTTTCCCCAATATTTGCATCAATACCAGTACCTCCTCTAGTGCACGCGCATGCGCTGTCCCTTTTTGGGGGTCGCCCAATTGAACAAAGTTTTACTTGCAACCGGCCCCCGAAGAACCCGCATGCACATGCGCCGGTTCATGACGTGCGCTGTGTGTGCTAGCATTATGTCTGTACAAATGGCATGCATGGGTCGTCCTCAGTACAGACGGAACGATGATCAAAATCAAGGACAAACTTACCTGAATCGACAACGGAGATAGAAATAAACCAGGGCAAATCAAAGCAATTAAACTGGTGCAATGAATTATATGGATGGTATTAAGGCAGCACGCCACGTAAGTCGGCAAGCAACACATGTCGGCATTTTGAAGTCATTTTTTTTTTTCCGATTCAAGACTCAGTGCCGACTTTGCCAGAGTTTACGAGTTTATAAATACTTTATCCCTACTTTTTTCTAGAAAACAGGTTTTCAAGCTTCTGGCACTTTGAGCCCTCCCGTAAGAAAGCATCCTTTTAACATTTTTTTATACGATCATACGATTGCGACGGCAGGTTTTGAGATATAGGCCTACACCTAGCGAATGGTCAAAACTTATTTTTAACACAATAAGCGCTTGCCTGGTTTCCGACTTACATGTACATGTAGCTGTGCAACTTTGCATTCAAAATACGCTGCTCACAGGTGCAGCGCTGATAATGATATCCAAAGCTGCGTTCGCATGGTTACTTCCGATAACCCAAGTGTGGATGCGCACGCATTACACTCGGGTCAGGCGTATACTCCTAATTCTCTGTGATGGGGAGTATACTCTTGCTGACCCGAGGACGGTAATCCTGCCGTTCGTGCGCTCAGGATAGTACTCAGCTTAGCATTAGTAGTTCACTTGAACACAGCCCAAAAGGTTGACCTTCCCCAATTCGAAATCGCACTGCATATGCACTGGCTTACATGGTACACTCTCATTCCACATACAGCTGGCTGCAAAGGGAGAAGGACACGTGGCCAATGGCCGTGGTGGCCGCAGTAAAGATCGAGGCCTGCTGTTGGCCAACAGAACAGAGGGTTTTTTGCATTCCTTTGTCAATTTGAACAACCAATCTACTGCACAAACTTGATGGCGTCATTATTTCATCATGACCATTTGGGTCCAAGGTTTCAACCCAATCAGGCATACACTACAGGAAATAACTTGTTTTAAATAAATGTAATTTGACTCCACATTTGATCTTATCATCACATCAAGTAAATTTTCTTCCTTTCCTTGATATCTGCAAAGTTTCAAATCAATGGGATGTGTACTCCAGGAGATATAGGGCTTTGAACAGTGCACCTTTAATGTCACGTGACTCGTTTGCTGATGATGTTGTCATCGCCTGAGGTCAATCTCTGTTTATAAACCTTCCCTTCCTTACTATCTGCAAGGTAAATGTACCAACCCTATCAGGCATGTCCAATATAAAATACAATACAAACCATTATTGTTATAGCGGAAAAGATACAGATTAGAGATTTTAAACATTAGTCCCTTTTGGCCTTCCATACAATGCGATCTGCTCTCAGAACCACGTGCTCGTTATTTTGGCAGGTCCTGAGTACAACGCCCTACACACTGTGCTTTGCCTGCCACATGATACAGGCAGATATTGCGTGTCCGCACACACATCGGCCAATGCACAGTATGCGAATGGGATTTTCGAGTTCGCAAATATTGTAAGGGGTGTTCGTCGTCGGCATGTCACCTGTGTGAAGAAGTACACCATTTATGCACACCATGCAGCTGACTTCAATGTTTTAGCTATTGTCTAATGAACAATTCACGCTTAAATCTATTATGGTTGATTTTTTACCGAATTTGGAAGATTAAAGGAACTTTTAATCGTAACTTCTGATCTGATGATGTTATCGGCCCCAAATTTCACACGTGTTGACTGGGTGCAGATCATCATACGTGTCAATTTTCAGGCGATTGTGACAACCTTTGCCACAGACATTTATTCAAAATTAATTTTTCAGAATTTTTAACCTGTCGCTAGAGGGTGCTCGATGATTACATGACATCCTCAGTAAGTAATTTGAAGAATACTATACCCCAACAAACTAAGGGACGGAATCAAAAATACAGAGTTATACATAACGGGTTTGCCCCTTACCCAACATATATTAATAAGCACTGTATGCTCAGTGCTTGTCCGAGAGCTAGCGAAAAAAAAAAACCTCACAAGCTTACTCGGGTGGGACTTGAACCCACGACCTCCTGCTTACTAGTGCAGATGTCTTAACCACTCGACCACCGAGCTTGCCGGGGTCAGCTGGCCGGTCTGAGTCAAATGAAGCAGCGGGTACCGCGAACTATTTTTTTTTAAGATGTATTTTTTTGCGTTGGGGAGATGTTAATTATAAATAACGGATTTGCCCTTTACCCAACGTATATTAATAAGCATTGTGTGCTCAGTGCTTGTCCGAGAGCTTGCGAAAAAAAAAACCTCACAAGCTTACTCGGGTGGGACTCGAACCCACGACCTCCTGCTTACTAGTGCAGATGTCTTAACCACTCGACCACTGAGCTTGCCGGGGTCAGCTGGCCAGTCCGAATCAAACGAAGCAGCGGGTACCGCTGCTCTTCGGAACAGGGGTGAACGGGAAGGCGTGCAGAACGGAAGAGAACGCGTGCCGAAGCATGCGAACGGTCTCTGTATTTTGATCCCATCCCTAACACAGTTGAAAATAGCTGGATACCTATTACCACTTTTAAACAATAAGCCCACTTCCAGTTTCAACCGGAAGGAAGGGTTACATGATTTGACCCACACCAGAAAAAATGAAGACCCGATTTTACCTTGGCACTTGTTGCAAACAGAATGCTGGGGGAAGCCACGATTGATTTTATATGGATTTTAAAATAATCAACGTAATATTTAAATATTCCAAATTTAATAATAAATCACTTGATGATGTTATTGTGACGTTATTATTTCAGTATTATCTTTGCTTCAAGGTTTTTCCTTGGTGTAACTTTGATGACATTTGAATGTTGCTGAACAATCAAAATGTTGCCTTGAATATGTGTACAAATTTAATGGGCTGAAATAAATATTGAAAAATCAATAATAAATTGTTTGATGACATCATCATGACGTCATGTTTTAAGGACCATCTACACATAAGGGTCCCTCATTGCTACAAGTTTGATGAAGATCCAAAGCTGCAAAAGTGGTGAAGTCGTGTACAGAAAAAAAGGTGCACAAAGTGAATCGGTTTTGAGCAGAAGATGGAAAAAAAACTAGAGGTGGTGTTTGTGAACAAACACAAGCTGTTTCAGAGTTGGCTGTTTTAGTCAAATCGTATTATAAAAGAAGAATGTTTACAAAATAGATTTGATATGATATTACAGTTTCATTGAATACAGCTGTTGCCAAAATATTGGCTATATGTCTTTGTAGAAAATCACTTTGACAGAAAAACTAAAATCATTAATAAATTCATCGATGTCATCATGACATCATTTTAACTGTATCATATCACCATTTGAGTCCATCCTTGATGCAACTATTATGAAAAAAGAGCAATATCTTTTAAAGGTTGCACATTCCATCCTGATAAGCCATGCATGCAATACATGTAGATAACTTTTAATGGCACGTGACCTGTCACATGATGTAATCATCATCATCACATGAGATCAATATTGCTCTAAAATACTTTTTTCCAGTTACATGCAAAGTTACAACACGATTGGACGTGTACTTCAGGAGATAAAGAACTTTAAAGATGGTACATATAGTGTCACGTGACATTTCATGTGATATCACCATCACATCAGGTCAACAGTCCTCTAAAACACTTCGTCATGAGGTTATATGCAAGGTTTCTACCCTATTGCCTTGTATTTTAAGAGAAACGGGACATTAAAAAGTGCACGTTTAAAGTCACGTGACTTGTCACGTGATATCATCACACGAGGTCACTTTTCCTTTAGAACACTTTGCTTTAAAGTTATAACACAGTCGGACATGTACCTGTACATTAGAAGTAATAATACTTTAAAGATTGCACCTTTACTGTCACGTGACATGTCACATGATTTATCGTTACAACATTGAACTAGTTCTGAGACCCCTGTTTGCTTCACGATCTTCCTTCAGTGTAAGTTCCATGCGTATATAATATTGCTAAATTGGAAAAATATACCTGAAAATCTGTGCGCAAAGTCTACGGAGGACAAAACGTGTGCAAAGTCTAAGGGCAAATATCAATTATTCCAAAAACAATGACAAATAAACTAATGATGTCATCATTGATATCAAAATACCTACATCATGTGTTAGCTTGGGTCAATCCTTGATGAAACTGAACTAAAGATCGAACTTTATATAGTGACTAATACCGTTCCTTGACATCTGTGTGCAAAGTCAATGGGACGTACACTCGTTTGCAGAAACACTGCTCCTTTAAGTTCATGTCACATGATTTCGTGCTTAAACTGAACAATTTTTACAAAATATTACTTCATAAGCACACTCTTAGGCATATTTCAAATCAAATAACAGAGTGTGAAGTACCCGATTTCTCTTTCATTTTTATAGCAATCTTGAGCCAAAGTTAAAGACTACTCATTCACTTGTGTTGAGTAGAAAAACGTGTACAAAACCTATGGAGAAAAAGAAAATATTAAAAAATCAATGTAAATAAGGTGATGACGTCATCCTTTTGCAATAAATCTGTATCAGAATCTTTGTTGGCTATCACTTTGGGAATGATTAAACATTGCAAAGTTACCAAAATTGTGGCTTGAAAAGTCAATGGGCTAAAAACGTGTGCAGGAAAACTGCTCCTCTAATTCCATATCAGTTGATTTTTGTCTAAACTGGAAAAAATTATGAAATATTATTTGATAATCTGACTCTTAGGTATATTTGCAATCGAACATAAAGGAAAATTTAGTCTGATTTCTCTTTCGTTCTGGTAGTAATTGAAGTTGAGGACTGCTCAAGCAATTGTGTGTACAAACCCTACGGCAAAAAATTGAAGGTCAGGTACAGTCTTAACGTTGTTGTGCAACAACACCATCTATGGTTCAATATAGAACAGTTTGTTGAAAATTTAGACCCCAGGCAGGTGTTAACGTTATTCTGCAATAGCACCCTCATAACCTAATACAGGACAGTCTGAAAGCTATGTGAATCTGTGTACAAAGTCTATGGGAAAAATTAATTATTCAAAAATCAATAATAAATAAACTCATTAAGTTATCATTGTGAATTTCTTCTAGGACTGTCCTTGGATGGTTGTTCAAATACCTACTGAGTTTGAAGTCTGATTTTCCTAACTGCCAAAGTGCTATGCCAGAAAAAAAAATTGCATGAATGAGAAAAAAAATTGAATGAATGAGAAAAAAAAGGAAAAACTAGAGCTTATCCGTCTGTTTACCAACAGAACAGAGGGCCTTTTCGTATTCTTTGTACATTTGAACAATTAGGCCATCATCACATCAAGTCATTTTTCGTATATAACACCCCTCTTTTAAGTTATCTGCAAAAGTTTCAACCTGAAAGAACATGTACTTTTGGAGATATTGGGCTTTAAAGAGTGCACGTTTAATGTCATGTGACTTGTCTCCTGATAACGTCATTATCACATAACGTCAAAATTTCTCTAAAGCACTCCCTTTTCAAGATATCTGCAAGACTTGAAACAGATTGCACATGCACTTCAGGAGATAAAGGGATTTAAAGAGTGCACCTTTCATGTCAAGTGACTTGTCTCTTCATAGGGTCACCATCACATGAGATCAATATTCCTCTAAAGCACTCCTTTTTCAAGATATCTGCAATATTTGAACCTGATCAGACATGTACTTCAGGAGATATGGGGCCTAAAGGAGTGCACCTTTAATGTCGTATGACATGTCTCCTGATGACGTCATCATCACATAAAATCAATATTCCTCTTAAGCACTCCATTTTCAAGATATCTGGAAGATTTAAACCCGATCAGACATGTACTTCAGGAGATATGGGGCCTTAAAGAGTGCGCCTTTAATGTCATGTGACTTGTCTCCTGATTACATTATCACATAACGTCAAAATTCCTCTAAAGCACTCCCTTTTCAAGATATCTGCAACATTTGAACCAAATCGGATATACACTTCTGGAGATATTGTACTTTAAATGGTGCACCTTTAATGTCACGTGACCTGTCTGCTGATGGCATTGTCATCACGTGAGGTCAATTTCCGTTTGTAAACCTTCCCTTCCTAACTACCTGCAAGGTTTCAACCCAATCAGACATGTACATTACAATATACAAAACAAAACATCGCGGATTATCGTGGAAATAGTCATTTTATAGATTTGTCCCTGTTAGCGTTCCATACAATGCAATCTGCTCTCAGCAGCAAGTGCTTGGCATTTTGCCAAGTCCTGAGTATATGCCCTATGCACTTTGCGCCATCCACATGTATGTTTGCAGGCAGATATTGGGCGTCCACGCACACAGCAGCCAATGCACAGTATGCGAATGGATATTCGAGTTGGCAGTTCATACTGTAAGGGATTTTTTGTCAACGGCGCTTCATGTATGTGAAGAAGTACATGTACACCAATTATAGTTTTAGCTATCATCTCATGCACAATTCATGCTTGTATCTCTTTCAGTTGATTTTTTACATAATTTTGAAGAATACATGAAGTTTTTATTGTAACTTCTGACGTCTGATGACGTCATCAGCCCCAACCTTCACACACGTGTTTAACATGTTTACATCAATTTTCAGGCGATTCAAACGAACTTCGACACAGACATCTATTGAAAATTCAATTAATTAGGTGATGTCATCAGTAGATGATTTGAAGAATACAATACCCCATCAGACTAACACCATTGAAAACAACTTGATACCTATACCTATTGCCATTTTTGAACAATAGACCACTTCCGGTTTCGACCGCAAGGAAGGGTCACGTGATTTGACCCACATGAGAACATTTCTGACCACATTTTATCCTGCCACTTGTTGCTAATAGAATGTTGCAGGAGGCCACGATTGATTTTATATGGATTTTAATAAATTTAACGGAATATTTAAATATTCAATATTTAATAATAAATCACTTCATGACGTCATCATGACGTGAATATTTCAGTATTATCTTCGTTTTATAGTCAGTGCATGCTGTAATTTTGACAACAATCAACGTTTACTGAAGTACCGGAATAGTGCCTCAGAAAGTGTACAAAGTGAATGGGCTGAAATAAATATTTAAAAATCAATAATAAATCACTTGATGACGTCATCATGACGTCATGCTTTGCGCCATACATCTATGCAATATTGACTGTGCCTATGCCAACTTTGAATGTTGTGCGACAAAGGTTAATGGCAAAAGTCCTGCACACAAAAAAATGTGTGCAAAGTCTATGGGCTTTGGGCCCAAAAAGAAGAACCCCCCAAAAAAATCCTGACTATTACAAAGGCTTTTTTGCCCCAAAAAAAGAACAGAAACAAGGCCTTTTTCGCAAAATGCAAAAAAGCCAAAAAAACGGAAGAAAAACAATTGCTGTTTCGGCAGACTGCCGAAACAGCTAAAAAAAAAAAAAAAGAAAATCAATAGCTGTTTCGGTCAACTGCTGAAACAGCTAACTAGAGGTCTGTCTGTGTAACAGAACAGAAGGCTTTTTCAATAAATTCAAGTCATTTACTTTAGACAAGACAGTTTCAGGCTCTGTCTTATCAATATTGCATTGTTATGTATCCTGGTGAATTTATCACTGGTTTGCCCTTAGACTGATGCATTTTATTAACATTGTATACTTTGAGTGTTTGTGAAACATCTCAGATTTATGTGGGTGGGACTGTAACCATGGATGAAGGAAACCTACATGTGCATGCTCAACCTTAAGTGCAGATATCTTGGATCAACTGGCTGGTGGGAAGTACAGCAACCTCATGCAGTTTATTTTATGCACATAAGGTTGGGTCACAGTTTGTGATGGTTATTAACTACGTTCGTGAAAATGAATTCTATGAAAATCTATTTTCTGTATGTGGATAACAATTTACATTTCATTTCATTAGGCAAGGTTCACAGACAGGTGTCTATTATTCTTACAAAGTAACATGAACTTCGTGTATTGTAATGCAGAAACTAGAGGTTCGACAGTTGTAAAAATAACCATGGGCTGTTTTGGGATTTTTGAGAAAGCAAACTATGACAAGTATCAGAACAGAAAGAAAAGGTTGACACTTCATTAATGTCACATAATTCAGTCAGACTGAGCTAAGTGCCAAAAAGTGGCTCCTTTGTATGGGGCCTTTGCTTGGTATAACTTTGATGACATTTGAAGTTAGCTCACAGACCAAAAATAGTGCCTTCAAAACTTGTAAAAAGTCTCCTGGATGATAAAAAGAATTGAAAAATCAATAATGAATCACACGATGATAATCGATGAGAATCACACAATATAATCTTTTGATAAGGGCAGTTACTAGATGATACTTTGGTGACAATTCAGTTTTGCAAAATTGCCAAAATAGTGCTTTGAAAATGTATACCAAGTCAAAGGGATGAAATAAATGTTGAAAAATCAATCAAAAATAAGGTGATGATGTGATCATTACGTCATTCGTTTTCAATAAATCTTGCATCAGGGTCTTTGTTGCCTATCACTTTGACAACAATCAAAAATCGCATTTGTTTGCAGAAACACTGCTCCTCTAAGTTCATGTCACGTGATTTGCGCTTAAACAGAACTATTTTTATAAAATATTCAGACTCTTAGGCATATTTCAAATCATATAACAGAGCGCAAAGTACCGGATTTCTCTTTCGTTCTGATAGTAATCTTGAGCCGAATTAAAGGTCTACTCGTTCACTCATGTTAAGTAGAAAAACATGTACAAACCAATGGGGAAATATTAATTACTCAAAAATCAAAATAAAATACGGTGATGAGGTCATCATGATGTCATTCGGTTTCAATAAATCTTGCATCAGAGTCTTTGTTGACTATCACCATGATCACTTAATCGACGATCAAACATCATAAAGTTACCAAAATTGTGGCTCAAAAACATGTACAAAGTCAATGGGCCATAAACTTGTTTGCAGAAAAACTGCTCCTCTAAGTTCATGTCACGTGATTTGCACTTAAACAGAACTATTTTTATAAATAATTACTTCATATTCAGACTCTTAGGCATATTTCAAATCAAATAACAGAGCGTGAAGTACCCGATTTCTCTTTTGTTCTTAAAGTAATCTTGGGCCGAAGTAAAGGACTATCCGTTCACTTGTGTTAATTTGAAAAACGTTAACAAAACTATGGGTAAAAAGAAAATATTCAAAAATCAATGTAAAATAAGGCAATGACGTCATCGTGACGTCGTTCATTAACTATAAATCTTGCGTCAGGGTCTTTGTTGGCTATCACTTTAAAACTTTGATGACAATTGCGGATCGCCAAGTTACCAAAAACGTGTACAAAGTCGATGGGCTGAAAAAAACATTAGAAAATCAATAATAAATCACTTGATGACGTCATTCTTTTATGACATCTATGCATAAGGGTCCTTCATTGGTACAAGTTTGATGATGATCCGAAGTTGTTCAGGGGGCTAAAGTTGTCGGCAGAAGAAATGTACACAAAACAAATGGGCTTTTGAGCAGAAGAAAAGTTGCGAAAAAGCCAAACAGAGAAGAGAAGTAATGCCTTTTTTGCAATTTTGAAAAAAGAGAAAAACAGAACAAAAAGAATGTCTTTTTCGCAAAAAGCCAAAAATCTTGACAAAAAGGATGGCTTTTTTGCATTTTGGAACAGAACATACATGTCTGGCTTTTTGCATTTCTAAGCTTTGAAATAAACAATTCCTAGCCATGTTTGCGTAACTGCAAAGTTTTAACCCAATCAAACGAGCACTTCAGGAGATATATATATATAACACTTTTAATGTCATGTAACTTGTAACCTGATGACGTCATCATTTCATGAAGTCAATTTTAATGTCATGTGACTTATAACCTGATGACGTCATCAAGAAGTCAATTTTTGTCTACATGGAACCGGTATCACACATCCCCTTCTAGACATCTGCAAGGTTTCATCCCAATGGGACATGTAGTTCAGGAAATCCAGGGCTTTAAATGATGAATTTCAATGTCACGCTATTTACGTGTACATCTATCAATTACGAACACAATTGTACATTATGATCACTATAATACCTTCTCCCGTCTAGGAGTATCTCCAGCAAGATTTCAGACACAAACAATACTTCTTGTCCTGTTGAATATTTAATGAATGATTAACCTTTTGAATCATAAGATTTTTGTTACTGTTCAATTGAATCTGCTTAACCCAAGCCTCTGAAGTGCAATTTTTCTCATTTAAACAAAAGAAAATTCTCCCTTCCTTTTACATGTATGCATTCAATTTTCAGCAAATTAAACATACAAAAAAGTGAGAGAAAAAGTAAAGTTTTGTCTATATTTTTGGCTCAGGTGTTTTTTGACAAACCATTCAAAAATGTCTAGTGCAAATTAGAATCTGGCCAAAATTTCTTTTCTAAAAGTTTCTGAGAACAAAATCTGCATAACGAGAAGCTTACATTCTACCTTTCAAACAAAACTTGACTCAGATAGTGGGCCTACTGCTGAAGAACAAGATAAAAAGCATTTCGGAAAGTTACTGTAGAAAGACACTAGAGTGGGAAAATTTGGATTTGCTTTTATGATTTGATTTGATTTTTTTTATTTCTGATTAAATTAAATTAAATTATATTAAATTAATTTAAATTAAATTATATTAAATTAAAGTAAATAGAATTAAATTAAAGTAAATAAAATTAAATTAAAGTATATAAAATAAAATAAAATAAAATAAAATAAAATAAAATAAAAAAAAATAAAATAAAATAAAATAAAAGAAAATAAAATAAAAAAAAAGAAAATAAAAAAAAACAAAATAAAATTTATTTTATTTTAATTTAATATAATTTAATCTAATTTCCTTTACTGTAATTTGTTTTTATTTACTTTAATTTAATTCTCTTTACTTTACTTTAATTTAATATAATATAATTTCATTTCATCTGTATGTGTAATTATGCAAAACAAAACCCAAGTAATTTCACAACCAAACTGAAAAAGTAAGACAATTATTACACGTTTGAATATAATAGCATCTGGAAGATAAAATCAGACAGTCTAAAGCCTATTTGGGTTTTGTACTTGCTGACGTAATCAACATTGAATTCATTTGTTTCCAAAATGTATTGGAAAATCTTGCCCAGATTGACAAGAGGCCTCTTGGTGACATCTTCAGAGCATCTGTCCTCAGGGACGCATAGTGGATCTGGGAGACCTTTCAAGCCTTCTCAATATTGACGCTGCAGTTTTCTTGGTGTGCTTCTTCCGACACTTTAAACAGGTTCCTTATTCTCACATGGAACAAAAGCCCTTGTAACAAGAATCTGCTTTGAGCCCCTGGAACAGCATTGTCAGGCCGACAGAAAGTCCACCAGCTCCTTTTTTGTCATCCTTAAGAGATCTTCTAACCCTTTTATGTTTCTGTATCCATATTCTGCACACACACAAAATTAAATTTTGAGATAAAATCGATCCAATTTACAGTATGTCTTATCTTCAGTTGATGAAAGGAAAGCAAAATTTATCATCAGTTTGGAAAGGACACACATACATGTACAGGTAAGACTAATCTTCTAAATCTGTAGTCCATAAGTTGTTCCTTGACACAACCTTGCTCATAAGCGGATATTTTCTGTTCACTTTAATCCTTCCAGCACATACTGTAGTGACTTCACTGTATAATGGGCTTTATATGACCTTTATTGTTATTAATATCATTTTTACCTTTATGCTCTTTTGAGGTTCTAAACTAAAATATTTTAGACCTTGGCTATAGTTGTTAATATATTTTTACAGTGATAAAAGTTTGAAGTAGGCTAACATCCATGGATATTCCCATTAATCTACATTTATCAAATCAGTAAAACCAACATCAAGCTTAAGCAAAAGTCTATGGAGACCATTACTCTATACAAATATGTTAAACCGAGACAAAATAAGGAATATTCACAGACAGTATTACCACAAATGTTAAATTAGGACCACCCCATACAAATTTAAGTCAAAAGTGATTAACAACAGGGGTGGGTCTTCAAGTTTGCCAGCACCGCGCACGTTGCAGAACCCTTGTAGGCTTACTTCTGAACGACATGTAAATTATTGCAAATAGTCATTACTTACGAAATATTCATTACTTACAGTGACGACATTGGTGGCCATCACTAGTGTTGTTGCCGTGCGGACCCAGACGAACTTATCGATCTCCATAAGCGAGATCATGTGTGCTAACATTTCAAGCATGCCGTGCAGGGCGTATTTTGTCCCGTGAACAAGATGGCGCATACCATCATGAAAGTGCTTATTTACTAAATTCATTAAACTCAATTCTACCTTGTACTGAATTTAGGAGTGTATTGTGTGGCGGGGTATTCTGCAATTACTCCGAGCATGACAGGGGTCAAAACTAACGGTGGTCCACTGGCCCGGGGCCACCAAAAAAATTCATTGGGCCACTGCATTCTCCCAAAACGATGGCCCGGCGGGACAGTGGTCATTTGAGAAACATTGCCACATTTTCAAAATTTCATCTGTTCACTGCACAGTCGTGCATACAGCTCATACACATACGGCAGGCACCTGCCCTGGTATGTTGGCTGGTATTATTTTCTAACAATGCAAGTTTGACATTATTTCCCATGGCCACAAATGAAACCTTTACAGGTCGTGTCGCATGAAGGCGGATCGTTAAGTACAAGCAACATACAGTAACCTCGAATTACATTTGTGAACACAAAAATACCTATATACAGTCAAACAAGCTTAATACGAGCTAGAAGGGACTCTCGCAAAAACCTTGTCTTACGGTAAAACCTTGTATTACATGTTGAAACTTGTCCCATTCATAGAGCGCAAGCCTGGCGTCATGCATCAGCAAGCATTGTTATGCACTACTAAGTACATGTACTACAGGCCAACATGTACCGTACGATACAGTTTATATGCAATGGATTAGTATTTGATGTACAACCTTTAACTTGTTAATAAATTTTAAATAATATTAATAAATATGATTCGAATTATGAAGGAATTACTTACTGGGATTAAGCTTTTGAAGACGCTTTTCAATTGTACTCATAATCATATTAAAAATGCCATGGACAACGGTTTTTGACGCTGCCGGCTAGGCAAAAGTGCTCGTCTTGTCTGTGTTTTCGTCTTAGCACAGCTCATATTAAGTAAGGTTTCTCTCGTAGCAATGTGTACATTTGAAAGGGGCTGAAGAAATATGCTCGTCTTAAGTGCGATCTCTCATGCGAAGGAGAACCCATGAAGCCTTGCTTCTGTACATCGAGCAATAATGCATGCATGTTTTCACCACTGCGATAGCGACATGCGAAGGGAACTTGTGAAAATAATGGAAGAATGTAAGCAGGCAAAAAAAATATAAAAGCGTTTAGATGTGAAAATATTGTTGACAGGTGTTTTGTGAATGCGGGAAAGACAGAATTTGTTTTTCCTTTTTTTCTAGGGTCGGTCGCGTAACCAGAAGCCGAACTAGTTTTTTGGCCTTAAAAAGTGCATTTAAGTCCAGCCAGGCTGGCCACCAAGCTGTTTTGGTAGAGAAGTTCGACTGATGCAAATGGGCATGTGTGGGGTGCCTGATCAATTTTATAGATGTACATGATGTATAATGTACTCAACCTGGGCGACCAAATTTTCACAAGGGCCATTGTGGTGCACTTCCCCAATGGCCCTGCGGGCCACCAAGAGATTGAAGGTAACTTCAACCCCCTGCATGTCATAGTCATCTGCCAAGGTGAATCCAAAAGTTAAAATGTAGGTCTCCCTTCTATGATAGGGACAGGATCCCCTATACAATCCCCAAACACACTGAAAATAAACATTCTGACATTGTGCATGTCAGTCATGCTACCATCGACTACACTGTTCTAGACGTGGGCTAACGTGGGCCCTACAAATGAAAAGTAATAGGCCCTATATCAGTTATAAGTGAACACATGGAGGCCAACATGTGCCTACATTGTTACTTCAGCGTATTTGGAAAGAATGAAATGTGGTGAACGATGTTATCACTTACATCACAGAAGATAGACGTACATCATCGCATGCATGTATGGCAATGATGACACGGCTGTTAATTTATATACGGTAACGTTAACTACATGTACTGTACATGTAATGTACATGTACATGACTGTACTGGTGTACAGTTTCAGTGCACGTACGGGACCAACGATGAGCGTGGTTCCCATCTCTTGATCAAACGCACCTCATCAGTTGCTCTATATATATACACCAAGTACGCGCCCATAGAAAACAATGCAAAATCAGATCGAAATAGCGCCGCCTGTTGACTCTCCGGAAGAGATAAACCTCCGTATTTTTTTCGGCGGAAATTCAAGATTATGGAAAGTTCACTTTTCGTTTTAACGTTATCGGGGTTCGGTCTCCCCCCAAATCGTAGTAAAAGTATGCACTCAGCTCTGAATGTAGCCGCCCGCCTCTATCCAAACTGGGCCCACAGGTTGGTATGGAATTCCATATCTGCCGCCGTGCGTCGCCCGTCGTCCGTTTTTTTTTTGTCTCGGTTGAGAAGTGGTATTTTTTAACTTGGACCCTTGATCGTTTCACATGTCCATGTACTTGTTCGATCGGTCCAACAGTGCCTGACTCTCATTTTAGCAGCAGAACTAGAAGATGTATTCGTTTTTGCAGTTGCGCTGAACTCCACTTGAAAGAAAAATAATATCCTTTCATTTTTAAAGACTGACATCGGTAAACTGACGTGTATATGAAATAATACCAATTTTGTTACATCGATAACTTAGTTACTCTAGACGTAACTTTACTCGTTAATGGCCTGACGTTAGGTCTATAGTCTAAGTAATATTTCTGTCTGTCCCTGCACGATATCTTACAGAATTGAATGTAAATACAAACTTATTTACAATACTTGATCCCTTAATAGTTTTCACAACAGACGAACTGATTCAACATCATCCTTTTGAGGGCGGGTATACCTATGATGAAATCTGCTGTATACTTCAAATTAGACACGACTTGAGTTGCAGGTAGGCTCATAGAAGTCTTTCAAACAATAACGTTACTTGTTAGCTCTATAAATAATGCCGATGTACTGGGCAACCTGTTCTCGTTGGTCTATCAACCATGGCATACACAGCCACAAAAACCAAGACGAGTGGTAATTGCCCCCTAACAATACATTTATTAAACAGTTTGTTATCCATAGCACTGTTTGGTATTTCTGGATTTCAAGGTGAAATTGAGAGGACAAACTGGAATATCTGTATCGGTTGGCAGATTTCTTTCTGGAATTTGATGAAAACAAGTCGGCACATTTTTAGAGTATGCAAATTAGAATTAGACTGTGGATAAGTTGGCCTGAACATTTTTACTGAAAATGTTTTCCCCAAAAAACACTTGGTTGAATTCTCAGAAAGGCAACATTTTCTTGTCAAGGGGCAGGGGTAGTCTAGCATTATTGACATTAATTATGGGACTAATATTTGCTTTGCAGGTGGGATTTGTACTTGCCTATTAGGAAAAGATCCTTAAAAGTGAATGGAATCATCACATTGTCATATGTTAAACCCCGGCTTTTACAGGCCCTATGCAACCGTTTGTGATGGACGACGAGCGACGCACGACGGACGACGGGCGACGGAAAATGGCATGTTTGGAACTGGTAAATGGCAGAATTGGGACACAACAAAAAGCAAATGGCGACGGACGACTGGCAACCGTACGGCAGATATGGAATTCCATAGGTTGGGGCTTTTTGTGAAAGAAATACCCTTATCCGGACACTACCAGTCCCAAATTCGTGATTTACAGAAATATCTCTATGATCCCTGCTGATTGTGGAATGTCTCATTGTACAAACCCGGCGGAATCACAAAATCTTAATGAGTTCGCGCGCAGAAATCCAATAATTTGGTGGAATGCACCCAGAGGGTTCAATCCCCTCCTTCCTCCCGGTGATCCTATGGACCTTTTCACGCACGTGACTAAATGTAAACAATACCACCACGTGTAGACCGCGCCACGAACGTGCACCGCTTTGTTGGGAGTCAGTGCATATGCACAATCGATACTTTACTGTGAATTTCGAGGCAGGCGACATCGGACATCGTTCCAACACTTCTTTTCTCAGATGGAGGCTATTGCTTTTTTTTTTAACAAAATACAAACAAATGAAGTTCACATAGATAAACCAGATAATTAAAGATTGATCAGAAAACATTAAATCACCGTATTATAATACAAATGTGAAACAAATTCTGAAAGTGATTAAAAATATAAACACTGTCAGATTTGAAAGGAAATACGTCCACCGTCCTTCCTGATGATACGCTCCCGCAAATTGTTCCCCTATATACACGTACATGTATCTTATAGTGTACATGTACACGCTACTACAGACACCACTTCCACGTATGCTCACTCCATGCCCTTGTGCACGCACCACTTAGTTCAGAGCAAGCGCATCCGTACTCGATCACTTTACTGTGGAATTCGAGGCAGGCGACGTCAAATATCGTTCCTACATTTCTTTTCGCGGATGCAGATCATAAATATTTCTTACAAAACACAAACAAATAAAGTTCACGAAGATAACCTGATAACTAAAAATGGACTAGACAACATTAAACCACAGTGACCGCATTATATGAACCCAGTTGCACAAAATTTGAAACAAGTTTTGAAAAAGTTATTTTTACAAAAAATAAACACAATCAGATTGGAAAGAAAATAAACGGTCTTTTCCATTTTAAAACAACTTCTCCAGTTTATCCAAACAAACAAAATAAAGTGCCGTGTGTATTAAGGTCTAATAAAAACATCTATAGTATTTTCAAGTTATTGCCAATTTAATATCTAGCACGAGAATCATTTGTCCGTAGTAGTTACGTGCGTTGATGGAGTACATGCATGCACAGTACATGTACACGAACTCGCACATGTGCACACGTAAACCATGGCCGACCAGTCGACAGAGAGCCAAAATTGAAACTGACCAAACTAACAAAAGACAATTCGCTACAGCTTAAACATAACATGGTAACCTTTTTCAAACACTCTTTCACTAACAGTAGGGATAGGACAGTTCTAGCGCACCTCCCCTTTCACCCCGTTTCTCTCTTTCCACCACCCGCGCCGGGGTTTCCCACTTCACTTACCTTGACCTTTCCACCCCGGCGCACTTTTTTGTAAACAACTCGCGACGTGCGCCGGCCTGCACAGACCTCACATCATAAGACCCCCCCCCGCCCCCTTTCCTTTCGTATACTATATACCCAAAATCCTGTACGGCACGCCGTGGTATAGGATGATTTTTTTTTTGCCCAAATATTCCAGCGGACTACAAATATTACTGTCGACTACAAATATTCGAACCGACTACAAATATTCGAGCCGACTACAAATATTCGTGCCGACTACAAATATTCGTGCCGACTACAAATATTCCAGCGGACTACAAATATTCCCGCCTACTACAAATATTCGAGCCGACTACAAATATTCTAGCCGACAACAAAAATTCTAGCCGACTACAAATATTCCAGGAGACTACAAATATTTGAGCCTCCCCAGTTTTTTTTTGCCCACTATACATGAAAGCAGTGGACCACATCTATATGGTATACCGCTTTGTAAAATTATAATTACTACATAGTAGAAGAAGATGAAATCCAATCCGATAGAAACAATCTGCCTACAAAAACTAGGCCTGCGCTTCCAAAAACGCATCGGTCCCGCTTTGTTTTTGTCCAACGCGTACCAGAGCAATTTGCTCTGCAACGTCTCCACCTTGGACTAAGTTTCAAATTGCCGAGACCGACCGAAAGATCTAGAGCCTATCCAAAACGAGTTTGTCGACGATATATAATGTTTTTGGTTTTGTATCCCGAAAGGCGATTCTGGATGTTAAAGGGCAGCTGCACCTGTTGCAAAGTGAAGAAAATTCCCACGCAAAATGTATCGTCAAAACAATTTCACTCGCTTTCCAACAAGTCTACGAAACATTTTGCTCCGGCAAATTTTGCTCTACATATGGCGCACGCGGACAGCGACTGCAAAATCGGAAAACGATCCGCAACAACGGCAAATACCGAGCGCTGGTGTAAAAATGGCAGAAACTACAAAAACAAAAAGGCAAAGATAGACGTATCTGAAATACCTATCGAAAAAATCGCTGATAAACTACATATAGTAGAAAATTTGCTCTCTCCCCACGGGATAGGCTTCTGTAGCATCGACTATACCCAGGATTTTGCATGCACGTTTGACCCCGAGGTACTGGAGCGCTGTATTGCCAAGAAAGAATACCGAATAGAAGGCGATCGTCTGTATCTACAACGTCAGAAAAACACAGGCCGAAATTGTCTGTCTTGGATAGAGCAAAAAGACTGGGAAGAAAAACGAACCAAAATATACAACAAGGTGGTTTCCAATATCGAAGCTGGTGACGTTTGAAAGCAGTTTGGGACGTATTTAGTAGACATCGTTTCTTGTCGAAATAGGCACTTGCGCAAAACATTTTCGGATCCCAGAGCGATAGCCCACGGTTGTACGAGGATCAAAGTGTCGGTGCGGAATCCAGATTTGAGGAAAATTGGCGAGCAGTGCCAAACGCGAGATCGAGCAGGTTTGTGAAATGTTGGGAAAAGGGTCGGAAAAAAAGGAAAGCAAAACGACGGGAAAAGGGCCGGAAAAAAGCACGAAAAGCAAAACGACGGAAAAACACCCTAAATCAATTTTCCTTTCGTGTGTATACCAGAGCACTGGAGAACGGTAGAAAATTCGAAAGACAAGCAATGCATAGTAGCCGACGTACCCAATTCGACGATCCATGACAGAATACAGTGCCTTAAAACCGAGGTCAATTTGCGGTCCCCGAATGAAATTCACGCCAAACGGGCTTGTTGCTGAAAGAAGTCGGCAACATGACCGCCGCCAAATAGACCTCAGGTGGTGGTATTAAGGGGAGATGCAACAGGCAAACAATATGGCGCCAGGGCTTGGTAGAAGTTGTCGAGAATGAACGAACAACTATCATCAGTCAAATGAAATTCGTCCGCATGAAATAACGCCGCGGACGACCACTGGATCTGGGGGTGCCGAATAACACCCCCTTTAGCGTTTCGAAATAATGAATGAACGTACGCGTTCAGCGAACGTCGCGTACGCTCGAGGGAACTCTGCTTTAGGGCGTGAGGATAAGTGTGGCGGGGCAGTAACTAGGAATAAAAAATGACAGTATGCGGCAGTGCTACTCTGGTCAAATTGATGCACTGTTTGTGTACAAGCCCCAGGTCGTTGGCGCCAAACTGCAAGATGATGACGTCAGGTAAGATCTGAACTGCCGACCACGCTTCCAACAGGAAATCGGAGAACTGGAACATCTGGAGTCTTCGCCGTCCCATCCAGTGGATATAGGCCAGCCGATTAAGAGGCTCTCCCCAGGGCGATGACCCCGTCACCCGAGCACACCAGCACACAGAGCCGTCCCGAATGACCCACACAGTTTGCTTGGCAGGGGCTAATTCTCGCAAGAAAAATGAAAAGAAAATCGGAACAATACACGAGCAAAGAACTTAAGCTAATACAACATGTAGCGTTCAATGGAAAATAGCTGGGGGAATCCGAATGTAAGCCCCAGACTTCCAACGCCCCAAAATTTTAACATCATCCTCAGACACACCTGCCATAGCCGCAGACGTAGCTGCCCCTATGCGAAAAGAATGAGAGGTAAATCTGGCGTCGTAAAGCCCTATAAACTCAAGGGCACGACGGAGTACCGCGACAAACTGGTAACGCGAGACAGGACGCCCATCGAAATATGACAAAAACGGGCCATGGGGGGATGTGGAACAGGCAATTAAGATAGGACAAAGTCGCCCGGACGGGGCACATCATGTTGTGCCGGCTATGCGCTGCTGGGATGGAAACTACATAACCATGGCCATATTGATCTGTTTTCGAGTGACGTAGGATAAGTTCGACCCTTAAAGGGGAGTCTTTGACGGTAACATCAGACCGACACAACGGGCTAGAAGATTGGTGGGATTGGGTAGTAAATTCCCCAATGCGAAGGAACCCAAAAAAACGCAAGTAAGAAAGCCACTCGGAAAAGCCAAGCCTCGAAATTACTCGAGCAAACGGCCTGCAAGGCTGGGACCATACGACATAAAATATCATAAGTGATAGGGCGCCGTCGGTCACGACGACTACTACGCCTACGACATCCCTCCAGTAAACGTTTGACCAGAAAATGCTTAATTAAATCAGGATAACTCATTAACTGCAAATTGGAGGAAACCCCCGAGACGTAAGAGGTAATCGTTGTGAGGGCATACCCAGATACCCACAAAAATGCAATAAATCGAACTATCTGAAGCAGGGAGGGGGGTGCGCAGCGTCGAAACCACGGCTTTGACCAAACCGTTGAAAAAGATGCCAAGCCCTCTGATAAGACAAGTTCGTGCGGGGGGGGGGCACCGCGTCATGCAAAAGACTCTGGACCTCTAACTGAAGACACTCCACAGGTTGTCGGGCAAGGGGTCATATCGCGGTCTTCAGCGGGTGCGAGATGACGAAATCTGGTCATCTGAAAACGTGAAAGAGCATCAGCAATGCCATTATCCAGGCCTGGAACATGCTGAGATCGAAACTGGATATTATATGTGAGAAATGTCACCACGAGGCGGCGCACCAAACGCATCATTAAGTGACATTTAGACGTTTGTCTGTTGATGACACTAACTACAGCCTGACTGTCGCACCAAAATACCACACGTTTATTATGCAATGGGACAGCCCACTGCTGGACCGCTAGCACAATAGGGAACACCAAGCAGGCAATAAAAATGGTCTGACTTTTTACATGCTTGGGCCACTTCCCTTGACACCAATGCGGAGCAAAGTAAGCCCCAAAACCAATTTCAGCAGAAGCATCAGTGTACATGTGCAATTGGTCACTATTGTACCATACGGAATCCGGAAACATTATCGTTCCGCTGAAATGTGGCAAAAACTGCTGCCACGCCAGCAAGTCTGCTCGTGCCCCTGAAGTGATGCGAATTTTGTGATGAGGTTTAGAGATACCCCTAGCTAGATCATGCAAACGACGGAGAAAGGCCCTACCAGGTCTTACAAACAAAATTATGACGACCTAGCAGGGACTGAAGATTGCGCAGCGTGATTTTCTTCTGATCGAGCACATTAACAATCGTATTTTGTAAAGCAACTTGTTTATCAGTCGGTATTTGAATCTGTCGTGCAACCGTATCAATCGCTAAACCCAGAAAAGTGAGGTTCGTAGCTGGACCTTCGGCTTTTTCTTCCGCGATGGGTACCCCAAATTGCTGACAAACTACTCTGAAAGATTGGAGGGAACGTGCGCACTCGGCATGACTTGCCCCAACGAACAGGAAATCATCCAGATAATGCACAATGTTAGGAGATTCGGCCACCTTACGAGTACAGTACTCAAGGAAAGTACTGACCCACTCGAACGTAACACAGGGTATAGCACAGCCCATAGGCATGCATTTATCGAAATGAAATTGGCCGTTATGGGAAAACCAAGCAAATCGAAATCACTTGGATGGACGGGAAATAACGAAAGGCCGACTTAATATCCAACTTAGCCATCAGGGCACTGCGTGGTAAACCTGGGAGCATAGTTATCACCTCATCAAAACTCGTGTATGAAACGGTAGTGTCTGCGGAATCAATGAAATCATTCACCGATTTGCCGATAGGGGACGACAAATTATGGATTAACCGAAATTCACCCGGAGTCTATTTGGGCACCTGGCCCATAGGTGAACAACGGAAATGAGGAAGAGGCTGGGACAAAAACGGGCCAGCAACGCGACCCAAAGCAACTTCACGATTAATTTTTGACTGCAGAATGTTGGGATGTTTGCGAGCAAATGCAGAATTACGAGCAGAGGTACTAACCCTGGGACCTGAATAGCCTACCCGGAAACCGCGCAAAAAACCTTTTTGCAAAATGTGGGAGTCCTGAGTATTAGGGTAAGCCCGTAAGAAAGGGAACATATTACTTATTTTTACCGGTGTTGATGCCAGCTGCCGGCACCCGTGCTGTGACGCGAGACTGTGAGTTTCCCCGACAACGGGTTGCGGGGTGGCGAAATGCCCTGCAGGTGGAGCACCGATGCGCAAAGCGATACAGGGGGCGATTGCACTGACCGCAGTTGAAGTCGTTACATGTAGGTTGACCAACCCCGGCGACTGGGTGCCGACCAGGCCCGAAATCGGACCAGGGGTTAGTGGCAGTGGAGGGGACACACTCGCATTGCTGGTACGGACGAAAATTATGCTGGTGCGAAACGGGCGCACCAAGCAGCACCAGCCAAAGTTCGGCATCAATAGTTGCCCAAGAGCGCGACGGCACACGCGCCTGGCGCAATCGAAACTGGATGTCGTGCTCGCGCCAACCATACCCCACATGTCGAAATGCTGCAGATCTAATAGTGTCTGCGTACTTCAGTAACGAACGAGCGTGGGTAGGATGTTGCAAAAAATACACAGATGCACAAACTAGAAACGCTGACATCCACTGCTCGATAGACATAATACGCCGAGCCTGCTTATGGGGACGAATCTGCCAAAGTGGGGACTCATTGGACCCGATTGTAAATAGCGTCTCGCCAAAGGAATTATCCAGGCCCGTGCCGCGCGACGACTTCAACAAGGTTCCAAATTCCACGTACTCCCCCCTCCAAATTTTGTCTTTTAGATGTTGAGAAATCGCGGCCCCGAGATCGTCACAGACGCTAGTTAATGCCACATTCGAATCGGAAGAGGAGGTAATTGACAATGTGCTTGGAGCTGAAGTTTCTGACACCACGGGCGTGAAACTGGAAGCTTGTGGGGCTAATTCAAAAGGAGTAGCAACAGGGGACTTACCCGGCTCTAAAGTTTGCGCTGAACTCCCTCCGGGCCGACTGATGGTAGCGGGCGCTGGCGTTGCATGGGTAGACTCAACACTCGCACTCTCTGGAAACATTCCGACCGTAGCCAACGGTACAATAGTGGTATCCGGACCGGGCGATGGAAGCTGTGGTGCTCTAGACCCTGCAAGGGCCGCGACCACCGACGCATCTAGACGGGAAGATTTGCGAGGCTGCCTCCGAGAACGCTTCGCTCCATCCGTCGGCCAAGAAGGAGCCCGCCGCTTGGAGTTGGCGCGGGGCATAACTAACAAAATTGCTTTTGCAAAACAGACAGATTTTCTCTTCTCCAACCAAACGCCACGGCTGCTCAAGCAAAAGTGACCGGGAGTAACTCTCTCCAGTGCTACTAACATTTTTAAAGTCATGCCGGTAACTAATTCGAGGCATTAAATCACCGCGCCAGCAACTGCAAGTGAACACTACTGACCCACTTAGTGACAGGAGCCTCCAATGTCCCGCGGTGGTAAATTAGTTGAAGCTGCAATTTATTTTTCCTCAAATTGATTATTTAATTTTGTTTTAATCCCATACATTTCCACAAATGAGAGATCACACTCCTTACCCGGCGTAGTTATGCCACCTCTTTTTGCCCTTTCATAGAACAGGTGCTGGTCCATTTCTGTCACTAGTTCCAGTTTAAAACCCGTGTGCTTTAACAATCCCACGATAGGCCAGGTGACGTGTAATAGTTAGGTTTGTCAAGGCCGTAGTTCTGTTTACAGACTTTGCGGAAGTTCTCAAATACACCCGCTAGTAGTAACACGTCCATTTCCACGTATAGGTCATGGTTGTCGCCTAAATTTTTGCAGTTAAACGTGTGCCACACGTTTTGTGCCCTGAGGTGTTCTTCCCCGGAGTCGTTCCTGAGCATATAGCTCCGATATGAACAACCTTTCTATCACTCCCGAATAAATAGCTCAGATTTGGATGAGCAGTACTTGATTAATATCCAGCCTTACTAGTAGCAGTTGCTCATTGTAAATATGGAGAAAATGTGAATAATTCTTCGGAATAAAACAGTAGTGTGTGTATCATTCAGTCCAATGACTCTCATTCTTTATGATAACGACTCCCTACCCCAAGAGAGATGTTACACTATTGTAGCGTGTCCCGCTGAACAGGGTTCGACGCTGGTAAAGAATGACACTCGGCCGCAACTCGCTGTTTTGGTCACGAAACCTGTGTTTTATTGCTGTAGCGTACACCACAATGTGCTCTTCCGACAAGCTATAAACATGGCGCATGTCGGCAGGGACTGCGCAGGCGCGAGGTGGGAAAACCGCGGGCCGTTCGCATACCAGCGCGGGCAGCCAGCCAACTCCATGCGGGTCTGAGCTGGCGCCCGCCGGCGCTACACCGCCCCCTCCGAGGACTCTTGTTCGCCCCCGAACGAGGCAGCGCAACCCGGCGGGCCAGCCCGAGGCCATCCCGGTTACCCCTGCGCAGCTTACAAGGAGTGAAACCAAGCAACAAGTACAAGTCTGGTGGGTTCCGAGGGTCTTCTCCGCTACCATGGGGAGGATCCAGGGGTCCAGTGTGGAGGAGACTCCGGTCGCCGTGGTGCCCCCCGACGTTTCCTCGTTTCTCCGGGGGGATGGACTCCGGTGGGCGGTGGAGGGGGCTCCCGCCGGACCTCCGACCGCCACTGGCTGTGGTGAAGCTCACAGAGGGGCGGGTCCATCATGGTGTCTGTGTCTCTGGTGGCCCACTCCTCCTGCAGAGTGGCTCGCACCCCCAGTCGCAGGCGGATCCTCCCCGCATACGTCACCCAGGATCCGGGAGGCAGACTCCGGCGGCCCCCGCTCCAAACCGGGGCAAGGGGTTCTTCCTCAGTCTGCGTCCCCGTCTCTACTGAACGGTGCAGGGGGGCGGTCCCAGCCGCAGCGGCAGCCGAGGGGGCCCGAGGGCCCGGGGCCGCACTGGAAGGCGAGTCCGACTGGTCTCGTCGTTCTGGCCAGCCCTGCGACCCCCACCTTCTGCGCCGAGAGGGCACCGGCGGCGAGGGCTCACCCGCGGCAGCCGACCGGGGGCGGGTCCGGGCGGCTCCCTCCGGAGGACCGGCAGGGGGGAGTGACTGCTCTATGGGAACTCGTCACCCCCAAGTCCCCGCCACTGGCGAAGACCTCCAAGACGTCAGTATCCTCCACCTGGATCTGGCCGATGAGGACGTGGTCGCAGTGTCGGTGGTGCCGATCCCCCATGTCCGAGCGGTAGAAGCAGCGGCCACACCCCCGCTCACATCTATAGGGCCGGGCGGCGAACAGCTCCAGACAAGCCGTCCTCAGGTGTCGCCGCAAATTGGTCCGCTGACGGAATTCCCGCCGACAGTGGGGGCAGGCCAACCGGTCCATCCTGGGGAGAGAAACAGAGGGAGATTCAGGAGTTAGCGTGGAGCAGAATCGCGCCGGGCGTCAAACTCGCCGCCCCTTGCGGGTCACGCGCGCTCCCCCAGCCTCCGCCTCGCACGACGAAGACTCCGCTCCAACCATCCAAGCTGCACGTCGCCCAGGTAGCGCTTGAGCCGATTGCGATGCACGATCTCAGCCGGGCGCTACACTGCACTCTGTAGGTCACGTCGTTGAGGCGTTGTAGCACGCGAAGGGTTCGTCCCACCACAGTTGCAGCTTGGGGGAGCGGCCGACCTTCTTCTTTGGGGTGAACAGCCAAACAGCCTGGCCGGGCTCGAACCCGCCCTCCTGGGCGCGACGGTCGTACTGCTGCTTCTGGTAGCTCTGAGTCCGCCTCAGGTGTCGCCGGGCAAACTCGTGGGCCCGCGTGAGCTTCGTTCTCAGCTCGTCGACGTAATTTTGTGGCCCGGTAGTCTCCGTCCGTTCCTCCAGTGAACCCACAATGACGTCCAGGGGAAGTCTCACCTCCCTCCCGAGCATGAGCAAGTTCGGGGTGAGCCTGGTGCTATCGTGCTGGGAGGAGCAGTAGGCCACCAGGACGTAGGGAAGATGTTCGTCCCAGTCGTCCTGATTCTCATCCACAAACATGCTCAGCATGGTTTTCACGGTACAATTGAACCGTTCGACCATAACGTTGGACTGGGGGTGGAACGGGGTCGTCCTAGTCTTGTGGATGCCCAACAGCTGGCAGACCCCACGGAATAGGCCCCCCTCGAACTCCCGCCCTTGATCCGTGTGGATCCGTGTGGGTGTCCCGAAGCGCGTGATCACCTGCTCCACAAGGGTCTTGGCCACAGTCTCTGCCGTCTGATCAGGAAGGGGAAACGCCTCCACCCACTTCGTGAAATAGTCCGCCACTACCATTTTGCTGGTGTTTCCGGCCTTGGTTCGGGGCAGGCGTCCGGTAAGGTCAATGGCGATCCGCTCCATGGGGGCCCCACCAGGTATTGTCGAAGCGGAGCTCTCCCGGGACGTGGCGGGGACTTCTTAGAACCGCAAGATGACACTTCTGGCACCACTCCTCAGCCTGTCGTCTCATATCCCTCCAATACACAGGAGCCTGCCTGAGTTGGGCCACTGTTCGAGCGACCCCGAGGTGTCCAGCAGTTTGGTGGTTATGGGCAAGAAGTAGAACCTCTGGCACCCTGGCCTGCGGGATGGCAATCTTCCAGGTGGGGGGCCCCCCTTGCCCACTTCACCTGCAAGACCCCTCGGAATAGGCGCAGTGTGTCCCATCTGGACCGCCAGCTTTTGACCCGGCGCCAAGGTCGAAGATATCCTCCTATTCAGGCCGGTCGCTCCCCGCCACGAGCCACTGGCGGACCAACTCGGACCCACGCCAACTCGGCCCCAAAACTAACTCGGACCCTCGACCATCTCGGACCCACAACCAACTCGGACCCTTGCCAACTCAGACCCACGCCAACTTGGACCCACCTCGAGTCAACTCAGACCCACTGAGTCTTATGGGTTATGGTTGCACTACACCAAAGGGGTCTAGACAACTCGACCGTTCGCCAACTCGACTTCGGACAACTCAACGGTCGAGTTGGCAAACGGTCGAGTTGTCTGACATCCACACCAAATACGCGCCCGTAGACCAAAATAGCGCCGACTCTTGAACCTCGCAAAGAGGCCTTTATTTTTTCGCTGGAAATTCAAGATTATTTTTCTTTGCTGGAAATTCAAGATTATGGCCAGATCGATCACTTTTCATTTCAATTTGATGAACATTTTTAATTTGCCTTTTCCCGAAGATAACCCTCCTAATAGTAGTAAATCTATGCGCTCAGCTCTGAATATAGCCGCCCGCCTCTTTCCAAAAAAGGCTCGCAATGTGGGGCTTTTTGTGAAAGAAATACTCTGAACAGGAAATTCGGGATTTATATAAACAATTTTATGATCCCTCGAGATTATGGTTCCTCTTATTGTATAAAAAAGTGGGATCAAAATATTAGTAATGAGCTCGCCAGCAGACACACAACGACAATAGGAAATCCCTGGCACGATCGAGTAAAATCTCGTTTCATAAAAGAACCCATACAACGTTCTTGACAAACATAGGCCCCCAACCGGTATAGTTAATCAAGCTAACACCGTTCCCTCTCTCACTTTATACATTTTATGAATACTAGCGCAACTGGGAAAGGGGGCAAGGATTCCCCCCTCCCTTCGCCTCTGATACGCATTAATGAGACGTGTAGACTTTGCATGGCAATCCCCATATTCTTTGTTTTTGCTATTGTTCTAAAGTTTTGGTCACGCCATTGTTGATCAGCACTTGATATATCTCTGGTCCAGTTTCAACGATTTTGATTTCTGAACTTATTACAGCAGAAAACTGGTAGGCTGAAAGGTAGAGTTTGCTGGAGCACTGGTGAACCAAGAGGAAGCATTCTTCCTGTTGTATTGAAATGCGGATCGCATAGTAATAGTTTGGATAAACTGTTGTTTAATGATTTCGATTTAATAACTTCACTGTCGGTCGACAGCCATTAATGTTTCACTGCCCTGTGCAAAACGTCGACTTTACTGTGATATGCAGGGGGGGAGAGTGCAGCGTTGTTTTGTTTTGGTTTTTTGTCATGTACAGTGAGTATGGGCGTGCATTGGCCACGGTACGTTTTACCAGAAGAACATCTATTTGGGGATATTTGTTCAGAACTGCCAAGCTCATGGTGAAAAAAAAAGCGGAGGAAGCATCCACATGCATTTATTACAATGATCAACTGATCCCTTTACCTTCCGAGTTGACGAAGTAACAACGCCTTACAGTGCTTACGGCTTCCAGCCAGGAAACTTAACAAAATCCAAGTAAAAACAATCACCAAAACACCTGGACAAACACCCAATTGAACAAATAAAAACTCACACATAGGTCTACGATCCATCCAGACACCATCCAGCCACCCAAACACCCACTCAAAAATCAAGCCGCCTATTCGAATGACCAACAGGTGATACTAAAGTATTGTAAGGTTTCTCTCAGGGTAGGGAGCCGTTTAATATCAAAAAGAATGATAGAGAATCATTTGATTGGTTTACACAACTACTGATTTATTCAGAAGAATTATTTACATCGTCTCCATATTATTTACAATGATCAACTTCTGTTAAGATTGGATATTTCTGTATGGGAAGTTCATCACAGGAACACCAGTCAGAGTACAACTCGTCCAAATCTAAGCTGTTTATTCGGGAGTGGCATAGCTATACACTCACAAACGGTCAAGATTTGTTACTCCGTAGCTGCCCGCTCGGTAACGATTGATGTTGACCGCCGAGCTGGCCGCTTTATATGGACTTTCGGGGCCGCGTCTTAGCCAATTAAAGCAATGAATTGGTGTGATTATGAATAATTCATACATGCAGAAAGTTAATGGAAGAACACTATATGGGGATTTTGTGCACACTTGGTCTTTGCTGACAGTTTCTGGAGAACGATTAAGTCCAAGTTTGGGAGCGGGGTGGCGATAATAAGCACCGCCCAATGCAGCTTCCGCGATACGGTTGCACTAAGGCGTTTGTCCGGGTTCAGCTGATTTGCATGTTTCTTAGGCCGCGTGAGGTCGCTCTTCACCTTGATTTTGCAATGTATGCAGGTATGTACGTACGCAGGTACGGACTAGGTCTGCTGCAACGAACGCCTTGACCAAGGCTAGGTCACGTGTGGAATGCAAGGCGCTGTGTACAATGCATGTAGTGTCGTGAATGTAGATGGTCATTACTGCCGAGTGCGTGGTTACGGTTCCATACAGAGGCAAGAAAGAACATTGGGCTCAGAACTTCTGTTTACGAGGGAAAAACCTGTTTATTTCGACAGCACAATCAAACTCGCCCGTCCGAGGACTCACAACAAAACCGATCTCTCAAGGCCGCCCAAAAGAAACCTCTCTGCGTAGGTGCGGCGGGGTCTCCCGGTTGGTCCAGCAAGGGTGCCAGCCGCACCACCGTGGAGTCAGTCTGGCGCCCCACCCGACCGGCCGGCCCCCGGCGCCACACCGCCCCCGACCCTTGTTAGCCCACGAACAAGGCAGCGGACGCTGGCAACCAGCACAACCAGGAGACAGGTCCCCGCTGCACCCAACAGCTCACAATAAGTTTAGAGCAACCTGAAAAAAATGCAAGCAAAGGTTTGAACAATAAGTTTAGAACAACAAGGAAAAACCACTACTGGGAAAACAGAGGGTGAAAGCGATGGTGGGAAGCTGTAGGTTCGATGTTCCCCTACTGGCGAGGCGGCCCCTGTGGTCGGGCAGCTCTGGAACCTCCCTGGCGGGGCTGGGCACGGGGCGGCGGCTGGCACTGGACCTCCGCCTGCCGGAAAATTGCCTCCCATAACCCAGCCGGGACGTATTCGGGGTAGTGTGGCGGTGGGGAGCCCTGGGTGGCAGGAACCCTCCTAGAGACGGTTGGTCAGCCATGGAAGGATCGACAAAGAATTGGCCGTACTGCTGCCCATTGTAGGTGACGAGCACGCGCCTGGACACTTCATACGTGTTGGTGATCCGGGTTCTCGTCAGGTGGTGTCCAAGCTCGTCAACCCCCATTGGCGTCTGCTCCAGTCACCACTCGCTATACAGGTGCTCTCAAAGAGGGGCGGGCATGCCCGTCCCGACCTCCCAGGTAGCGTCACAGGGCTGTAGGGTCGCCACGTCGCCCAAGCACATCCGGGCCCCGTCCAGCTACATCACTGTGGTACCTGGAGGCAGACGCCGACAGTTACCACATCACCTTGGAATGGGAATGTCAGAGGACACCAGGGGGCCCACCTCCTTCGGACACCGCTGGGAAGGGGACCCGGCCGTGCCGGGGCTCTGGGCCAATGGTGCACGGCAGGCCTGGTCGGGAGGTCGAGCCACGTGGTCACGGCCCCCCAACCGCTCTCTGTGGAACCGTCGCCTCTGCCTGTCCTGTCTCCTTGGCGAGCGGCTCCTCCTCGTTCTCCTCACTGCTGGATGCCCCATGCTTGCACGTCTCCACCGTCCCAGGTCGACGTCGCCGAGGTAGGGCTTCAACTGGTTGTTATGCACGATACGGGGTTTGACTAGGGGTGACTTCTGGATCCTGTAGGTGATGTTGTTAATGCACTCCAGTACCGTGAACGGCCCTTCCCAGCGGCGCTGCAGCTTCGGCACTCAGCTCACCTTCTTGGCTGGATCGTAGAGCCAGATGGCCCGCCCAGGCTCGAAGCCAGCTCCCTGAGCCCTCCGATCATATTGCCGCTTCTGATACCGTTGATTGCGCAGGATATGGCGCCGGGCGAACTCATGGGCACACTCAATCCTCGTCCTCAGTCCATCCACATACTCGTGTACCTCCAGGAACCTCCCGGAGGCACACTGCTGTAGGTGGGCCCTCGAAGGCCTCCTTGCAGGAATCTGTCCAGGGGAAGTTCTTCTGACTCTTGTTGGTGAGACCATGCAATGGGAGGGCGATCTCCGCAAAGATGGCTATGAAGCGGCGATAGTAGGACGCGAGGCCCAGGAAGCTGTCCGCCATGTTTAGTGTCGGGCCAGCTGGGTGAAGACTAGGCCGATCCACTGCCACCATTTCGTTGAATATTTAGCCGGGCAGCGATCAGACTCAGGGCCGCTCCTGTATCCAAGAGTACCCATATCTGCCGCCCGGCCAGCCTGCCTAGGACACAGTTCGCTCGTGGATTAGGCCTTGTCCAGCCAAGCTTGGGCGGGCGACTTAGTCTTGTGCGTCGGAGGCGACTCCCCCGCAGGCCTTGCCGGTGGTTTCTGGGGGTTGTGAGCCACTGCTCGTCTGTCTTGAGGGCAGTCTCACCTGATGTGTCCGAGCTTGTAGCATCCGTAGCACTCCACCAGGGGACGACTGCCCCGTCTTCCGCCGCTTGGTGCCTTCTCCTCCGCGGGTTTCTTATCCCGGTCGTCCACAGCGCGAACTTCCCTGGCCCCAGGCTTCCACTTCTGCTGGGAGGCCTGTGATTCCATGACTGCCTCCAACTCAGTGGCAAGGGTGACCGCTTCCGTCAACGAAGTCGCCCTCCACGCAAAGACGTGGCGCTGCAGCTGCTCATCCCCAAGAGCGTTCCAGAACGCCTCCAGAGCCAAGTCCTCCACAGGTAGTTTAGGGTAGCTGCTTGCAACCAGCCTTCGGATAGACTGCGCAAGGTTGGCCCGGAACTTGTCCCGTCCCCGCACTCGCATAGACAACTGTGCCCGATGTAGGGGGACCTGCGAGGTCACTCCAAACCGTTACTCAAAGTTTTCAAAGATGGTGGCATACTCCTCCCGGGCTTCAGGGACCATGTCAGCCAGCGCCTCCTGAGCCACCCCACTCAGGTGTGAAGCCAGATACATCACCTTCTTGTCTTCCACCCACTGGTTAACTGTCACGACACTCTCAAAATGTATGACGTAGTCCGACCAGTTGCTCAAAGTTTTCAAAGATGGTGGCATACTCCCCCCGGGCTTCAGGGACCATGTCAGCCAGCGCCTCCTGAGCCACCCCCCTCAGGTGTGAAGCCAGATACATCACCTTCTTGTCTTCCGCCCACTGGTTAACTGTCACGACACTCTCAAAATGTGTGACGTAGTCCGGACCATCGAACTTGTCAGGGAGCATCATTGGCCTCTAGCCCCTCAGGCCTCCCTAAGCCTTGTGACGTTGGTGATGTTCCAAAAGGACCATCACTCCCTGCGCACCCCGGTCACCAGAGGGCACCCCCGCACTCCCTTTGTTCGCGCTAATTTCAACTGACCCTTGCCGAGGTCCCCCTCACAGCAGCAATCCCGGCCCGATGGTGTTCCGACCGGACCACCTCATCTGCCACGCAACTGCCGCAAGGGGGTGCCCCACGGATATCGATAACCGGAGTACTAGAAAGGGGGAGCGACGTTGGCCCCTGGTGAAACCCCGCCCCGGCCGTGGCAGCGGGATAACCTTGGTGAGGCCCCAGCTGGGGTCGCTCGCCCTTCACCCTGCCCCCAACGACCAGGGAGGTCCACCTTGCAACAGCGCAAGCAACGACTCGGTACGTGGGGAATGTGATGCCAAATCCTGCTCCCCCTGCCCTGCACTATTACCTTGAGGCCTTCCCCCCTCCCTACTACGGGCCACTTGTTCCAAACGTCCTCATTGTCTGTCCGCTTCTGGGTTGTCTCCATAGTCCAGTTCCTTTTCCATTAAGTCCCGTCCCAGTCCCCACCTCTGCTGCATGGCGGTTCAGGTGCCAGACCCTAGTTGAACGATGAATCCATGCCCACAGAAAACGATAAAATTTACCTGTTTTTTTTTGGCCAAACCGTGTCCCAAGCTGCCACCACTGTAACACTCCGCCGGTCTACGGGTTCCACACAGAGGCAAGAAAACACACTGGGTTCAGAACTTCTGTTTACGAGGGCAAAACCTGTTTATTTTGACAACACAATCAAACTCGCCCGTCCGAAGACTCACAACAAAACCGATCTCTTGAGGCCGGCCAAAAGAAACCTCTCTGCGTAGGCGCGGCGGCGTCCTGGCAGAGCAGCTGCGGTTTGTGCTAGGCTGGTGGCTGGAGATCCCGGCGCATGGAATTTTTTGACCGCGGCCAGTTGGAAGCAGTGCCTCGGCCGCCCTCCCGAACCGTGCCTGTGTCGCGTTCGTTCATTGGCCGTTCTTGTAGCCGTATCGAACGGTCTTGCCATTGGGCAAGTGTGCGATGGTCCCAGTACAGATCTTCCCGCAGTCGAGCCGAGTACTGACGGGGCACTCCTGAATGATTGATCTGGAGTGATTTGTGTTGGTTGCCCAACTGTTATCTTTTTTCCCACTTCTTGGTGGTGACGTATACCCGCTGCGGCATTCCAGCTGGACTGGTCCTCGGGAATTTGCTGAATAGGCTTGTGTGCTATCCCCAAGTGCCAAGTGCACGCGTGGTACCGGTTGCGACCTTCCTGTTTGATTGGTCAACAAGGATTATAATGAATATTCACGATCTATTCCCTTTGAGTCCCAAATTGTTTTATCTGCGCTTTTTCGTGCAAGCCCGTGACCCTTGGTTGGCATGAATGATAAGTGTCCAAGGCCATCCCAAAGTGCCTGCGTTGCCGTGTAGTAACCTTGGTGTTTTGGACATGTTATGCGGGCACGAGAGATAGTGCCATGTTTGATAATGCATTAATTTATAAAATGTTAATGTCTTGGTTCTGTGAGTTACAAGTAAATGCAAATGGGTAGATATTGAATAGTCCAGATCGATTAATAGAGGGATTAAGTTGCAATCAGTTAAGTTCCTGTGATAATGAATATACGTGTAAATTGGTCGTTCGCGCCCCAACCTTGGATCTTTTCCAAAACTTCTAGACAACTTTGTAGTCGGGTCCAGGGCCTGGAACGGTCCTGTGGATTTGCTGAATTGCACCAGCAGGGTTGGGGGCCCTAGGCTAGGGGCTGATTGGCTACATCGACTGCCGAGTTACATGTATATAGCGAGTTACATAATCTATTTTATCAATACAAGATAAAATGCATTATTCTGGGCAGGCAAACGTTTGTTGTCAATCTCTCGCTCGATCAGCTGTTTGTTGCCATGGTGAAGTAAACATTAGGGCTGAAGTAAAGACACCCGGTAACCGGCACTCCTTGCTGGCAGGAGGCCAAGGTGATTCATAATCATAGCGATATGTAACTTCATTTTGCACAGGCGGAAATTGCGCACAGGCCACTTCGGCACTGACTTCCGAAGCCGCTGCGTCAAAAATAAACCCACCGCCTCCCCGTCACCGCCATATATCATCCAGGAATAAATAAGGGGCAGAAATTTGCCGGAAGCGACGGGAAGTGCCTCGATTTTGGCTAACATGATAATCAAATTATATTAGTAAATATGTTTCAATTAAACTTTGAATTTTGATGTTTACAGTTAATACTTGCTGTTTAATCTTAGGAACCCTACGCCAAGCACCCTCTTGTTCAGGTGGGGCTTCTTCCAACCGTATTTTCAAACGGTGGAAAAAACGGCGTGCTTTGCAAATCTTTTGTTAATTGTTCCAGACATGACATTCGACAAATTATAAGCATTTTGTGACTAGCACCCTCTCGTTCTGGTGGGGCTAGCGTTTAACTTTGATAAATATTCCTATAGCCTAAAGGCGAATGGTTGGCAAGCCTGCCAAGGATTCGGGCCCGTGGATGCCAAGCTTGGCAGATTGGGGCAAGCCTGCCCGTTTAAGCTGATTTTGCCAAACTTTTTAGTGTCAAAGACAAATAAACCAGTGGCTTGGAATAACGTGCCAAAAATTCAAACCTTAGTCTCAGTGGCTATTTTGTTTGTTGTCTCAGAATAATAGCTAATTTAAGGTCATAAAAGTGGCTGTATGTAGCAGGGTGCAAGTTGAATGTCAAATTTGCAATGTGGTGTGCACGTACGTGTACCTCCACCTTTGTTATTGTACATGTACAATATATTATGCATGACCTCGAAAATCCGCAGCATGTACATGTTACATTGTAAGTTACGTGTAGCACCAGCAATACTCTTCACTGATCATGGAAATTGGTAATTGAATTGAATTAAATTTATGGAACCAAAGATTCATGTTTGTTTAAATTAATAATTTTGTACTGGCAGGTCTTTTCATGAGCAAAGTGGAGATCTCCAATAAACCAAAATTTGAGAGTGACACAGGAATCCCAAAATTTGGCCTCACCGCATCACTTTCTCTCGTCACTGGGGAATTACACTACAGAAAGACAAACACTTCGATGTAACAAAAACAGAACGTAGGGCTTACAAATTAGGGCCCCGTCTTCATAGGCCTGATCCAAAAACGAGTATCAGCCAGGCCACAATTTTACTTACACTCCGTGAAAATAAGAGTAATGAATATTATTGCACCCAGACAAACGCCAAGGTGAGCATTCATTGTAATTATTTAATACAGGTAACAATACAGGTCACTGTTTGAAACGAATATGGAACGTAGGGCCTTCACTGAAAAATTGCCTGGGTTGAATTTTAACCCAAGGAAGGGTGAAAACTCCAACTACCCAAATATGGGCTATGTTAACTGAACTTTGGGTTGAGAACTACTTTCTGTTTAAGTTTTCCCACAAAATGAGTGAATATTACCCGTCGTTTAGTTAAAACAACCCAAAAATTAATTTCAATCACCCAGATTGGGTTGAAACAACCTAAATTATTGGTTAGTTGGAGTTTTCACCCGTTTGAGCAATTTTTCAGTGCTACAATTCAGATTAAGTCCAGAGTAACTGCTATCAATCCCCAACGCAAGTATGGGCATAGTTACTTTCACCTCATGAAAATAACACTAACGAATATTATTACACCCCAGACGATGAACGCTAAGGTAAGCATTCACTTTAAACTATACAATACAGGTAAAAATACTTATCAACGATTGATAAGGAACTCAATGAAAGCTTCTTCTAAAGTTTGTAGCCAACCTGTGCTAAAATTCTCCCCTCACATTGTGCTTTAATAATAACAATAATAATACAACGATAATATTAATAATAATAATTTATTCATTAATAAAGTGCAGATTTAATATACATATGTTCAAATGCACTACAATGGAGACATTAAGCGTGGAACAATAAATACATTAGTATTAGATTAGTACCATCATCGAGTTTGATCGATAACTTTTCCACCAAATTCATCTTTCATCTTCCCAATGACTTTGGGATCGTATACCTCATGATCTGTAGGAAAGTTTGAAAAGTCAAAATCGTTACGTTTTGGTAAAGATAGTCGTTGACGTTATCTGATTTGATGTCTATGAGTAAACTGTCGGTGTCGGTATAAATTAGTCATACCTTTTCTCCAAAGTCTGCTTTTAGCGTGTTGTAATAAAAGTCGTATATAAACGATTTAGACAAGTCGAGCACGCTCACACCACAATAGGTCGGTTTGTTCAATACGGGGTGGTGGACTTGTGATGTGATTTAGATACCAAGCCTTTATTAAGTTTCGCACTTTGTCTCGCAGTAGGGTCCGTCGATTCGGTCTCTCACATTTTCCATGGTTTTGCAAAAGACTGAGTTGTTCATCAGTTTGAAGAAATCTTTCTCAAAGTCAGAGGTAGCTCGTTTTCTCAATTTAGTGTTTTTATCAATGTAACTTTTTATCCAAGGTGCTTGCGGAAATGACAAAAAACGGCGAATTGTTTTCATATTCATCCGAGTTTGAGATATTTTTGCAACGTGCGATAATGAACTACATATTTCTTTTTTGGGGGGGGGAGAAAGCGTAGCTATGAGTTTTTTAACAGTGTTGTCTTCTTTGTTTTATGTTAGAAGTTCTTGTTGTTGAGGTGACAATTGAATGCCAGTAATTTCTGTGTTCTCGGGTGCAAGTGGAAAGTCAATGTGAAGGTCGTGCAGCGTTGCGGGTAGTCGAGAGTTACTGCTAACATGTAGCCGGTTCTACATGTTAGCAAAATCCGCAAAAATCTGGAAAACGCCAAAAACTTTGAAATAACAAAACAATTCGAAAAATCGAAAAGCGACAAATTCGAAGAACTTTGAAATTTCAAATATTTTGGAAAAATCGGAAATTCGCAACACTCGCCAAAATTCGCAAAATCTCAAAAATCCGCCTCCTTTCCCACCCCCGCTCGAAAATTCTGAAGAAAATTCTCAAATCGATTGAGAAACGTAAATGGATCAAACTTTTGCCAGTTGGTGCGAATACGCTTAATTAGTAACAGTTCACGCGGCTCACGCGGCGTGGTTAACTGTAAACAGCTGTGAAACAAAACGTCATTTAATCGAGCAAGCAAAACTGGACGTACAGAGTCAAAGGCGTCACATTTGCTTGGTGAGAAAAACCAAAGACGGAAATAAAGTGTATAAACTGAAGCAAATATTTATTCCCATTGATTTGCTTACCGATTAAAATCGAAAATGTTAAACACAAAAACAACGTCAATTGTTTCTTTTGTAAATCTATTAACGTGGTAGAAGTGGTCGACTGTATTCATTGTTTAAAAAATTCTGATGGTTTGTTTGAATGCATCAATTGCAACGAATTTCACGACTGTCACAAATGTCACAAATGTAGGAAATGTACTCAGTATTCGACGTACAACGAATGCAGCGAATGTATAAATTGCGTTTATTGTTTTAGTTGTTATGATTGTTCACATTCTAATCCCTTAGAAAGTTGTGAAGCGTGTTTTGGTTGCAGCGGTTGTATAGAATGTGTCCGCTGCACCGATTGTGTTTGCTGCGTTAACTGCGTTGAATTAGATGGAATGGATCATGTGGTGCTTATCGATGGTCGGCACAAAAAAATCAGGCACAAACGGGAAGACAATTTATCGCCTGAAGCTGAATCTAAGCTGGACGCTAATTTATATGATCCAGGCTTAGTAATTGAAAATGACGTCGACATAGAAGATTTAAAAAGAGTAGAGACCCAACATGAAAATTTTATAGACGCGGCCGATTAACCTCCCAGAAAAAAATGAAAAAAGTTCCAATTAAAATACAAAATCAGAAACACGTCAACCCAAATTTACATCGTAACCGACGACCACGAACGTCTCAATGCCAAGTGATTCCAATGTTATATACGGTACTCTTGATGCCAGCAGACTCATTCTTTCAAACCCTGTGATAAAAGAAGGCGTAAATGTATCCCAATGCTATTCTCCCATTTATTATAATCACGACGGTCAAGAAAGACGTCTGCTAATTATGATGACAGACACGACGTGTTACGGTATAAATCCCCTGTATAAATACGACACGGGGGATAAAACTGTCAATAACATCATTGGTCAGCAAATATGTTATCAACTACAAAAGCCCATGATGCGTATACTCGATGAAATACATTTAGCGGCTTACGAGTTCATTGAAACGCAAGCTGCTGCAAAGTCGAACGTACCGTCGATTACCATTAACGCTTATATAGCCAGTTGCGATTTGTTTTGTTCGGTCAAAAACCAGCCTATGTAAAAGTCGAAGAAGAATGCCCACACGTCAATAAAGGAATAGAAGACAGATTTGTCAATTGCCATGATTGTTTTAGAAGATAACGACCTTATACAGACTTTGAAGTGGAGAACGTAGGTGACAAACACAATCAGCGGTTTGTTTACAAAAAGCGGAAATCTAAAACAAACAAAATATTTAAACAACTAGACATTCAATTGACTACCGAACAAGCAGGTCTCTTAGAAAACATATTAAACCAAGTTTTAGCAGGCAAGACCTCTAGAGGGCAACCGTTCAGGCCGTTGGTGGCAGTCTGTTACCAAGACGTAACCAAAGAAACGCCAGACAAAGCCAGGGACCTGCTTCAAGTCTCGGAGAAACACTTTACCGACGCCGTCAATAAATTTAGAAAAGGTCGCTAGGGGGCACTCTCTTTTTAAGACATATATAATAAAATGGAAAGGAATTCTTTTTATTTGACCGAAAGCGAGCAGACGTTTAACTTGAAACACGAGATTGATAATACAAAAGGCGGGAAAGCCGTTAAAGTAAAAAATCTACAGTTTAAAGTTGGATGTTTCAACGTGACAAATGCTACTGAAATCGAGTGGGATACAAACTTGGACGGTAAACCCGCTGTGGTCAGTGGTGAAAGACGCCTGGAATACGTTCAGGAGATAGAAGGGAAGTAGCCCCAATTTCAGAACTAGTAAAAAGAGCTAAATACAGACTATTAAAGCAAACGAAAAAGGGACTTTAGCAGAAGAAATTAGAATCATCGCTGACGAAATTGAACAGCTCTATCAAGAAGTTAAAGCGCAGTTAGGTCAAAGACAACATTAGACACGCGATCTCGTTTAAATGTTGAAATCAACAATAAAAACATCGAATCAGCGTCATTACATTAGGGACAGAGACAAGCCTTAGAAGAGATTTACGAGGGTAACCCCCAGCTCAAACAACAACGAAACCCCCCCCCGCGCAACCAACAACGAAGCCCGCAGCACAACCTCCAATTTACCCTGTGAGAGACCGAAACCAACCCAGAAGGGGATAGAGACCATGACATAGGTAAAATACTTTTTCTCACGGGGTTAAAAGAACCTATATACGATAGGCTTCATTCTCAAGGCTCGTTTCAAGCGTTACTCCAGGGCGAAAGAGGAAGCATCGTGGTGTCTCCCGGTTATTACAGCATGGACTGGTTTGATTTTTTAAGAAACTTGATCCCGGGCGTATCTTTCAAAGGTCACTCAGAGTCTAAGAGGGTTACGTTGGCCATTATAGACCCCACCCTCAAGTTGTGGCTAAATAAAGAATTGTCTAAAACATTGAACTTACCCGAAGTAAAACTTTACCCAGCGTCATTTGTGAAGGAGAAAAGTGACTTAAACCCCTTAATTTGTTCGTTGCAAACAGCTAAATACCCACGACAACTTTTACAACGGACAGCCTTCAGACTTGCTAGACGTGATAGCTACCGAGCCTCTAAACTCAACAAAGGAGGTGTGTAACACAACTAAAAAGTTAACAGACAGAAACATCAGCGAGTTGACCTTTTCTTTTAAAAACGAGCGAGGAGAACTCGTAAACAACAAAGGCACTGGAATTTAATTGAGCTTGACATTTTTTAAAACGGTATAAAATAAAAAAGAGATTGCAACAAACATTCAGTCGAAAATGTACCCAGACTTGAGTGGGTATCCAAAGTCAAACAGTGTTGAAACGGCGGCCGAAGCAACAGAGACTAAAGCCAACTGCCTTAAAAAAGATGGAAGACATCCGCGGAGAAATCTTAAGAGAGCGTAACGCATTTGAGACTTCTTACAAAAAGATCAAACGGCTATTTACCGCGCTAGACTGCGTGGAATAAGGAGTAGAAATATTGGGCGCTACATCAGCCGCTATAGGCATTCCCGCACTATTGGGATCTATCACTGCACCCGTCGGGCTAGTGGTGGAAGGCAGGTTGACTTATAAAACTAAAAAGCACGATAAATCAAGAATGCTTGCCGACATCAAGCTAACTATCATCGACAAGTATGTCTCACACGCGATCGAAGACGGTGACGTGTTTCAAGAAGAACTCGTTTTAATTTTGTCCGAACTTAGGAAATTTAATGAGATGAAGGAAAAGATTCGCGCAAACACAACGACTAAATTGCAGGAAGGTAAATTACAGAGCAATGAAGAATTTGACTGCCAAGTGCAAGCCAAAGCAGAAACGTTAGTCAACGAAAGGGCAGCGGTTTAAAAAAAAGACCTTATGAAAAAACTTGGCGAATAACTTTAACCAAGTCTGTCAAGTACCAGGAATCACCGCCTGCCTATGAACCAAGAAAACCCACCGCACCTGCTTTTTAAAACCGGCTTATTATAAAAGAGATGGGCGCCAACTATTAGTCAATTATCAATAGTGGTTAATAAAGACTATTACTTTTCTGCCGTGTTTCCCAATTTACCCGCGGCTTATAAGTTACCGAGAGTGAAAACAGACGAAGCCGTTAACTATTGGGTTACTGACTCCATATCATTTAGTCAAAATCAATTTTATTTCGCGGTCTATTGCGCTAGAACAGCTTGTGGGGTAGGATTTGATTTACTCTCTAACCAGAATCCATATGTGTCTGCGTTGTTTAATTGTCACAGTGAGAAAAATCTTTTATGACTGCGTGATGCCTATTCCAAATGACGACATGTTTGACGCGTTGCATAATATTTACCACCATCGGAAATTTACACACACTTGCCGGTTGTTTAACACTGACCAAAGTAAATCGTTTATACAGACGAAGGATACCATATCAAACGGATTCGGAACTGCTTATTATTTCGACGATGGCTCTATACTGGTGCCAGATAAAAACTACGACGCACACGATATACACATAACAAACGGCAAATATGCGGGCTCTACTTACATGGGCTTCGGGTAGGCTAAACCGCCTAAAGGCTCGGGCCACGCGAGCACGTACACCGTGACATGGATTACACAGTCTGACGCAGTTAAATTAGCCTGATGGGACTGTATCCCGAAAAAGAGTAAACTTACAGACGTAGGCGTCACACAAGTAAACGAATCGATTAGACCCTATGTGTACTCGTAACTGCGCGCGCAGGCTCAAACAAAAACGAGCGTAATGGCATATGACACCGGATTAGATGCCCAACAGCAGTTTATAACGATCGTGTAATCTTTAATAAACTGGGAGCCCGACCTGGAACAGTCAATCGAAAAGTTTCAAAACTCCTTGCGGTACGCAAAAACGCCGTTGAATGTCGTAGTCGTACCTGGTTTGTACTAGGTACCGTCGGATATGGATTAACGCATAAGAACATTTGAAAAATAAACAAAAAAACTTCAAATCGTGACAGTCGGCATGCAGACGGGCTATGTTCCAAGTGTAAATTCAAGTGCAGTGCCGGAACATTCCAATTTTAATGATCCGGGAAGTAAAGAGGTTTTAAAGCCAGAACCTATATTAACGCCCACGCCTAAACAGGCAAAAGCACCTCAAGAAAAGAAAACATTAGACGTTCACAATGAAGAGAGATTATCTTTAACCGTAGGAGTTTTGCAGTAGCCGGACTTGGCGTTATGTTGTACAACGTATTAAGTTAGACCTAAACCAAAAAGTAAAAGGCATTCAAATTTTTAACTTTTTGCCGTCTAGTTACATCTTCTGAACATAAGTCAAAATCAAAACGTCCACGCCTACAAACAACGTCCAAACGTGTTCGGCTATCCAACTGACTGCTTTACTCGCCACGTTAAATATCCAACTTAGTATACTGCCAATTATACCCGGCGATGCTGCAAGCGCTTCCAGGCCTAATTTTTTCAATACGTTTGCTAAATTCTGTAATTGCCGTTTGATCCAATCTGTTATGCCTTTAGGTTCTGGTTTTGGCGCTGGTGTAGGTTTTGGCCTCGGTTCAACATTTGGACTAGGGGTACCAGCTGCTCTCAAAGTGGCCACTATGCTCGATACTATGGTACTGATAGCTAAACTAAAAACCGTCAAAATATTAACTATCGTCACGCCTTGTTCTCTAAATAACGTGCAGATCTTTTCGCGCAATGTTAAATCACCGTACATCACCGCGTTAATTGTTTCCTTGATGCGATTAATCTAGGTACGAATCTGATCGGTATTTCTGTTAATAACTTCCAACCGGCCGAGTCGTTCAATTTGTAAATTTTCCAACTGTTGTTGAAGTTCTTCTTCTGCCGGTGTGGTCACTTTTTCTAATTAATTTTTAACTTGAATCTTGAAATTTTTCGTCCAACTGATCCAATTTACCTTGGTTTAAAATCAGCTCGCCTTTTACCGTTTGTAAAGATTGGCCTAAAGCGACCAAGTCTCGGTAATTTAGCCCTTCAGTTTGAGCTTTCCGATTTTTCAGTAAGCTGTTCTACGATGCGGCTGACTTAGTCGGCTGCGCTAGGCAGTTCTTCCGTTTGAACTGTTTCAGGTTGAAAGAATTTAAACACTTTGCCCGTTCGTGTTATTTTTCTACCATAAAATTTATCACCTAGATCTGCACGGACAAATTGCGTGCCTGAGTATCCAGCAGGCCAGCGTTTTTGGCTATCGTGTACAAGTTTACGACTAATTCGGGGTTTCTTCTATCCGTTAATAATACTTCCTTGCTGAAACCGTGAATCCCTTTGAAAAATAAACTGCAGCTTTTTCGATACACAACATTTTCATAATGGGGTATTGTTTGGTACGTCTTGTCGGCCAGCAAGTTTGAAAAATAGATAGAAGTCGTCTACCGTCAGATCGGTTCTATATGATGTTATTCCCCGTGCTAATGTATAATCAGTGGGTATTACTGATCCGTCTTCATACGACGTTTCTTCCTTGTCAATGCTATCGTCCCATTCTGGGTTTTAATCTTCTTCTCGCCCTCGATCCAACAGGGGCATCTCTTCAGGGTCTAACCCGCCTTCTGCCACGTTAATTTATAATAAACCGTTTTCTTAACCGGTGGGTAAACTAGCCAACTTTGCGTGGCCAATGCGCCTGTCGACACCGCAGTTAATTTGGCAGGGTCTTCGATAGTTAAACGATTTAGATCGGGCAGCTTAATTTTCAATAGTTTATTACTAAGCATGGTGCACCCCCATTGAAATTAGGCTAATAACAGCGCCGTGATATACCGTGTTGGCAATCCCGTTTACGTCGATCGATTTTGCGTAGCTCATTTTTTAATAATTACGGTTTTAATATTTACTCCATGTCTAAAATTTCTGGTGCAGGAGTTGGTGATTGAGCGGGTATCGTTTGAACTGGTGCCAGCGTGACCGTTTTTACCGGCGGCGTTTTCTCTTTCAAAAACAACGCTAAAGCGATTCCTCCGATCACTAGTTTTTCTGTTGACATCTTCTTTTACAATAGTAGGATTCTTATTGATAGCCGAATCTTCGTCGTAATTAACGTGGCTACAATTGGAGATAAGTACACACTGTACTCGTAACAAATTTCACTGAGTTTCACTGAGTGTCCCATGCTTTGACTAATTATTGAATCGTCGTTTAAACCTTTGGTTAAATCTTCTTCTGATTTCAGACCAACTTTGAATCCAAGGAATTCAACCGGGGTAGCTTTTCCTAAAAGATTCAAAAGGAATTGACTAACGCTTTGACCATTTCTTTGCGGCATCTGACCCCGTACAAGTTGAACAGCTTGGAGTTAAAGATTCGAAATCTTTCACGGTGTACTCCTTATCTAGGTATTTTCTCGACTAACAAGAGGCTACGATTGAACAAAGTCGGTATTTGACATAAGCTTTGGGTTCTGTGGTTTGTGCAGATTCGCTTTTTTCGTTAGAACTGAAGATAGTTTTAATGTTGTCAATTCTATTATATAGCGCTTAAATTTGTTAAACACTAGCTTGCCGCATAAATATTTCACAGGGTAGTTCGTTAGATTAATTGCAATAAATAATCGGACTAGTTGAACATATTTTAGCATAGCTGTTATTTAATTAGAAAAAAAATAAAAAAAATAGTGCAACCGGGTTATTACAACCCAGTTACACCAAATCCAAACAAATGATAACTACCTGTTCAATTGCTTCTGCTGTTGATTCATCGATCATATCACATTTCTTCATTAGATTGCATTTCAGACAATGAAATACACAATTCCATTTGAAGTGGCCGATCGGAGTATCTAACCGTGCAATCGTTGCCTGATTAGCGTTACGCTCTGAGAATTGGAGTTTAACCAGATGGTCATTATAATAGCAATATTCATTTTCATTGATTAACTTCTGTAAAAATTCTCTGTCGATAAATTTATCGGCATTGTAAAAATTATTGTCTTTATCGTATTGTTTGCATTTTCTTAACCAACGGTTAAGTGTAATTTTAAAAGCGTCGTTACAAATTTTGCATTCAACTTCTTTTTCGATGCGGACAAATGCCGTTACCGGCACAATCTTTACAACAATATTTTTCTCGTCCGTGAGGACAAAGGCCATTACCGTCACAATCTTTACAACGAAATTTTCGTCGGGCGTGCTTGCAGTTACAATGCATTTTGGACATTTTACTTGAATCGCTGCACTGTATACAACCCGCGCATAATTTGCCGTTTCCTTTAATTTTAAACAGTGTCAAATCTTTCTCTTTGCAACAACTCTTACATTTTTTGTCTGCATCTTAATTAGGTAAAACATAAATAAATTTCAGAATTGTTATAGAATGCAGTCATTTGCAAGAGGTTCCGTATTTAACACCTATTTACTAAATTTCACATCAAGTACTGTCCTGGCGACATTTTCCTTGAAATCTTTGAGCACTGAGTTATACTTTTGCGTCAAGAGCCAACAACTGTGTAGGTAATGCCGACCACTGAAAGCCATTCGACTTAGCGCACACGTGTTACTGCCTTTAGGTCTCCTGCGATATTTAATCAACTGATCAGCTGAGCAATCGTCTATGATGATCAGCGTATTTATGCCACCAAACGCCTTTTGGTACAAGTCGACGGCTTCGTTTAATTCTAACTTCTATTTTTCCAAGTCACATAGGTAAACATTTTCGTTGGTGTATACCCACAGTCGTTCCATGTACGTTTTATTTTTAAACAACGTTGGACAGATGATCACGATCGCCTCGTACGTATATCGATATTCAGTTTCCAAAAGGTCTAAGATCCGTTGGGTTTTACCGCTTCCCGTTTTACCCACGATTAAAGCGAAATGCGGTGATTTACACACCGCTACTATAATAAACCAGACTTTTAAAATTTCCGTCGTAACTGTTAAATGCGCATCCATTATCAAATATACGTACATATACAACGGACCTGCAGTTTCTGTTTCCCGTTCCATTTGTATCGATATATCACCACCGCTGCCTAATCCCCTACCCGATCCATGCGCCGAGTTGTCATCAGAACTGCGAAAGTCGAGCCACAAACCGTACTTGTCTTTCAGGTAACTAGCCATGTCAACGCCTGTTGGACTCAGGTCTTTCACAACTGCACTACCAGATTCTGCATCCGAGTCACAAAAGAATTTGCTAATTTCGTTTAATTTTGGTGATATGTGGGTTGTAAAATCTTTGCGGGTTCTTCACAGTAGGATCTTTGAACAAGACCAAAACGCCCTTCAGAATTTAATCCTTTGATCTATACTAATGTTCCATAGAGTGTCTGATTTCTTAACCGCTTGCTTTTTCCACGAGTGAATGTGGTCAAATAGGTAGTACATATTACCTTTATGCCTCTACGGCCGTGTCGGTTGAATTGACCACCTTGTCACGACCGTTAAAAGTCAACTGGTATGTTAAAGGTTCTTTGAAACCGGAGGGATAAAAAAGTCAGTGATCCGTCAACAGCGGTACGTATAACAATATGGCATATCTGTTCTTAAAAATGCATTGTTAACCGCTTTATCTTTACCTTCATTAGCCGCTGCGCTACCATCTGCTGCGCCTAGTCGCAATTTGACCACGTTTTCGCATTCTAATCGGACGTATGCCATATTTTTAGTCTGTGATATCGGCAGCCAGTTGTCTTTAAAATTGTAAAATACGTCTGCGTCTTGATAAATGACAATTTTATTGCCCAGAAGACTGACGTTGAGTTTTGAAATTAAGTTCCGCACGACATTGTTGTAAACGGTTCGATTGTCATCTGAGGCGCTGTCTAACTCAAGTTTTAACGCTAGTTTTGCAGTACCGGGGAGAAAATCACGTGCGGCTGTTGGACTTTTTAAACAAACCATGAGGCAAGAGCACGCGAGTCAGCAGCAATGCGTCGACGCGGATGAAGCGTTACGTGCTTATTCGGAATTGACCGGTAAAAACGTAAGCCTTTGCTGCCAGAGCCAAAGTTGTCAGATTTGTACGTGCCTTTGGAAGATCAGAAAGTTCGCAAATATGTGTGGATTTTAGGTGGCACCGCGTAAGTCTTTTTTGCGTATTGATATAGTTAGGGTTAAGTTTAACTTTATTTAAAATGGAGAAACAATTTTCAAAATTGTCTTATAGCCCACAGGGTTACTGGAAAGGCGAAAGTGCCATAGGTAATTTATATCAAAAGACGGGTGTGGATAAGTCGGTAATTCGAACCTCGCTAAAGAAACAAGCCAGTTGGCAAATTTATTTACCTGCCCCTAGATACGTACCCAGGCAGATGACGTTGCAATCGGAATCTGTAGAATCAATTACGTCCATCAGACGGATGTGCTATACCTACTACCGTGGGATTGGGTAAACCATAAAACTTATAAATACATGTTATCTGTGGTCAACGTTAGGTCTAGATATAAAGAAGCTGAACCTTTGACCAGTAAAACGTCCGAGCAGGTGTCTATCGCTATTAGACGTATATACGACCGATCGCCCTTGACTGGGCCTAAATTTGCCATGGTCGATTTGGAATCGGTATTTAAAGGCGAGTTTAAAAAGCTGTTGGTTAAAAACAACGTCGAAATTCAAGTAGGTGGGAATTGTTGAAAGATTTAACCGAACGTTGGCTGAACGGCTGTTCGGTCATCAATACGCGCAGATGTTAAACGTTGGTGAACATAACGTGGAATGGGTCGAACTTTTGCCTCAGGTTATGAAAGCGCTAAACGTAGAAAAGACTAGACTAATCAATAAAAAGCCCGTAGCAGCTATCAAGTTAGATCTGGTAAACCAAGCACCGGCTGCACCAGTCCCCAAAAGAAGAGAAGTAGAACTACCTGCAGATGCAATTGCCGGTATCTATATTACTCAGGTGAGTAAGAAGGAGGTACCGTTAGAAGGGCAACCGATCCGATTTGGAGCATTGATGTTTACCAAATTGAAAAACGTGCTAGTTGGTTCAAAAGGGTCAACGGCAAAAGGTGAAAACAGGGCCAACGTTGTATTATTTGCTTCGGGTCCCAAGCGGAGTTTCACTAGAGAAGATCTTCAAGTGGTGCCCGTGGGGCCTTCTTGAATACTTAGATAATGTCAATAGGCCAATGTGTCAATGCCATTTGGAAAAATGTAACAATTTGTATCCAATGGCAATAGACTCAGTTTATTCTGCTTGACGGTAAACAACTTGTGTCTGTTTGATCAAAACAGCTGCTGTTTGAAAAATCCTTATCGCCGATTTAACAAACAGTCTTCATAATTTGCGTGTGATAATTCTTTTTTAGTCACAACTTTAGTGACCCCCCTCGCCTTCTTCAAATTCTGGTCTTCTGTTACAATCGAATACATTTTACGATGTATGCAAACGACTTCTTTCACCAACTGTCCGCCAAATTCATCTTTCATTTTGCCAATAACTTTTTTATTTGTCGGATCGTACAATCTATGATCGTTCGGGTAATTTGACAAGTTAAATTCGTCTTTATTTTGGTAGATGTAATCGTATATGTCGTCAGTTTCGATTTCCAACAACAAAGAATCGGTGTCTGTATACAACAGCTTTATTTTATCTCTGAAGTGTTGCTTACACTCGTAATGAAATCCGTACATTTGAATTTTGGATAAATCTAGAATACAAACGCCGCAATAAATAGGTTTGTTTAACGCTGTCGAATCGCGGTCCATTTCAACACAGGATAGATCGCAATCTGGAAAAGGCGTGACTGTTTTAAATTTGACAGTGAAGACAATTTTGTAAATTTGTCGACGTCATATTCATCTTGAGGCAAATGACTTTTGATGTGACTACGCGTGTCTTCCATCGATTTGCCAAATACCAAATTGTTCATTAATGTAAAGAAATCTTTCTCGAAATCAGAATTGGCTCGTTTGCGCAATCGGGTGTTTTTATCCATGCATTTTTCATCCACAGTCTCTGTTCAAACGATAAAGTCGGTGCACCGTTAGTAACTGTAAAGCCAGTTTTAAATACAATTGTTAATTGCGAAAATGCAATTGATATTTCCCTTTCGTGCTCAAAGTCGCCACGAGTTTACTGACGGAGGATATTTTTTCGCCGATGAGATCGATCAATTTATTTTGATAAGGCGACAACCATTCGTTTGGGATCTGAACGTTTGCGAGTCGTGCATGTGTTTCGGATAATCCTAGGTGATTTCAAATATGTAACCCTTCCCAACGTGGGGGTCTAATTCTAAAATTTTATCGCACGAGCAAAGGTTGAGGCATAGCCCAGCCGTATACGTTATTCTTGTCCAAATCAATTATATAAGTCGAGGGCTTACTTTGATCGTAATCGAGCAAATATTTATCATCGCTTTAGCGTGTCGTTTTGCACCCACAGAAGAAATGCCGCCGCGTTTGGCGCACTCGAAAAATATATGAATATTCACGTCCGTTAATAATTCGAGCTCCACTCGCGAATATTTCAATAACGCGTGCCACGCTATCCCGGGTGCCGTACAATAGTTGGCAGGATCTAAACCGTAATTTTTACGCTGACTTGGCGGAAATTTTCAAATACGCAGGCCAATAAAATGGCGGCCGTTTGAACGTAAATGTTGTAACACTTGCCGAATTTTTACAGTTGCTACAAATTTCCTGCGCTCGTTGGTATTCTTCTAGGGATACACATTCTCGTTTCAACGAGCTATAAAAGGCTTCTCCCAGAGGAAGTTGTGTTTCTTTGAATTTTGCGAAAGAACCCACGTATTTGTACGGATAAACGCCCTTTTGTAAACGCAGTTCGTATTTTGGGGAAACTGCTTTCAAAAAATTTAAACAGACAGGCTTTCACCGAGCCGTCTAGCGAGGTGCCCAAGAAATTAAACGAATCTATAAATGTTAATTGGCCCGCCGAAAACGAAATGTATTTTTCCGAAATTTTAGGAATGCACCGTATTTTCTTGCAGGTTGATTGTCATATACCTTCCATAATCAAACGTGCGTCGTAATTGTCCAAGTTGTGTAGAAACACAGGTATTTCTGTTTAGCCGGGTTAAATTTGTCGTTGTAAATTGCATAAATAATGTGCCGGGGCCGCAATATTAACACGTGATGTGGCAATGATCTCGGACTTTGCAAAACTTGTTGATAGGTTTCTAGCAATTCATACGTTTGTAATCGACGTAACTGCGCTCATTTTCCGTTTTTACATCGCTTTCTCAATGGTGGGCGAATTGTTTTCTCAGCTTCGTGCTGTTTAGATAATTCTAGATTCCACAGCATCGTTTTCGGATTTGCAGATATTTTGTAAATTTCCTGTTTCTCTGCCAACAACGAATTGATGAACGATTTTGCCGTGTTGCACCCCCTGTAAATTTGTCGTTTCGTAAAACGCCGTCGCATCGCTTGATGCAACAGGGAAAATCTGAAGCGATATGTTGATGCTTTCTGACGGTGTTTCCTTCTTCGAGCGGCATCGGTTCCAATATAGATTCAAAGTCGGCGTAAATGACAAACAGCACCATCTGTTTGTTTTTGTAATCTCTCAATTAAATTTTAAGATGTTATTGTCTTCCGACGGTAAAATGACTTTGATGATCGAAACGTCTAGTCCGAGGCAGTCCTCTTGATGTTTTTGTTTGGGAAATTTATTTGACATTTGCGACATTGATAAATTCGGCCGTTGTGATTATTAATTACGTTTGGAATGAGTCCCGACATGTTTTTAATCCAACAATAATGTTGTTTATATCCGTTGTCGAATAACAATAGGTCTACGTGTCTTTTGGTCGAAACACTTTTGGATAAATATAAAGTCAGAAAAGTGCTATTTTTTGTCGTAACCGTATAAATTGATCGATAGGTTATTCTGCGATTCGATTTTGGAAATTTGATTCTTTGGAGTGGGAAAGTCTATGCTGATGAAGTTTAATTCGCTTGGGCCGTATGTCGTTATTCTTTCTCGATGTATTTTATAATCTTGATTTCTCTGGATTGTACGTTTTACTTTGTTGGAATATAATCCCAGGGCGGCGCATATTGCTCAATGTATACTTTCTTCATCTTCTTTTTTGACATTGATGACTGCGTCCTCATTTTGGATATACTCTGGTAACATGATGTAACTGCCGCCTCGTGGATTGAATAGAATCACGTTGACATAAAAGGCTATAATTTCCAATATAATATCCAACCTGACCCCTTGTGGACAAATCTATCGATTTTATCCAACAATTCTAGTTTTGGCTCTTCCAATGCATTTTTAACGCCTGGTTGAAGGTTAAAAGTTGCGACTTTTGACAGAAACGTAAAATCCTCAGTGTTCCGGTCGTTTCTTTTTAAATCTGACTTTAACTGCCGTTTGCAAACGGTAAATACTCTATTTCTCATAATTGTTTCAGTGCCAATTTTTAAATGTCTTTTTTTGTGCGTGATAAAAAAAATTAAACGGCGTCGTCGTTAAAAATGCGCGGTCTCAGTTCCCAGTTACGTAAATTGCCTTTGAATCTTTAAACGTCTCGCACGTCTAATTTTAAAAATAATTTTCGTAACATGTTGATTGATTTGTGAGGTAACTTTTGAAATTGCTTTGAATAATTTTACCCCGTGTATGAATTCATTGCGCTGGTACATTAACAGAGGGCGCTGCGGTTTCTGTAAAGTAATATTATGAGCAAATAATGTTTTTTTTTCCACAAATTATAACCATGGAGATTATGCTTATATTGTAATCTGTTTTGTTTGGAGTTTTGATTCGATGTCATGATTTATGATATAACTTCCATTATTTATCCCCGCATGCACAGGACCAGAGAACTGAACTCAGGGACGGATGGACACTCGTATTCTAACTTTTGTGTCGATTGGCCTGAGCAGCCGTTTATTGAACTTGACACAGTTCAGGTTGTTCCCGCCCGAAGCTGGTGACGTGGAACTGCAAAAATTGCATTGCGCAGAATCAAAGTATAGCTACTCAGCAATATATGGAAATAGTTCCCGCCCGAAGCTGGTGACGCAGAACTGCAAGTATGTCTTACATTGCGTTTCAGGCAAAGTGTAGCTATTCAGCAAAAAGTACAGAGATTGTTCCCGCCCGAGCCTGGTGACGCGGAACAGCAATACATATCAGCAAAAGTACTGGTACTATGGCAATCAGCAATTGTCAGCGATTGTTCCCGCCCGAGCCTGGTGACGCGGAACAGCAACTCATATCAGCAAATACATAGAGCTATCAGCAAAAATGTATGAAAGCAATTATCATATCAGCATTTGTTTCCGCCCAAAGCACATGGAGCGGTAAATTAATTTTGGAATGTACCTGCGCGGTACAAAGCCTTCGATATGCAAATTCAAACGGCAATTACATCTGGCAGAATGCAAAATTACCCAACTTGCATGAACAAAATTAACCAGGATTTACTCCAGCATACAATGGGCCAACCATCAAAAAGCTGGGATAGGACAGCAATTTCCACGAGGTGTGGCCCGACTTGGGCTTACACTGGGTTGCTGGAATAATGGGCAACTAATGAGCATTTTCAACAACCACTTAAAGCTATTTATGTCAAACGACAGAAATTAGTTAGTGCGAAATGGCTTTACTTAATTTGGCCCTTAATAATCTAGTGACTCCCCAGACAAACGAAGGGGTCAGGCCTTTCCTTTCGGCACATTCCCATAAGTGTCGTAAATAAAAATACAGTGCCTCAAAACAGAGGTCAATTTGCGGTCCCTGAATGAAATTCACGCCAAACGGGCTTGTTGCTGAATGAAGTTGGCAACATGACCGCCGCCAAACAGACCTCAGGTGGTGGTATTAAGGGGAGATGCAACAGGCAAACAATGTGGCGCCAGGGCTTGGTAGAAGTTGTCGAGAATGAACGAACAACTATCATCAGTCAAATGAAATTCGTCCGCATGATATAACGCCGCGGACGACCACTGGATCTGGGGGTGCCAAATAACACCCCATTAGCGTTTCGAAATAATGAATGAACGTACGCGTTCAGCGAACGTCGCGTACGCTTGAGGGAACTCTGCTTTAGGGCGTGCGGGCAAATTTGGCGGGGCAGTAACTCGGAATAAAGAATGACAGTATGCGGCAGTGCTTCTCTGGTCAAATTGATGCACTGCCGTGCTAGAATACTCAGTAAATGTTTGTGTACAAGCCCCAGGTCGTTGGCGCCAAACTGCAGGATGATGACGTCAGGTAAGATCGGAACTGCCGACCACGCTTTCAACAGTGATATAGGCCTGCCGATTAAGAAGCTTTCCCCACCCGAGCACACCAGCAATGACCCACACAGTTGGACTGGCAGGGGCCAATTCTCGCAAGAAAATCGGAACAAAACACGAGCAAAGTACTTAAGCTAATACAACAATTGGAAATAGCTGGGGGAATCCGAATGTAACGTCGGTAAGCCCCAGACTTCCAACGCCCCAAAATTTTAACATCATTTTCAGACACACCTGCCATAGCCGCAGACGTAAATCTGGCGTCGTAAAGCCCTATAAACTCAATGGCACGACGGAGTACCGCGACAAACTGGTAACGCGTGACAGGACGCCCATCGAAATGCGACAAATGTGACAAAATGGGCCCAGAAGGAGCCCGCCGCTCGGAGTTAGCGCGGGGCATAACTAACAAAATTGCTTTTGCAAAACAGACAGATTTTCTCTTTTCCAACCAAACGCCACGGCTGCTCAAGCAAAAGTGACCGGGAGTAACTCTCTCCAGTGCTACTAACATTTTCGAGGTCACGCCAGTAACTAATTCGAGGCATTAAATCACCTTGCCAGCAACCGCAATTGAACACTACTGACCAACTTAGTGACAAAAGCCTCCAATGTCACGCGGTAATAAATTATTTGAAGCTGCAATTTATTTTGCCTCAAATTGAATATAATTCAAAAATTTCTTCATTTTTTTCGACGCTTTTTTTTTCGCGACTAATTTTGCATACTCAAACCGACTGGCAAAAGTTAGATCCCTTTACGTTTCTCAATCAATTTAAGAATTTTCTTCAGAATTTTCGGGCGGGGGTGGGAAGGGAGACGGATTTGGAGATTTTGCGAATTTTTCCAAATTATTTGACATTTCAAAGTTTTTTCGAATTTTTCGCTTTTCGATTTTTTCGAACTGTTTTGATTTTTCAAGGTTTGTGGAGTTTTTCGTATTCGGGGGGGGGGTTAGGTGTTTTGGTCCAGGACTCTCATTATCCTACTACTAGCGTGGGCCGGACCGCGATACTTACCCGTCATGTGGCAGTGATCTCTGACTTTTCTAAACTTGATGGGTTTTTCAAAGCTCAGACAATAAAAGTCAGTAAAGCCTCTCTCGTTTTGAAAACCAAAGTCCATCTTTTAAACAACGGTTTTGGGCAACTGTGGTAATTTAAATTGGCGTTGATTATCTCTAGTGGGATAGATCCTTTTCTTGAAGATCCAGCAGTGCCGTTTTTGTCGTGTTGTTTTTTGTAGTTCTGATGTCCATAGAAGCGGTTTTGGATTTGCAAATATTTGGTTGATGTTGTCTCCTCGCGTGCTAATGAGTAGCAGCGTCTGGTTCTCTATAGGTTCTCTCAACCTTGACGACTGTTTTCGTGATGTGTGGATTGTAAAATCTTTGGGGGTTTTAATAGCCGGGTCTCTGAACAAAATCAAAACGCCTTTTAAGCTCTTGATCGTCTGATCGATGCTTATATTCCATAACGTGTCTGATCTATTAACCGCTTGTTTTTTTCCACGAATGTATCCGGTCGAATAGATAATAAACGGGCCCCTTGTGCTTGCTCCCCAATGCTTGGGCCAGGTCTCGATTGGTTACTACTTCGTATTTAAAAGTCAAATCCGAAATTGAGTACTCGGCCGCGGTGTATGACTTGACTTGACATGTTTTTTTTATAGATTGTTATTTATATATATAGGCCATGTATTTAAGGCGGTTGTAAACATAGCGCATTTTGCTTTGAACAGAGCCCTGCTTTAAGTGGAAGTCACGAGTTCAGGCCGGGCAAGTCGAGACTTGTAGCGACCGGAAAAGCAAGGGGAAGTCCCTTTTTTGTTTGAGAGTCACGTGGTAGGTTGTTTATGCAGTCAGTGCTGGCCGGCGCACGTCACGAGTTGTTGACGGAAAAGTGCACTGGGGTCGAAAGGTCAAGGTGAGTGAAGTGGGAAACCCCGGCGCGGGTGAGTGAAAGAGGGTGAAAGGGGGTGAATGGGGAGGTGGTCCAGAACTCTCCTATCCCTACTACTACAGTTGAATCTGTATTGCAGTTCTGCTCTGGTGAATTGAGATTACTCGCATTTGTCACAATAAAGTGGTAAACCGGAAAGTGTAGTAGTAGGGAATAGCCGATTCTGGACCACACGCCCCTTTCACCCCCTTTCACCCACACGCGCCGGGGATTTCCACTTCACTGACCTTGAACTTTTGACCCCGGCGCACTTTTTGTTTAAACAACTCGTGACTAGCACCGGCCTGCACCAGCAATTACTCACTAACAAAAAAGGGACTTCCCCTTGCTACAAGTCGAGACTTGCCCGACCTGAACTCGTGACCGCTACTTAAAGCGTGGCTCTGTTCGAAGCAAAACACGCTATGTTTACAACCGCCTTAAATAAATGACCTATATATAAAAATAACAATATACAAAAAAAAACATGTCAAGTCAAGTCGATAGAAAAAAATGATAAAAATTTTCAAATCCTAATTATAAATAGAGACATGAGCAACCCACAACACCGACCTCTACTAACGACCTTTAATCGATTTAAGAAGGCATTTTTAGAAGATTTTGTTAAGCGGTATAACATTCCATTACCGGCACCAAAAACAACCCAAACCCGTAGATCTCATACAAAACCCGAGCTTATTGAAGCCATACGGACAGATCAAAAACAATTTAGGTATCTCCCGCGTCAGTCATATCGGCAGCTGTTGAAAACGGTACAAAAATATAATATTCCTTTTGCAAACAAAGACAGATATGTCAAACAGGACTTTATTGAAGCGATTAAAGCTTACACTCAGCCCGAGGAAATTGCGGAAGTCGACATTAGAAACGTCAGGGGCTTTCAGGGTAATTTTCGCAATTGGGAATTGATACCTCGTTTCTTTGAATACGATTTGATACACTTTTTTGATTTTTACAAAACTTTCATCGAGAAAAAAGCTTTGGAAGAACTAAAAGAAATTGGTTCGTACAAATTGCAAACAAATATCAAAGTTCAGTTTAGATTGGAAAAACCTGAAAAAACTGAATTTGGCGTATTCCCCTTTCTGAGCGACAACGATGCAGTCGCAAATAAAGCCGACGTTAAAAATGCACTCACTGAACAGAGGGAAAAACAAATAAAAGAGGTGGAGGCTCATACACAAAAAGGCTCGGGTTGGATCTTTGACAAAGTTGTCGCTTTTTACATCAACGTGGTTAAATATAATCCAGTGGGTTCTTCTTACATTCCGTTGCCTAAGGAACTGTTAGACAAAAAAGCAATCATAAACGTACAAAATAAAGATCAAGAATGTATCCGATGGGTGTTGCGGGCAGCTTTAAAGTTATATTCAGACGACGTTAAAAGTCAGTTGGAAACAAGTCCAAAATATAAAATACATGACGAGCGAACATCGATTTACAGGTCAGAATCAGATGGTTTAAATTTTACAAACATAAGCTTTCCAACACCCATATCTCAGATCCCACGTATCGAATCGCAAAATAACTTGGCGATCAAAGTGTTTGGTTACACCAAAAAAGACGGTCTTTACATTCTTTACAAAAGCAAGCGTCCAGAAAAACCGATCAATTTACTTTATTTTAACAAAGGTGACGAAAATCACTACTGTTGGATTAAAAACTTTTCTAGGTTGACGAGTGATATCGATCATCACGAGCATAAGAAACACTGGTGTTTTAATTGCATGTGGCATTTCCAAACGGAAGAAAAGTTAACCAGACACAAAGAAGATTGTCAAGGATTAAACGTTCCCACATGTACGGTCGAGTTGCCCGCCAAAGGTGAGAATGTACTCAAGTTTAAAAATTACAAAAATAAACAAGACGCACCTTTCGTCATTTACGCCGATTTTGAGTCTGTTGTAGAAAAACTACCACCGACAGATACAAACACTCTCAAAACACAGATTTACAAGCCTTGTGGCTAATCATACGCAGTTGTCAGATGCGACGGGATTTGTACTAGCCAAAAGACGTACAGAGGTCAAGACGCGGCTGTTAATTTTGTAGGGTCACTTTCTCAGGAAACAGAGAATATCAACGAAACGTTTAAAAACAAAGCGAAGTTGATCTGGTCACCCGAGTTACAAAAAATCTACGAAAATTGTAATCGCTGTTGGATCTGCGAAAAGTTGATAGATCGAGCGAAAGCGAACGAATCTCAATGCCAGTGTGACATTCCAAATGAACCAAAAACAAAAGCTGACAAAATTGATTTCTGTCATAAAAATGAAGCTGGGTTCAGAGAATCGGTATGTATGACGTGCAAAAAGCCCATCAATAATTTTAGAAAGGTTAGGGATCATTGTCACGTGACGAGAAAGTACCAAGGCCCTGCGCACGCCAGTTGTAGTCTCAAGATAAGAATCGTGGCCAATCAAACACCCATTCCGGTGATCTTACATAATTTAGAAAAATATGACGCACATTTAATCATGCAAGGTGCCCACAAATTTTACGGGAAATCAATCAAGTTGATCGCTAAAAATACTGAAAAATTTCGTTTTCTTTTGGCCAACTCAGATTTTTAGACTCATTTCGTTTCATGGCGGCTTCGCTAGATCGGTTGGTTAAAAATTGTTCACCCGATGATTTTAACTTATTACGCGAAAGGTTTCCAAATAACAGTCATTTATTGTTGGAAAAAGGAATTTATCCCTACGAATGTATCGATTCCTTGATCGATTTCAAGAAACAAAACTCCCGCCTATAGACGCTTTCTATAGCTCTCTGAAGCAGGGAGGAATAACCGAGCAAGAATACGCTCGTGCAGAGACAGTATGGCAAGCCTTTGGCTGTAAAAAACTAGGCGACTACCACGACCTATACGTGGAAACGGACGTGTTATTGCTAGCGGCTGTTTTTGAGAACTTCCGTAAAGTCTGTAAACACTACGGCCTTGACCCAGCCAACTATTATACGTCACCGGGCCTGTCGTGGGATGCATTGTTAAAGCATTCGGGTATACAATTGGAACTACTGACAGACATTGATAAGCACTTGTTCTTTGAAAGGGCAAAAAGAGGTGGTATTTCGAGTGTGGGTGCAAAGCGATATGCAAAGGCCAATATCCAGAACTACCTGATTACGACCCAAATAAGCCAGAGTCACAGATCATGTACCTAGACGCAAATAATTTATACGGCTGGGCGATGAGCAAATATCTGCCTGTAGGGGAATTTACCTGGGAAACAGACTTAGAAAAATTTACTTATTATTTCATCCAAGAGTTGCGACTAACTGACGACTATGGTTACATGTTTGAGATTACTATGGATTACCCGGAACGTCACCATGACAAACATAATGACTTTCCACTTGCACCCGAATATATGTTGGTACCGAACGAATGGCTTTCGAGCTATCAACAAAATTTAATTGGTAATGGCAAAGTTACCGAAGTGACCTCGGTAGACAAATCGTGGCCACTTTGGACACCAAACGAAAATATGTGTGCCATTATCGTACATTGCAAAAATATCTCAAACTCGGGTTGTGGATCAAAGAAGTTCACCGAGTATGAAAATTTCGTCAAAAGCCGTGGGTGAAAAGCTATATTGACAAAAACACAAAATAGCGTAAATTGGCCAGGTCTAATTTTGAGAAAGACTTTTTCAAATTGATGAACAACTCGGTCTTTGGCAAGACGATGGAAAATGTCAGATATCGAATTGACGGTCATTTATTGAGGGACGTACAAGACGCAGACAAATACAGAAAATTAACTTATAAATCGAATTACAAATCGACGGTACCATTTGAGGAGTGCGAGCTTTCGTTTGTGGAGATGTACCGAACCAAAACAAAATTAAATAAGCCAATCTATTGCGGTGTAAGCGTGCTCGATATCTCCAAAACGTTGATGTACGATTTTTATTACAACGAACCAAAAGCTAATTTTGGTGAGGGGGTACGCTTACTTTATACGGACACTGATTCTCTATTAGTTCAGATCGAGCGAGCATTCCTTGGTCGACTACCTGAGTAAAAATCATTCATTATTTGACTTTAGTAATTACCCGCCCAATCATCAACTTTACAGCACCAAAAATAAAAAAGTCATTGGCAAAATGAAAGACGAATTTGGTGGCAAAACAATTTTAGAAGCCGTTTGCATCAGACCAAAAATGTATTTGATTCTGACGGTCGATCAACGTTTAAAGAAGGCGAAAGGGGTCACAAAAGTAGTAACCGAGAAACGGTTAACCCACGAGATGTATAAAAGCTGCCTATTTGACCGGGTTTCTTATTTCAATAAACAGCAATTATTTAGATCAGATAAACATCGGATGTCTACTCTGTCGCAAAACAAACTAAGCCTCTCGCCGTTTGACACAAAGCGCTACATATTATCAAATGGAATCGATACGTTAGCTTACGGGCATAAGCGAATCGAAGCGAACCTAAGCTAATTCGGTAATTCGGTGTCTTCGGGTACTACCTGAAGCTCCTCTTTGACAAAACTCCTATTTGGTCCGTTTAATAAATAGTACAAAGTTGGGCCCGTTTTTATCCGCTTGCCTTTCACTCGTTTAAATTGACTCGTGCGCTTTTCAATTTGGTAAACGTCCACGGACCAGACCGGATCTGTCGCCCTTCTGACGGTGCCGCCCTCTTGCTCACCCGGGTAATAGAGATACCTAAGGACCACGTCTGGAGGAAGTTCTCTTTGACACTCGCTTCGCTCGCTCACAGGTGCACTCGGTGTTTGGCTCGCTACGCTCGCTAATTTTATAGCTTCTGCAGGAACGGCATCGATTAAATGCGTTTTTTCCTCGTTTAACGATTTCACGACCTGGGGCAAACGTTCTACCCATTCAACATTTCACTCACCCACGTTTAACATCTCTTGAGCGTATTGATGACCGAATAAACGCTCGATTACGGTGCGGTTAAACCTTTCCACGATTCCTTGAGATCGATGTACCACAGGTTCCCCAACTTGAATTTTCACCCCGTGTTTAACCATTAACTTTTTGAACTCGCCTTTGAATTCAGATCCCGAGTCTACCATTACGAATTTGGGCCAGGTCAGAGGTGATCGCTCGTAAATTTTCCCGGTCGCTTCGCTCACTTGCTCGGCGGTTTTACTGGTCAACGGTTCGGCTTCTTTATACCGGGAACCCACGTCTACCACGGTTAAAGCGTACTTAAACGTTAACGCGGTCCCAGGGTAAATAAGTAAGTAAATAAAGTAAAATAAAATGATGCGCGTAACTAGGTTTGACCGATTCTGATTGCAACATTGTAGGTCTGGGTACGTAATGTGGTGCGGGTAAATACACTTGCCAAACGGCCTGCTTTTTTAGCCAGTTTCTGATAACTGATTTGTCAGCACCGGTCTGTTTGTGTAGATGATCTACCGCGCTTTCTCCTCGCCAGTAACCCTGTGGGCTGTAAAATAGTTTTTTAAAAGTTTGGTCCATTTAAAATAAGTCATGCAAATCGATAAGCTAAGAAACCGACCAAGGCCGTCCCGGATATAATCCAAACAAACTCGCGAATCTTTTGGTCTTCGGGAGGCTCGTAAAAATCGGACAATTTAGGCTCTGGCGGTAACGGCGTGATACTCTTACCGGTCAATTCCGAATAAGCTCGTAAGGCTTCGTCTACGTTTACAAATGTCTGCTGACTCGCGCGTTCATGTCGCATTCGTTCGTTTAAAAAGTCTAGCATGTGTACGCAGTTTTGTTCCCACTCTTGTTTTGCTTGCGCCAATTGCTCCAACGCGAGGTCATGACGCTTTCGTTCTTCGTCGACTTTACTTTTTGATAAACTGCTAAATAAAAAATTTGAGCCCGTGAATGCCAAGGCGTTAACTATCGCTCCTCCAACCATCATTAAAGCACTAGCCATTTTTAAAATAAGGTTAAATTAAATTAAATGAATAGTCAAGTTAAAGATCAACCGTCGGAGATCAATAATAAATTAATCGAGATTCAAACCGACCAAACAGAAATTCAGCAGATGCTGGGCGACATGAGTGCCGATATAGATCACGTCGGTAATATGGTTTTAGAGTCCCAGAGTGAAACGTTTAGAAGGTCAAGTAAACTAATGGAATACGAAGAACTGTTTTTTACGGTCGGTGTATCCTTAATTGCATTTTCTTTTCTTTTTAAAATATTTCAGTAAAATAAGAATAGTATTATATAAAAGTAATACGTCGCAACAATACACCAAAAAGCTAAACCCGAGTCGCAGACTTAAAGTTCCTCGCGCGATCAAAGGTGAAAGGCGCGAAGTCACCATTATGCATAACCCGAGTACCATAGCCGCAGGTCACACGTTAAACGTAAAATTTCCGACCCTAAGCACGGCCGACGTCATTGTACCCGGCACCGCCAAACTCGCTTTTAAACTCGATCTAGACGGCGCCACGGACGATAATAAAACTGTGTCTAACAACGTGGCGAGAAACCTGGTTTCAGAAATCAACGTGAGCCTACAGGGAAACAAGATAGTGAGTTACCGAGATGCGGACGTATTTAACAATTTCAAGGACAATTGGTTACCCCTGTCGCAGACTAAAAATATGGCGTACTTTGGTTTGGAAAAGGAAAACGTGGCCAAGATACGTCTCGGTGCTGGTGATAAAAGCGAAGCCGCAAACAACGGTAAAGATAAAGCGATTGCCGATGCTTTTAAAAATCGTTATGCGATTCCACTGGACACGCCTATTCTACCGTCGTGGTTTAAAGAGCCTCTGACGTATCAACTAACTTTTAACGGGCACGACAAAGTGGTCAACTCGTCAGATACCGCCGCAGAATACTCCATTTCGGACCTGACCTTGGAATACGAAGTAGTAACCAATCGAGATCTGGTGCAAACATTGAAAAACAAAAAAAGATGTATTCCCTATTCGACCGGATTCACTCGTGGAAGAAGCAAGCGGTAAACAAGTCTGACACGCTATGGAACATCAGCATCGACCAGACGATCAAGGAATTTTGATCCTGATTAGAGATCCGGTTATCAAAAACCCGCAAAAAATTTATAATCCGCATATCACTAAAACGATCGTGACGGTCGAAGGTAAACCGAACCAATTGTATTCGCAGGGTCTGTTCGAATACCAACATTGGAATGAAATTACAAAATATTTAGGCGATTCGGATAGAGAATCGGCGAGAGCGGTGGCCAAGGACCTAAACTTAACCGGAGTAGATATGGCCGAATACTTAAGAGATAAGTACGGTCTCTGGCTCGATTTCAGAAGTTCCGACGATAACAGCGCTCACGGGTCGGGTAGACCTCTCGGCGGCGGTGGAGATATATCGATTCAAATGGAAAGAGCGAGCGAAGCGAGCGGACCTCTGACGATGTACGTGTTTTTGGTGATGGATTCTCAATTCACGGTGGAAGACGGTAATTTTAAGAGTTTGGTTTATTAAAATGAGTGAAGCGAATGAACGAAGCGAGCGAAGCGAGCAACGAGCGAAGCGAGTGAATGAAATGAACCAGATGTATAATCAGATGTACAAGAATCCGCATTGCGCCTTGATCGTGGGTAAGACCGGTAGCGGGAAGACTAACTGGATTTTAAATCTATTGGAGACCGAATATAAATTTACATTTGAAGCTATCGTGATTATCTGTCCGACGCTTTTTAAGAATAAAACTTTTTTAAAACGCCCGTGGATATACACCGACGAAAACGTTTATCTGTGCGATTTAGATCGAGAGAAACTAGAATTAAACGACTCAATCGAACTTTATAAAAAAATATTCGACGGAACGAACACGTTATTCATTATCGACGACTGTGCGGCTGATCAGTTTATCAAGTACCGAAAGAAATCTAAGAGTAGCAATACGTGCGCTTTCAGCAAGATGGCGTTCTCAGGCCGACATTACCTTCACAGCTGCTGGCTACTTACGCAAAAGTACAATTCGGTGCTAAAAGACTTCAGAGAGAATACTGCTTGGACCGCGATATTCCACTGCAAGGATCGAAATTCCTTTGACCAATGTCTGGATGAAAACGACGTAGTTCCCGACGAAAAGAGGGAAGAGATTAAAAGATACCTACGCGACGTGAAATTTAGTAAGCTGATATTAAATAAAGAACCGCCGGTGAATTATCAAATTAGTTGAGTAAAAAATGAGAAAATATTTTAATTACCTTTATTAAATACGATGATTGAAGGAAAAATAAAATGCAAAAAGTACCGTTGGCTCCTAGTCTCCTCAAACTTTGCCCTACAGAAAACGGGTAAAATTAACTCAACTTGTAACGAGTGCATCGATAAAGTAAGAGCACAACAAGAATTACACAAATGCCAGCATGGTAGAAGAAAGAACACCTGTGTAGAATGTAATGGATCATTGGTCTGTATTCATAAGAGACGTAGATATTATTGTAAGATCTGCACCGGGGAAGTTGAGGCGGCGATTAGATGTTGGATCCACAACTCTAGACAAAAAGATAAAAAATATAATCGATTTGATCCCAATCGTTTCATTGACACAGACTTCTGCAGAGGGCTAATTGAAGATTACCCCTATTTCTATTATAACGACTGTAAAGTTCAGTTACAGTTTTTAGAAAATAAAGACGACCTGGGCACCATCGAGCAGCTGGATAACGAAATTGGTCACATTAAATCAAACTGCGTGCTAGCTTGTTCGAAGTGTAACTTTAGGTGCAAGTGCGATCAGGTAGTTGGGTCAACTGATCTATAAGTGAAGCAAAGCGAGCGGAGCTAATTGGGAGAAAGCTTTTAACTAGTTACCCTTTGTTATAACTGGGCTATGTCAGCCTGGTTATAATTAATTTTATTTTAGTTATAACAAATAAGCAACAATGTTAGAGCTAGTTCAACTACTTATTCAGTTAGTTATAGCAGCTAACTTAACCTACTACACAATTGAGTACCTACGCCTAAAGCATACCTACAACAAATTTAAAGAGTACTTATTATCAAAATGGACAACATCAAAAGCAGTCTCACCGATTCAAAAGCGAGCGGAGCAAGCGTAGCGAGTGAATGTAAACAAAACGTCAAAGACAGACTCTGTTCGATAGCTGCGTCAGGTGAAAGTAAAAAGTACCTAGGTAAAGAATATTCGATCAAAGAAATTGAAGCTCTGTCACCCAAAGACCAAGAAAAATTACTCAATTTGTACGAAGTTCAATTTGGCAAAGAGATCGTTAACACCCTTGGCCACGCGATTTTAAGTTCGTATTCTCGCTTGCTCGGTATAGCTACCCCAATCGATCTCCTTGGATTCAACGTCAACTTAACGTCCGAAGAAGCGCTAACCAAAGACCTAAACGACGACCCGATTATCAGTCAGACCATGGGTCACTTACTTACCGAAGTCTGTTACAAGTATGGAGTGTATCTGTCACCACTTACAGCCGCGTTAATTACCACTAAACACCTGGAATTCAACAAAAGCTCTGTTATATTAAAAGAGGATGTCAACAACAACAACAAACGAAGCGAACCCGACACCAGCGAACAGTCCGGTAAAGACGAGTGAAGCGAGAATTACTCCGGTACAGACGGTAACTAAAAGTAAAAATCCGAAGCGTGTAGAACACGGTAAGAAATTAGCCGAGCATAACAAAAAGATGAAGCAGCAGCTCGCCAAGATGAAATTAGCGAGCGAAGCGAGCTGCGAAGAGAGCAACCAGAACTTCAGCTCAGAAAATAGAAGTTATCAAACGGTTACAGAGAACAGAAACTTGATATTTGGTGGATTGGCGATTGGTGCGCTTGCGGTCTATTTAATTTGGAAAAACAAGTTGAACTGAACCTACTCAACAAATTAAGAACCAATTAGATCAAGCAAAAAGAGAAGCGACCGAGCGAAGTGAGTATTCTGAGCAAAACTCGAGCCAAGAAAATAAAATTGAAGAACAGATTTTAGACATGGAATAAAAAAAAATTCCTCAATTTAAAAAAGGCCTATTATTATAAATGAGTAACGCTAAATCAATCAACGTAAACGGAATCGCCAATACTGTTTACCACGGTGCAGTCGTTTCGGGAATCTTCATAGGTTACGCCATGCTATCGAGTAAGTTATTTAAAATTAAACCACCAGACTTAAATAAATTATCTGCAGAAGACGCGTTGAAATTGACCGCGCTGTCTAGCGGTGCATTGGCTACCCAGGGTTGGTTGGTAGCGCAAGGTATATTGCCCGCGAGCCTGCCCACCGCTTAAAGTTTCCTTATTTTAAAGTTAAAGTAAAATGGCTGAAGGAGGATTTGATCCAGAGGAAATACCTCTCTTGGAAGATCAAGTGAAAAAACAAGAAATAGACGACCAAGACTTTGTCGACGATAACTTATCTTCAGATCGACAAGAAACGTCCTTTATAGAAGGTACAAATGAACCTGGATTAGACGATACCAACACTTCATTACATGAACTAAGAGTAGGAATAGAACCGATTAAAGCAAATGAACCAAAATTATACCTAAATCCCCGACCAGTAATATTACCCAAGGGTGATATATTAGAAAGAGGGAGAGCGGCATTAATAACTAATCCAATTGTAGACGACTTTTACCGATATTTTAAACTCGCCGAAAGAAAAGATGTACCATCAGTACTTCACTATGAAAAGTTGGATTACCGCAAAGGCAAAGGTTTATTTTTTAAAAAGGAAGATAAGTACGGCGATGTGCTATTAACCAACGAAAAAAAAACCAGATGTAGTTGTCCGTCTTGAAACAATCATCAAAAACGCCAAAGCTGCTGGATATACCGGCAAAGAAGGAGGCGAAGACACCATGTCAGCGCAAGATTTTATTAGATTCAAATTAGGATTTAAAAATTATGGAAGATCGGTGAAAAAAGCTGAATCAATCCATTCAACCCGAGAGCATTCCAATGGAAGAACTACCCCAAATATCAGACCAAGTCAGTGACATCGTAGAAGAGCTCACCCAAGATACAAACGTTCAAACAGAAGGATTAAACCATAGAGAGCTCTTAGGATTAGACAAACAATTGCGAACGATTAGAGGACAGATACGATTAAACGAAGCTAAAATTACAGAAATTCAAGAAGAAATAAGTAGTCTCGAGACTTCTGAAGATTCGGGTCGTTTACGTGACTTGCAAGATCAACTCGAAGGACTACAAGCTCAAAGAGACATATTAAACGGTCAACTCAAAAGCCAAATATCGCAAGTTAAAGATTTGATTAATTACACTTTACATTCGGATGACACCCTGGGTGATAAGATTCAAACGATATTTAGAGAGCAAGGCGTCATGATCGTAAGCATTTTAACGGCTTTTAGTTTAGCGGTAAGTACCATCGTTAGTAGCATCGTAGCTAGCGTCAGAGCTGCCGGAGCGAGCAAACCAACACCTGAACCTGAACCCGCACCAAAACCAACGCCGGCTCCTCCTTCCAAAGGTGGAATTACCGATTGGATCAAACGTCAACTGTGGAACCTGGCAAACGTATTGAAGAAACTCGGGTTGAAAGCTTTAGGCGCTTTGCCCGGGGACATAGGTAGCATTTTGAGTTGGATTTTTAACGTGCCGAGTAAAGCGGTCGGATGGGTGGCAGAGCACGTGTGGACCTAATTTGTAGGCTTGGGTGTTTTGATTTTGACGTACGTGCAAAACGGGTAAAAAGGACAAAAAAATTAAATCTCACCTCAAATTTGGGGTGAGATTTTTTTATGCCTTAATTCAAGATTTGGCTCGCTTCACTCGCTCGTTTAAGTTAAAATTTTATATAACGTAAAACCGATGACACCCACGGCAACGGCTCCGATGGTTAAGGACAGTTTCTCTTTGTTGTGCGCGTCTAAGGGTTTGCTTAAAACTGGCTTTACGATTGGCCTCGGTAACACTTCCGGTTCTGGTTCTTCATTAAAATCAGCTTCGCTATTTAAACTCGGTACGTATCCAGTCTTCATATCCGCAGTCGCGACTTGTAAATTATTGTTATAGCCCTCAAACGTGCCGATGCCTAAGTCCGAGGGCACCAGGTACAAACCCGGGGCAACTACGAAGTTTAAAGGCGTTTTTGCGTATTGTAGCGAATCTTGAAATTGGTCGATCGACTGTTCGAGATCGGGGTCCGAATTAATTAAAGATTCCACGATCGTAATAAATTGCCGTTGCGCGTCTAATCCGGTGCACGCTGGTCTTGGTCTGTGCCTGTGTTCCCCGAATAACGCGTAGACGTAAGCTCGAATTGATTCGTTTACTTTGGTGATTCCCACGTCCGTCAACCGAGACTTTTTAGGAACAAAATCCCACCAGGCCAAAGTAACCGCGTCCGACTGTGAAATCAAGGTGACCGTGTAGGTACTCGCGTGACCGGAACCTTTAGGCGGTTTAGCCCATCCAAAGCCCATGTAAGTAGATCCCGCGTATTTACCGTTGGTCACGTGTAAGTCGTGCACGTCGTAGTTTTTACCTGGAACAGGTACGTAACCGTCGTCGTAATGATAAGCGGTGCCTAATCCGTTCGACAAAGTGTCTCTTGTTTGTGTATACGATTTATTCGGGTCTATTCCGTATAAAAGGCACGTGTCGGTAAACTTCCGATGGTCATAATTATTGTGTAACGCGTCAAATACGTCGTCGCTCGGAATGGGCATCACGCAGTCATAAAATATTTTTCGTACGGTGTAATACGTGAAAGTTAAATAAAGCCGAGACGTACGGATTGGGGTCAGACAGCAGATCAAAACCCACACCGCAGGCCGTCATCGCGCAATAGACCGCGAAATTAAATTGATTTTGGTAAAACGATATCGACTCGGTAGACCAGCGATTGACGGCTTCGTCCGTGGTTACTTTCGGTAATTTATACGCGTGCGTTAAATTTGGAAACTCGGCTGTAAAGGAATTTTCTTCGTTGACTACAATGTTTAGACTACTTAAATTGCCTCCCATTTATTTTAAAAGACTTTTAAAAAGGAGGGGCTGTCGGTTGGGTGAAAATGGTCGGGTTGATCGTTGTGCTCGCTTCTCGATAAGCGGGTGGAGATTCTGGTTTCTCTTCGTATTTAACCGACTTTGTAAAACTTATTCGCCAAGTTTTTTCATAAGATCTTTTTTAAAACGGCCGCCCGTTCGTTGGCTAGCGCTTCTCCTCTTTCGTTGACTTGACGTTCGAATTCTTCTTTAGAAGTTTCTTTAGTTTCTTCCAATTTTGTAGACGTAAGCGATCTGACCTTTTCTTTCATCTCGTTCAACTTTTTCAGCTCGGATAAAATAAGGACAAATTCTTCCTGGGATATGTCACCGTCTTCAATCGCGTGAGATACATATTCCTCGATGGCGTTTAATTTAGCATCCGCCAACATTCTAATTTGGTCGTGTTTTTTAGTTTTGTGGGTGAGTCTACGAGAAGCGTACTTTAGAATCGCGTAAGCGCAAAACGCACCGATAGCGATGCCTTCCATCACAAGTCCGACGGGTCCAGTAACGACTCCCAAAATGGCGGGAATGCCAACGGCTGCCGAGGTCGCGCCCAGGGCTTCCACGCCGTACTCCACGTATCCGAGTGCGGTTAAAAGTCGTTTGATCTTTTTGTAACTATTTTCCCTCGCGTTGCGTTCTCTTTGGATTTGGGATTTAATTTCTTCGATCTTTCTGAGTCTGTATATTTTGGTTTCCGCTTGTTAAGCCGAGTTTAAAGTCAAATCCAGCTGTTTACTTAAATCCGGGTATACGTTAGTAGTCATCTTTTATTATATATTACTTTTATAATTACGCGTTTTAAAAAATGTCCAACTCGATTAAAATTTTGCCGATGTTATTCAAGAGCTCGCCTCTATCGTTTTTAACAGAAAAAGTCAATTCACTGATGTTCCTGTCGATTAACTTTCTAGGCGTTTCACAGTGATTACAGGTGCGAGGCTCGGTAGCTATCACGTACAGCAAGTCTAAAGACTGCCCGTTATAAAAATTATCAAATGTATTTAATTGTTTGCAATGAATAAACGCGAATTTCAATGGGTTTAAATCGTACTTGCCTTCGTAAATAACGTTGGGTAAAAGTTTTATTTTGGGTAAGTTCAGTAGCTTGGACACTTCTTTGTTTAGTCGCAACTTGAGATTGGGGTCCGTTATGGCTAAAGTCACCCGTTTAGATTCTGAGTGAACCTAAAAAGAAACGCCCGGAATCGAGTTTAACAAAAAGTGAAACCAGTCCATGCTATAATAACCGGGGGATACCACGATGCTTCCTCTTTGGCCCTGGGGTAATGGTTCAGATGAGCTTCGCGAATGAAGTCTGTCGTATATAGGTTCAGTTAGCCCCGTCAAAAACAGTCTTTTAGTTAATTCTCTTCTGGGTCTCGTGGGTGTTACGGGGGGGTTGGTGGTAGGTCGAGTTGGGGGATTCCCTTCGTAGATTTCATCAAAAGCCTGTCTTTGTCCCTCGAGCAGTGAAGCTGATTTTACTTTTTTATCAAAAGCTAAACGAGCTCGCGTTTCTAATGGTTGTATTTGGTTTAACTGATCTTCTAAAGTTGCGATTTCTTGGTTTAGCTGCTCAATTTCATCAGCGATGAATCTAATTTTTTCCGCTAAATTGCCTCTTTTATTTGCTTGGATCAATCTGTTTTTAGCTGTTTGTACTAATTCTGAATAGGGAGATGCGTCCGTTCTTTCCACTGAGGGTATTCCGGGCGGTCGTTCGCCAAGTACTCCCGCGGGCCTACCGTCCAAGTTTGTATCCCACTCAATTTCAGTGGCGTTTGTTACGTTAAAATATCCAGCTTCAAAAGGAATATTCTTTACTCTGATGACCTTGTCACCTTTGGTGTTGTTGATGACATCTCTCAATTTAAACGTCTGCTCGCTCTCGGTTAAGTAAAACGTGTGAGTCTCCATTTTATTATATACGTTTTGAAACATCTTGTTTGGCGAGGTTTAATTTATCGAGGGCGTTTTCCCAGTGCTTATCCGAAACTTGAAATAGATCTTTCACTTTAGATTCGGTTTCCCCAGTTGTGTCTTGATAACACACCGCGATTAAAGCCTTCAACGGTTTACCTCTAGAGATCTTACCGTTTAAAACTTGGTTTAACTTATATTCTATTTCACCCGCTTCGCCGTTTTTAAAACAAATGTTATATTTTTCTCGATTTTGGTGGCGGCAGTTTCCTCCAAACGTGATGCTTGTAGTATCGATCTCCCATGTCTGCGGGGGTGTAAGAAGAAACCCATCCAAGAATTAAACCACAACGTTTACAGGCATATCTTTCGTCCATTTCAAGTATTTGGTGGTTACAAGCTGGTATCGGTTTACTTTGTTTTTGAGATCCCGCTATGTGTACCTCCTTTAGATTCAGCAAGTGGCAAAGTTCCGCATCAGTCATCTATTATTAATAAATCATTTATTTAAGGTAAAAAAATAAATAAACCCCAGTTATTCCGAGGAATAACCGAGGTTAAATTTTGATAATACTCGTTTTCACTCACTTTCATTCTCCCCTAGCGGTTTTTCTTCACTCGCTTTCGTTCTCCCCTAACGCTTCCCAAAAGCAAGGCTTTTCTTTAACCGTGAGCATAGCCGCCGTGACCCGATATCTAACGCTCGCTCCAGAAAGTGAACCGTGAGCACCAAAATAAATGTCTCTAAGAGAGATCAAAGAGACCGCGTGACATTTTGTATTTACAAAAAGAGCGCGATCAATTTCTTTAAACGACTTATCCAGCAAAGAGGCATCATAGTCGATCTTAACATACATCCTACTTTTATCGGTAAAAGCCGGTTTAACTAAGCAATTGATCCTATCGGGTAGGTCGTCTAGTTTTTGAGACACTTTAAAAGAGTTACGCGTACTCGCGGGGAGATCTTGTAACATCTTATCTGGTAAGTTTTCATTTACACGTAATAGCAACGATTCAGTCTCGGGAGATATCTGATAACAAATTTGATCTTGACCAGTAGGTTCCTTTGTAACATATTTGTAAACTGGGTTGACTCCGTAACAAGGGTCTTCGAGTCTAATCAACAGTTGTTTGTTTTTGTCCCTTGTGGTGATAAGCGATCTTAGAAAAACATTTTGTTGGTCTTAAAATGACTAAATATTTAGGATCAAAGGGGCCATAGGTAACTTTTGGGTTGCGGTTGCCATTTAGGCGCTCGTGGTCATTTGAGACGATATATATTTGACTTGACATGGTTCTATTTATATATAGGTTTCTAAAATTGTTCTCGTTTTTATTCAACATGTTCTTTTAAATACTATTATTTTTATATATAAGAGCATTTATTTAAGGCGGTTGTAAATATAGCGTGTTTTGCTTTGAACAGAGTCAAGGTCACGAGTTCAGGTCGACGGGAAGTCCCTTTTTTGTTTGTGAGTAACTGCTGGTGCGATCGGTGCTAGTCACGAGTTGTTTACAGGAAAAGTTCAAGGTCAGTGAAGTGGAAATCCCCGGCGCGTGTGGGTGAAAGGGGGTGAAAGGGGCGTGTGGTCCAGAATCGGCTATTCCCTACTACTAGTGTGTGTCTATTCAAACTAACTCAGGTGTCGGTGATAAACAGTGGACAGTTTGAACGTACACAGCAAAATCCATCCCACTCATCACCTCAAAGACTTTGACTGTTCATAAACTGGGACTTTTCCAAAGCACCCGCAGATCAGGTGGAGGGGGGCTGCAGAGACACATGCCCCTGGGTAAAATTTGAGAGAGAGGAAAAAAAAAGGAAGACAGGGAGAAAGGGGGGGACAGAGGAGAGAAAGTGCACACATACAATTTTGGGAATTGAAAAGAAACTACAAGTTCAATGCAAATTTATTATGACTACTGCACAGCCTATTCAAAACAGACAACAGGCACTTATTTTCTTTAGAAAGGTCACATATTGACCTCCGCAAACCACACTTTGGTGACCAAGACAATGCTTCCCAGATGTCCAGCGTGCCCCGAGGCACATGCCAAAACATTAATGCAGGGCATGCAAAATAAGCATCTATTTGTCTATGCCTATTTGGCTGCTCCAGGGGATGCTTAATGCCACACTGTCGAAAAAGGTGAGAACTTTAGGTTTGTGAGCACTTTGCTATTTTATCTGTATCATACAGCGTCGTAGTTGATGTTAAATATCATGTTTCTTGGGCTATTGTTCAAAAGTATAAATTGGAGTAAAAGGGGGAAATAAGCAGGCCTAATTTCTCTACGTATATGGAGTAGGATCCATATTCAATTAAGTTTCTTTTTGACTAGAAGATGATAATTGTCCCAGATTTATGATGTGCTATGGTTCCCTTTATGCCAGTTTATCATAATTTAATTTTCCTTTAAATTTCCTTCTCAAAAAGTGAGACCAATAAACAAAGAGTGCTAGCTTTTTGTCAAATACGATTATTAATAATATAAACAACATTTGCATGTGAACCTGTTCCTAATGATTGCAAAAACTCCAGATCGGCAAATATTGATTTTTCCCGGCTCCTGTCACTTCCTGAGATCGGTGATGATTTGACTGTGGAACCAAGCTGGGACGCCCCAAGAGTCCTCTTCAGAAAAACAGATGGAAATAGGTTTACATTTTTTCCTGTCAAAGCAATATGAAGGTATTATCTATTTGTATATGTTTAAGATATCACACACCATCATAAAAATTGGGTTAAGTTGAGCCACCACCCTCTCCAGACACAAATGACTCAGCCTGTACAATTAAGTTTCTGAAACCTGGACTGGAACAGTTGAAACTTGTAGAGAGTAAGAAAATGTGTCTGGATTGAAGTGGTGTAGGCGTACATACAAAAACCAATCAAATGTGTTGATTTCAGCATTTCAGTCTGTTTTTCAGGTTAATTCCGCTTGAAGTAAGAATTAGGCCTAAATGTGTGCGTTGAACAGAAAGGGTGATGATAAAATGTCCCCATCCCCCATCTCTCACTGATTGATGATGGTACATGGAACCAACTTGATACAGTTGATACATTAACCAGTTGGACTCATTCTTAAAAACAGGAAGACAAGGACCCACTGGTAAAGTATATGAACACTCCGGTTACAGAAAATCAGCCAGGAGAGTTGGATAGGATGTTACAGCCGATAACCTAAGCAATGTCACGGATAATATAGGGAACAGCAAAGTTTCTTGAGAGAGACAGTTATCGTTAATAATAAAAGTGAGTTAGGCAGTAATCAAGAGCATGGTGATTGCAGACAAACTACAATATTCAAAATCCTATTTCGTATACAGGTATTCAGTATTTTTTTTTTCAGAGTAGACCCACAGGGTTTTTGAACAATAAGTAATCTCAAATCACTAAATCAATGTTCTCATCAAATTTCGCTTCCAAATTATGACACTTCCATGGTTAAAAGCCTTTTAATACCCATTCATGTTTCCAGAGCTAGTACCAGTGGATGACAATGACTCTACAACAGCAGTGGATGACAATGACTCTACAACAGCAGTGGATGACGATGACCCCCCCACAGTAGTTGATGACGATGGCTTTCCCACAGCAGTTGATGACGATGGCTCTCCCACAGCAGTTGATGACGATGACTCTCCCACAGCAGTTGATGACGATGACTCTCCCACAGCAGTTGATGACGATGACTCTCCCACAGCAGTGGATGACGTTGCCTCTGCCACAGCAATGGATGACGTTGGCACTCCCACACCAGCAGACAGTGGTGGCTCTCCCACAGTAATGGATAACGAAGGCTCTTCAACAAAAATGGTTTTTAAAGGTGTTTATGGAAGTGGAGAACCCTTGAATGGCATGGCCAATTTTTTAGGTGTAAATGGAGATTGGGCATTGAAGACCAAGAGAGGTTTGATGCAATGCCCAGTCTCTTCTTACCAAGTTCTGATTTCAAATTTCCTTTCAACCAAATTGGAAATATAAAGAGAGGATTCAATATAAAATGGTTATCCAAATTTCCAGTGCTCATGTATAGCTGAATTCAAGATGCAGCTTACTGCACGTTTTGTGTGTTTATTCCGTACAATAAATACATTAAGTAGCAGGGGAAGCTTGTGACTAAACCATTTTGCGAATGGAAAGATGTGAGGGCATATTTCAGAGTAGATTTCCCTGGAATACAGATGGATAAAACAAAGAACGCAACAGGTAGTTAAATGTAGCTTTAAAAGCAGTTTGTTCCGATGTTAGAGTTGCATCTTGTCTGGATGCAGCCTTTGGCAAGGAGATGTAGCTATTGGAAAATGAGTGCAGAAAACAGATTCTGTCCACACAATATGAATGACAAGAGTCACTAATGTAAAAATGGTCTTATAAAGTGTAACCTTTGAGATGAAACCTTTGCATCATTTTGAACATATAGTTTATTAAAGGTGCCTATGAATGCTATCATGGTATGTGTTATCAATCCACATCCTATCATTTAGGCCCTACCTTGTTTTTTGATAGAATCATGTTTATTTGTATAGTATTACAGCACATTATATATATGAAATCTAACTGTAATGGAACTCAAATAATCGTGTCATGAATACCACTCCTCATGTAGATGCCAAAACCAAATTTCAAGAAGTGCAGGACAAAGTCACAAGGAACAGGAAAGTGTTGACTTCTATTGACATCATAGTAACTTTAGGGTGCCAAGGTCTGGCTTTACGTGCACACCGTGATAATGGCCATTATCACCTGGGATCTCAACGAAATTGTGGCAACTTCTATGAGCTGCTACTACTGAAAGCTAGAGGTATAACCAAAATCAATTTTCAAGCTTCCAATGTACAATACTACTAAAGAACAGTTCAAGACACTGATATGTGCTTGTCAGTCTGCTAGTGGGAGTTTTAACCAGTTATTGCTTATGGCATGACTCATTTGCATATAAAGTGCTCCGTTTAAGTAATAATTCTTATGAACATTAGTCCACATTGTTATGCTAACAAGTTTGGTATATTCAATTTTACTTCAAGTGGTGACGATACATTAAAGCATCACCTAGAACTCCATGCTAAGAATGCCTCCTACATTGCTGTTAGTGTATCATCAGCTCAAATAAATCGGCACGGAAACTTTTCTATATAAAGTCTACCTATTTACAATTCATTTATTTTTTTTTATTCATTTACGCAGCAATTTACACAACACCGGTGACAACCAATCCTCATCTCTTAAAAATCAAATATCACGGACAGCTCATTCCTACACAAAGTTATATATATGATACTTCTTCTGGATCCCTTTTTTTAAAGATACACTGCACTATTCCATCACTTGTGAACAACCTAATTGTTTCATACTTTTAAATACCAGTGATTGTAATAAATTACACTTGTGCACTACTTATTTATGAATTACAATTGTGCACCACAGATTCCAATAATTTACACTTGTGCACCACTCAATTTTAAGTATTATACTCGTGCACCCCGATTGTAATAATTTACAATTGTGCACTACTCATTTATGAATTACAATTGTGCACCACAAATTCCAGTCATTTACACTTGTGCACCACTCATTTATAAATTACAATGGTGCACCACTCAATTTTAAGTATTATACTCGTGCACCCCAATTGTAATAATTTACAATTGTGCACTACTCATTTATGAATTACAATTGTGCACCACAAATTCCAATAATTTACACTTGTGCACCACTTATTTATGAATTACAATTGTGCACCATTTAATTTTAAGTATTATACTCATGAAGCTCCGATTGTGATAATTTACAATTGTACACAATTGTAGGGACTATACTTGGCCGCAGAGCTCAATGTTCCATCTGCCTCGGATTCAAGGGTCCAAGTGCACCGGTCATCCAGTTCAAGGAGTCAAGACTTGACCGTGGAAGCACCTCCTCTGGTTCCCCCTCGGACAGCCACTCGGAAAGAAACTCTTAATGCTGAAAGCCCAGATATACTATCTGAAATTTCAAATACAACATGATATATCCCCTGATAATACCCTGGTTGAAAATTTAGCCGGACATCGCAACAATCTGAAATACTATATGTGAATACATGTACAAGAATACGTCCACTTAATGGATGAATACCAAGGAAATAAATCGGTGACAATAATGATTCAACTCACGGTTTTGCAGCAAGTTCCTCCGCTCCTGGTCCCCAGCTAACCAGCAAACCTTCCATTGAGCCTGAATGCCCAAGCAGAGCAATGCTTACAATGCTGCACTACATGGCATCTAATATCGCCAAGGTCGAGTTGCAAAAAGCAGTGGGGTAAAACACCCAAACTTGTGCAGTCAGTAGCAACACAGCAGAGCGGGACAGGCGTGACAAGTCAAGAGCTTTAGTGAGAGAGAGACTTCAATCACACCCCACATGCACTTTTATATTTCCCACACATATACACACTCAAGTAACCAAACATAAAAGAACCACACCTAACTAAAGAATGCCCACTGCATGCCAGTCCCCTTGCATTCACACTGAAATAAATATTCACCAAACAAAACAGATAAAGAAACACACACAGAAGGCTCCAACCCCTTGTTGTATGGAGGATTGGAAAAGACATCCCTTAAAATTAGGGAAAAACAATAGTTTAAACGACGAATTGATACTAGCGGTTACAATTGCCTCTGTAGTTCAGAATGAAGTTACTTCCATATGTGGAAACATCATCAAGAAGCATCTGATCGATGAAGTTCACTAGGTTAAGTACTTTACTATCATGATCAATGAAGCTATTGACCTCTCAAGCAAAGGACAGCTTACAGTAGTTCTTCACTTTGTAGATGCCAATTATTAGTACACTCTAATGGATAATTCATGGATCACCATTGCAAGAGTCTGTCCATTTAACAATCACATATTATTAATTGACTGAAAGACTTACATGAACCTAAATAATGTATCTAAGGAAATACTTCGTAACCACTGGCCTGCATGTGATTTTTAAATATTTCTTTCAATACTTTTTTCAACATTTCATATTTTTGGTACAGTTGACATTCATGAAGAATTTCTGACCACTGATGTAATGGGAACGATTTCTGGGGGTGCTCTTGCTACAGCAGTTGAGACTGAAATGGTTGCATGCAATTTAAAGATGGAAGATGATGGAAGGGATGTGTGCTGATGGAGTGGGTAAGTATCAGTGGTTGTTGCCTTTGATATAATATTACGTGACACCTCAGTAACAATATTAATCACTTGTAAAACGGATGTGGCCTTTTAATTACGTTGTTTGTAGGTAATATGAAAGGAGAAGTGAGGGGATGTGGACCGAGGCTGCCAAGGAAATATTCAAAGAAAGCTTATCTCTGATGCTCCAGCCATCAACTGAACCGTGTTATTGTCATCTCATAAAAAATGCTCATCATACAGAACATGATGACGATGGCAGACAAGGTATGAAATATTCAAATGTCATAACACTTGTGATGGGGTATTTAGAGCACTGTCCACACAAATTACTTTTACTGCGTTTGGAATGATTTCTTTCATTGTACTCCTACAACTCTCCAAATCAGCTGGAGCTGACAAAGAAATTAAAGATGTTAATTCTCACATGTATAGAACAAAATGCATGCACTGCACAGATCTTAGTGTGACAAGTTCTTTATTATGGTGTCGCCACAAGAAAAACCCCTGGAAAGATACAATAAGTAATTTCCATGTAAATACAATGCCTTGGAGAATTCCAATTAAACAATGTAAATTACGAAGAAAGTTATTATAACTGCAAAATATTCTAAATCATCAAAGAACAGAAAATGAAGTCGTGCAGTTCACCAATCTAGAATTACGTAGAGTTACATTCCAGTCTAAAAATACAAGGCATGTGTATGCTTTAACTCGCGGTCAAGAAAGGAATTAACTTCGAAAAGTGCAACAACTTCCACTGTCTAAGCCACAAACTTAAATCTGTCCACTCAGCATTATAACTATAACCTAAGGATACATGAAGAACTGACTTAGGATATAACTTATCTCAACAAGTCAAAGCAACGGTGATACTGTACTAGCATCTTATTAAACTCAAAGAAAAAGAACACATAATTTTATCCTTGTCATCCCTGGCCAATAGCATCGCCTCTGTACTAGCTTTGTAGTTCTCTCAACACCCTGATGCCCAAGTTCGTCATGCAGTGCAACAAGTACCTTGTTTCTCAGTGCCAAGGGTTGAAGAAGCTGATGGCACATTTCTCCAGCATCTGTCCTCCTCTTGTAAAGGACACCATCTTTCACCTCCAAAGCATCCCAGAATTTCAACAGCTTGTGGACTTCTTTGGCCTCTCTCATAATCTGGTCAGGTCGTGGACTACTCTGTCCCTCCCATAAAAGCCAAAGTGGTCCAAGGAAGTCATCACTCTTTTGAAGTGCGATTAGATATTCTGGTGACAGAGACGGTAGTGTTGCTGTTGCCATGGGAACTGTCACAGCTGGCTTGGCACGAACCTCATTTAAGCCAGCTTCTTGTAGGGTACTCCTGATGCGCTGTCTTACATTCACAGGGATGCTGGTAGCACTGGTTTCCCTGATGGCAGCAGTAGCTGTGGTCTCTTCAAACCGTACTGATTTTGGTTCGTCACCGTGCTCTCTCTTTCTGCTCAAAGAATCAGCATTGCTGTTGTTCGCCCGGGTTTATACTTGATGCTGAACCGGAATTGTGCTAATTCGGCGGCCCATCTCCTCTCAACTGTACCCAGTTTGGAATTGGAGTGGAGGTAGCTCAAGGGGTTGTTGTCCGTGTAGACAACAAAGTCGGCTCCCAGCAGAATGTCACGGAATTTTACGGTTATTGCCCACCGCAGTGCCAAAAGCTCCAACTTCATGCTGCTGTAGTTGTTCATGTTGCGCTCGCTCCCACGGAGACCTCTGCTGGCATATCCAAGAACTACACGACCAGTGTCCTGTTCCTGGGACAGAACAGCACCAAGACCAAGATGACTCGCATCAACTTCCAGGATGAATGGACGTTTGAAGTCAGGATAGCCAAGAAGAGGAGCTGACGTTAGGAGTGACTTCAACTCATTGAAGGAGACTTTGCAGGCTTCATTCCATGATTCGGGAAGTTGAAGCTCTGATGGGACGACTCTTTTGCCCTTCTTCTTCTTTGGACCACCAAGCAGTGCATGAAGTGGGGCGGCGACTTTGGCAAAACCTTGAACAAAGCGCCGGTAGTAGCTAGCAAGGCCTAAAAAGCTTCTTAGCTCACCCTCGTTGGTTGGTCTCTTCCACTCAGCTACAGCACGTATCTTCTCTGGATCTGGTGCAATTCCATCCGCCGATACTTCATGGCCTAAACACTTCAGCTTGTTGGCAAACCAGTGACACTTTTCTGGTTTCACCATCAGGTTGAATTGACGGAGGCGATCAAGCACCATCTGGAGTCGCTCAAGTGTCTCGTTGAACGTCTTGCCAAACACAAGAATGTCATTGAGGTAGACAATCAAGGACTGGATATTCTTATCTCCAAAGGCCTTGTCCATGAGACGCATGAAGGTGGCAGGTGCATTGCAGAGCCCAAACGGCATTCGTGTGAACTCGTATAAGCCACCTACACCAACACGGAAGGCGGTCTTCTCGATGTCTCTGTTTTCGATGGGGATTTAGTAGAACCCATGGGCAAGGTCGAGGCTGCAGAAATACTTGGCCCCATTCAGTGCGTTGAGTGCTTCATCGATTCTTGGAAGGGGATACGCGTCCCTGTGTGTCTTTGCATTCAGGGCCCTGTAGTCAACGCACATTCTGAGTTTCCCATTGCTTTTACGGACAAGGACAACTGGTGAGGCATATGGGCTTGAAGACTCTCGTATGATGCCACGGTCTAGGGACGCCTGAATGTGGTCTCTAACTTCTGGCCATAAGTGTGGGGGAATACGTCTGTGGGCACCTTGACAGGTATGCCATCAGTAGTGATGATCCGATGCTCTATCTTATTGCAGAAACCGATGTCATCTTCATCTTTGCTGAAGACATCACTGTATCTAGAAATCAAACTGCAGCGCTGCTCATCGCTGATGCCCTCACCGATCGTCAACCGCGTCATCAGATAGGATACAAGATCATCACTCTCAGGGGTTTGATGGGCAGAAACCTCACAGTCGGATGCGACTGTTCGAGGGCAGGGGTACTCATGGAATGCACGAGAGAGTACTGCAACCGGGGTCTTCGGCTGAAGGCACAAGTCACTGTCACTGAAATTAGCAACTTGAACGGGGACTCTGCCGGCCTTATCAACACTTACAAGGGTTGGTGCAATCATCAGACCTTTCGGAAGATGCTTCGTGTGCACATCAAGTTCTTCCACCATTGCTTGGTAGACATCATTGCTAGGCCTGACAGAGCACCGTACAACATGCAGAGACATCGCTGGTACTAGAATCGGCTTCTGACCAGAAATGCGGACATTCCCGGGTTTGTCTAATTGATGGGAGGCACTCCGTATCTCCTCGTAGACAGCTAGGACATTAGCCCACTCGGTTCCACCGGAACTGTCTTCCAGGCTGTGCAGGAATCTGGGTCCGATTGTCTTTTGCAGTGCGTCTCTCATGTCTCTGAAAATGTTTGAGCCAATGACTCCAGGCACTTCTTGTTTCCTTTCAGACACTGCTGTGCCAACTGGGTCCTTCACCACCAGGAAACCTACTTTGTCAAACGTTTGTCCCAATGCCTGAAGTGACAGCTCAATGTAACCCAGATAGGGGATTGCAGCACCCTGGGCACCAGAGATGTGGAGTAAGTCGCGGATATCAACCAACTCTTCCGTGGAGAAGTTCTCTCTAAAGCAGGATTCAGTTAGTGTGGATACCTCCGCTCCGGTGTCAAGTAGGCATATCACCTCGGTGCCTCCCAGCTTTACTTGCGCAACTGGGCAGTCCCCTACTATTTTCTGGATAATCGAGCCTCTGTCTTGCAAAACTTGGTGGCCTGTCGTTTGGCTCACAATGGCAGGCTGACCTAGTTTAATGGATGTTGGGAGGAAGGATGCTGGGGAACAAACTGCGGCTGGGTAGACTGCTGGGGAATGGACTGCTCTGGAGTAAACTGTTGAGCACGGGGATTGGACATACTTCGTTGGGCTTGCTCTGAAGGAGATCCATTACCACGTGGGCGGTGAGGGCAGTTAAGCTTCAAATGCCCTGTTGACTGACAAGTGTAACACCTGCGGGGTTGCGGCTGACTCCATCCCTGTGGTCTCTCACTGAGGGCCTTGATGAGGGCATCTATTTGCTGCTGTTTGTGCTGCAGCTATTGCCCCTGCTTCTCGAGTAAAGCCTTCATATCACTTGTACTATCTGCAGCCTTTACTTCCTGCACTGCAGCCTCCTTCCGGGGATTTCCTTGTCTCCGACCCAGCCACTCGATAGCGCGATCCCTGACATCAAAGGAGGACAGGGTGGGGGCTTTCATATTGAGCCTGTGTAGCTCCCGCTGTAGGTCCTCATCGCGAACTGCCTCTACAAGTCGGCCCTTGAGTGTCCTTTCTCTAGACGCCTCACAAGCCTCATCTAGTTTCGCCATCCTGGTGAAGAGCTCCACCAGCTCAAGCGAACAAGTGAGTAGGTCTTCCTGTGGTCCCTGGCGGTATGAGAAAAATTTCTGCTGCAACTGTGGGAGTGTGTCGCCATCCCCAAAGACCTTTAGTAGTACCCTGAAGATTTCCTCGGGTTTGGCTGCCACCTCGTCTCCTCTCCCTAGTACCTCCTGACGGGCCTTCCCAGCAAGGTGGTCGAGGATGAACGAAGCACCCTCTTCAGTGGTCAGCTGCCTGGATGCCAGTTGTCCCCTGACATCGCTCACCCACTCCCGGATGGACGGGTCTCCGGACTTCTCTGGGGCATTCCGGAAACGCTCCAATCTTCGTCCTGAGACGACATAGATCTGCTTGGGCGCGGTGGATGATGGGGTTGATGACGGGGTGGATGAACTGCCAACTGCACTATTCTCGTGGGCCTGCAGTGCTGCCTTCACGGCCTCCAGCTCCTTACGCAGGTCCTCCAACTCCATCTTCCTCCAGTGAACTTGCTGCCTCAGTTATAGCTCGGCTCGTCAACCAGAGAAGCTGAAACTCGTAGCTCACCTCACTGGGCTAGGGGCTGTAGCGTTGAGCACACCATCCTGTCTACGACGCCAAATGTAACAGTGAGAAGATGCGATCGACACGGATAGTGTGCATTATCTCACTCAAGTTCTTTATTATGGTGTCGCCACAAGAAAAACCCCTGGAAAGATACAATAAGTAATTTCCATGTAAATACAATGCCTTGGAGAATTCCAATTAAACAATGTAAATTACGAAGAAAGTTATTATAACTGCAAAATATTCTAAATCATCAAAGAACAGAAAATGAAGTCGTGCAGTTCACCAATCTAGAATTAAGTAGAGTTACATTTCAGTCTAAAAATACAAGGCATGCGTATGCTTTAACTCGCAGTCAAGAAAGGAATTAACTTCGAAAAGTGCAACAACTTCCACTGTCTAAGCCACAAACTTAAATCTGTCCACTCAGCATTATAACTATAACCTAAGGATACATGAAGAACTGACTTAGGATATAACTTATCTAAACAAGTCAAAGCAACGGTGATACTGTACTAGCATATTATTAAACTCAAAGAAAAAGAATACATAATTTTATAATAATAAGAACACATGTCTGCACCACCATCTAGTATTAGCAGAACCTTAGGGGCTAGTATGCAAGTCTACTAAAGCAATTGCAGTGTAGTGGCATTATACCTCCATTGTACACACACCAATAAACAATGTGGTCGGTGAAGTCTCTAGAGGGCAATGAACCTTGTGGCTCACATCCTGTCTCCCTGTACTAAGGCATGGGCAACTTCCAAGAAAATGTGTGCATCTCATTATATATGCAGCAAACTAAGGGATTAAGGGCTGCACTGTGGCTCTATGCTCTGATACACTGCACTGTCTATGGACACTAATGCAGAACAAAGAAACTAAGAATTTATACACTAAACTTTCTGAATTGCTGAGAGTAAAGAACACACTTATCATAACAAAGATACACTTGTCTTAAGTCTATCGAAAATACACTTAACAAAGGTAATACATGTAATTGAGCTTCAACTAACTCTGAAAAACCACAATAACCTTCTGAAAATACAAAAGTGTAAAAATCTAGAAACCACTACATCAGAACAAAATGGACTTACCCTAGCCCAGTCAATCTAGAGCTAACACGAGGTGTAAAGGCTATTAATGAAACTTCGGCCAGCAACTAACATGAGGTAGATCTTTGACTACTGTGGTGTTGTCTGTACCAGCGCTGTGGGGTGAATGACTCACTGAACAAAGAGCTGGCAATAAACTAATGTTGAACAAGCTTAGCTATCAAACGAGGGCGCTGCGCAAGGGCTATGTGTAAATGACCTGTCACATTAGAAAAAGAATAATTGTACTTGGATTTTTTTACAGTTGCCAGATTTGAAATTAATCATGCTTGTACTTTAGTCCCAGTAACCTCACCATTTGTACTCCTCTTTTTGGAGCTTTGGATTTACCAGTCACATAAACCAATCAATCCCAAATTCAAAAAAAGACTAAAGAATACAAATGGCAAGAAGGTCATGGTTACGTGGATACCTACATGTGTGTCTATATGTTTGACATGACCCAACAATTAAAATAGTTTTGGGTCATGATTGCAAAGGATAACCCACATACATAAATCTGAAGCTTGAAAAAAAAATTGAAGGAACCTATGCCAGTTGCCGGGGGACCACTCTATCTACCGCTACCAATGCTTTAATTGCATACAAAGATGTACATGATGTACTACTTCTAAACTGACATACTCTTGAGTAAGCTGACTTCAGGTGGGGAAATAGTGAAATCTTTTCAGTAACTGAAGTCTGGATAAAAAGTCATATACCTTACAACTGTAAGTCTCTCAGACAAGATGCATATTTCACATGCAAACTTCTGCTTCTGCTCCATATTGCAAACACCCTTGGAGGGTTATAAACTAGATAACTAGATTCTTTCTTGGATTCTGTAGTGAAACAACCTCGCAAACCTGCCATCTACCAACATGTCTGCCTTGCTTCATGGTGTAACTGCCAACTTACTGAATTCAAATTTCCCACCAACTATACACACAGGACTCGATCTGCAAGGTCAGCAGTTGATGCAGCTAGAGTCCATGCAATGAAGCAGTTGAATGTCCACTGCATGGAGTCTGGGTAGCACACTTCTAATTATGGCATTCCTTCTGACTTTATATAAACAAAGCTGTTCTTGAATGCTGTGGTGGCTTGTAAATGCTAGCGGGAATGCTATTTGGACTGTTGATCATAACAGTCCATGATTCATTCAATCCTTTGCATGCTACGTGAATGCTACAATAGCAGTTACATACTGTCAGAATGCCATTGCAATGCTGTCGAACTGCTATAACAGCAGTCCAGTTTGGTAAGGGTTTCCGTAGCTTCTCAGCACTGCAACAGCAGGCTCTCAAGGCATCAGTTGGTACCAGCTTTTCTCACAACACATGACACCACGTTGGTGGACTTGGAATTCTATCATTCGGATATACTGATTCAGAAAGAAACTGCATATGTGGCGGGTGAGGCTACAATCTTAAGGATTTGCATGATTGTTTGACTACACAATGTAAGACTTTAAAGATTTCCCAGTTGGGTTAAATTTGAAGGAAGTGTGTATATATGTACATAACAGTCACCCGGATCTTATCATGGCAGGTCGACTGGAGGAATCAAACAGACCTTCCAGGCTCAGTTCCAGCTACTCTCAAAGTGATGGATTTTGCAGCATTTCCCAATGTAGGAGTGATAATGTGGATTGCAGCAACTTTTCTGGTCACTGGTTGCATTTGTGAGGGTAGTATAAGTAGCTTGCAGTGGCTGAAAACATTTAGGGTCTACAAGGTAGAGGGTCTTTGCTACTCACTTCATCACTGAAAATAACACTTTTTTAGAAGGCAAATATTATCACAATGATTCTTGATTGCATTACAGAACTACAATGACTGAACATCGCTTGAATGGGCTTGCCCAACTCATGTCTGCTGTGATGTACCAATCAAAATAAAAGAGGTTGTAGAGAGGTTCACTTGTGCCAAACCACGTCCAATGCAAGTTGCAAAACTTCTGTTCAATAGACAAGTGACCTTACCAACAGACGTAACGATGCAAGATTGACAGCTGCAACTTTACTTCAATCATACAAATAAACTGAAAAAGTTACTTAAGGCTTAATTACATGGACATGTTTGGGATGCAAACTTTTATAAGAATCTCCTTTCCATTTCATTTTGTAAAAGAACGGTGCTCACATTTTTTTTGTCGTTTTGTTTCAACCCCTTTCAAAAATGAAACCTTTCTTTGGTTTTTATGTATCTTGCCATTAAATTGAACCTGATATTTTGGGCCACTTATGAGTCAAGCTTTCATTTTGTTCATTATTTTCTGGTTGCACTGTTCAGTTGCTTCACATAATTGAACAATTTATTTAGTTCCACTTGAGACAGTGCCAGTCTTCAGTAGTTTAAATAAGGCAAAGTAAAAATGAAATGTTTATCGTCCCTGCACACTTCCTTTTCGGAGGCCGCCTGGATTTTTTTTTTAATTTTTGAAAAATGCAGTTAAAAAACACTGGAAAAAGTCCTCAAATTCATCAGAAAATAAATACTTAAAGTGTAAAGAGTCTAGAGCAAGGCAAGTTCACCGGAATCTGTCTGCACATACTTTATGTACATGTACTTCGTAGCCAGAATGTGACAGGCATGGGACTTCAGTGCATTTCAAAACGAATGGGTTAGGCTTGGTTTGTGGTTTCGCTGCAGTCAGAGTCTTGAATGCAATTTGGAATGCTGCATTAAATGGCTGGAATCAGCAAAACCGACGACTAAGCCTAATCCGCTTGTTTAGGAAATGCCCTGAGCTCAGGCTCAAGCACGTGTTTAAGGAATTTGCTCACATGGCCATAGCCTGTTTCCTGATCCCATTTTCATTGATGCAATTGTAGCACGGAAAAATGGCACCCTAAACTAAGTCTGAATAAACAAAAAAAATAAGAATTGGGGGAACTCGCTAAAAAAACTTCAAATTTGATCGGGTAGGGAGCAGTCGCAAGGAAAATTAGGTGGAGGCAAACGATCGCAAATTTTATAGAAAGGAGGAAACAAAACCAAAAAAAAAATGAAATTCCAAAGTTTATTGCTTAGGGGCAATGCTCAACAGAATCCAAACAACGATAAAAAAGGAATTGTCTGGGCAGAATGGGACTAGATTAACTTTGATCTTAAAAAAATGCACTCAATTAAATCCCGTCAAACTAAAAAAATAGATGCTAATGAAACTTTGCTGGTCAAAAGAAATAGGAGCGTAGATTCAACAAAATTTAAAGTCAAGCAAATACAAGCAAAAAAATGAATGAATTTCAACAAAAACAAAAACCTAACCAAAAGCAAAACTAAAGAAACAGAAAGCCAACACAGCATATAAGAGGGTTGCAAAACAATAAACACAACAGCTTTGACAACCGAATAAAATGGCAGACTAAGCGAGAGGCAGAGAACTCATAAAAATGTGGTGTGCTCTTCACTGCCAGTCTGCAATCTGAGTGGGTCTAGAAGGAATGCTGAGCACATGGTGCTGAATCAAAGGGGCTCTTTGTTCAAGGGTCTAATTACTGTAAGAATGATGTTACCTTACCAGGGAGGGGTCTAACTTCAAAAAGAAAATAATTTTCCAGGGGAAGGGAACTAAAGTTATTGTACATGTAGAATATTACAATCATCCTCCTTACACTCTCCACCATTTAAAATGCATTGTTGTCCTCAACAATGAGAGAGCTTAAGGGTTCCCACAACCAATCGCCAAACCAATCAGGGGGCTTAATTTGTCTCCGTCAAGGGCGTGTGAGTTGTTTGTCCTCTGAAGAAGAATCCCCTGCACTGCTGTTGGTGACCTTGGATCGTGCATGGCCTCGGAAAGTCGCACGTCTCCTGGATGAAACTGCCAGGCTGTCAGAGGAGTCTTGAGCTTCCTCCAGCAAATTCTTCTCGAAGTCTGCATCCCCTGATGAGCTGTGGCCCATCTCGGAATCCTTGAAGCCATCTGGTGGTGGGACTACAGGTACGCCTACCGGCGTGTCAGTCTCATCTTGTCCAGAAGCTGAATCTTCGAAGGGGGTCACATCGAACGGACACAATATTAGCATGTTGCGGTGCAGGGTTCTCACAACCGGGGTGCCCACTCTCAGCACAATATAAGACGGAATGCCCTGCAATTTCTGTACCACTACATGCAGGACAGCTTTCCACCGGTCCTTTAACTTTGACTTCCCTCACTCTGACTTGTTGGCCACAAGGACTCTGTCTCCTGGTTGTAAGACGCTTTCACGCACTGTCTTGTCATACCCTGCTTTCTGTCTGGCCCTTGACTTCTCCGCTGTCTGCTGTACCTCCAGAAAGACCTAGCGCATATGCTGTCAGAGTTGCTGGACGTATGTTGAGGGGTCAGGACTGGGCGTAGAGTGCTCTGGGTCTGTTGCTGTAGCTGGACAAAGCAGGTCAACAGGTACCTTTGGTTTTCTCAAGAACATTAGATGAAACGGGGAGTGTCCGGTGGACTCGTGTCTGCTGCAGTTGTATGCGTGTGTGAGTGCACCCACATGGATTGCCCAATTGGCCTTCTGACTTGGTTCCAGAGTTCCCAATATCGACAGCAGAGTTCGATTGAACCTGTCGGTCATGCCATTTCCCTGAGGGTGGTAAGGTGTAGTCCTTGTCTTCTTCACCCTGAGCAAGCTCCACAACTCTTGGATAACACAGGATTCGAAACACCTCCCTTGGTCTGAATGTAATCTCTCTGGGATACCATAATGAACCATAAACTTCTCCCAAAGGACATGTGCTACCGTCACTGCCCTCTCATCTTTCGTGGGATAAGCCTGTGCGTAGCGACTGAAGTGATCTGTGAACACCAAGATGTGCTCACATCCTCCTTTTGACCTCTCCAGGGACAGGAAGTCAATACAGACAAGTTCAAGTGGGCGAGTTATCCGGATGCTTTCCAGGGTGGCCTGTTTCCTTGTATCCGGCGTCTTCCTCAGGGTACACCTCTTACACTTCTGGATGTAAGCCTTGACTTCTATGTGCATGCCGGGCCAGAAATAACGGTCTTTGGCATGTTGGAAAACCTTCTCAAAGCCAAGGTGTCCCATCGAATCATGGAGGTGCTTGAGAACTTGTTTCCTCATCAGCCAGGGCAGGACTAACACAAAGTGCCGTTTATCACCCTTGGTGCCCTTCTTCTGATAGACAAGTAAGCACGCAATAGCCTCCTGACTACACCAGACTCCTTTGCTGCACGCCTTCCACTCAAACTGGTCCGCTGGGTTAGTCTCAACGCTACCACACGGCGAATAGCTGGGTCATCTTGTTGCATTTCTACCAGGCTAGTACCCCTTGTCTGCATAAGACTTGTTCCGATGTGCTGAGCATCTCCGTTACTCCCATCAACAATCCCCTCTCCTGACGAAGTATTGCTGTCATTACTGGTAGCAACCAGGGGCTGATGATCAGAGCTGGATGTCCAAGTTGTGTCGCATCCGTCGTTTTTGACAATCTGATGAATCTCTATCACACCATCGATGCCAGACTCATCTCGCGGAGCTTGCTGTGAAACAGGATAGGCGGAACCCGTCACTTTGGTATCTCCAGTGAGATTGGCACTCATTACAGAGTCACCTGAAGCTTCTCTAGGGACCGACATTCTCTGATTCGTCCCATCAAGGATCTGGTTAACCTCTCTCGACAGACCATCAGCATTGGCGTTAGCTCTCCCCGACCCATACACAATGTCCAGGTCGAACACGGAGAGGTTGCTGACCCACCGCTGGCTATGAACATCAAGCTTGGCCTTTTTCATGACGTAGATCAACGGATTGTTATCCATAATAGCCGTTACCTTCTGCCCATACAAATACTCTCGGAATTTCACCGTCACTGCCCAATGAAGTGCCCGAAATTCCAGCTTGTGGGCTGGATATTTCGACTCTGCCGCAGTTAGGGTCCAACTAGCGCAGGCAATCACCCTTTCTTTGCCATCTTCTTTCTGCACCAACACGGCTCCGAGGCCATCACTTGAAGCATTGGTCTGAACAGAGAACGGCTGTTGGTAGTCGGCGAAAGCAAGGATGGGTGCCGTCGTCACCTTCTCAATGAGTGTTTTGAATGCAGCCTGGCAATCTGCACTCCATACGAATGGCCCATCTCTAACACCTCTCTTTCCACCTATCAACCCAAACAACTCCTGATAAATCTCCTATAGTATCCAGTGAAGCCCAAGAAAGACTGGACATCCTTCTTGTTCGTAGGGGATGACCATTGCTTGACTGCCTCAAGCTTTGCTGGATCGGTCAAAATTCCCTTCTCGGATATTACGTGCCCAAGGTAACCGACCTCCGTCTGGAACAAATGGCACTTAGAGGGCTTGAGCTTTAAACCATGTTCCCTGAGCCTCGCGAACACCCTTTCCAAGTGTTCCTCAACGGTGGTGCTGAAGACCACAATGTCATGCAAGTAAATCAGGACTTGAGAGTAGTTGAGGTCGCCAAAGACCATGGTCATCAACCGTTGGAAGTTCGCCGGTGCATTAGTCAAACCGAACGGCATGCGTGTGTATTCGAGAGCCCCATCGGAGTGGTGGAAGCTATCTTCTGGCGGTCTTGCTCTGCCATCTGCACCTGTAGGTAGCCTGAGGTGAAGTCTAGGCAGAAGAAGTACTTAGCGTTACCCAGTTCATCAAGGGATTCATCTATTCAGGGAAGGGGATGAGCATCACAGTTCTTGCATTCAGCTGTCGGTAATCAACACAGAGACGTATGCGACCATCCTTTTTTTGCACTATAACTATCGGTGAGGCAAATGGGCTCTGACTTGTCTTATAATGCCATTGGTCTTCAACACTTTGATGTGTTCCCGCACCTCTTGGAATTGGGAGGGTGGAATTTGTCGATAAGGCAACCGAAAAGGGCTTGAATCAACAAGGGGTATCTCGTGCAGTACTGTCGAGGTGCAGTTCCTCCACAGCTTTCCCTTCAGCTGAGGACAAAGCTGCCCCAGATAAGTCTTCATCCGGTATTTCTTGTCCATAGTGAACTTTATGTTCTAAGGTCACCACTCCTCCTTGGCCTGAAGGTGCCTCGCAGACAGCTGTGATACATGACAGTGCGGCAACTTTCATATTACGCCAGATGGTCACCACTTCACTCGAGATGTTCGGGAGCTTGACAGGCGCCTTACCACCAGTCACTTCCACCAACAGTCAACCAACTGCTAGTGGTCCATCCTTTCCATCCACCAAGGAAGTAAACTTCCTTTCTCTTGTAACACGTGGGGCTAACCACTCGACCACCGTGCTTGCCGTGGTCGGCTGGCCAGTCCGAGTCAAGTGCTTGTGAATTTTTTTCGGAAGCTCTCGGACAAGCACAAGGTAAGGGCAAAACCCATTATAATTAATATCTCCCCAACGCGAAATACATCTTGAAATAGTTCACAGTACCCGCTGCTACACCTGACTCGGACCGGCCAGCCGACCACGGCAAGCACGGTGGTCGAGTGGTTAAGACGTCTGCACTGGTAAGCAGGAGGTCATGAGTTCGAGTCCCACCCGAGTAAGCTTGTGAATTTTTTTTCGGAAGCTCGCGGACAAGCACTGAGCATACAGTGTTTATTGATACATACGTTGGGTAAGGGCAAAACCCGTTATAAATTAACATCTCCCCAACGCAAAATACATCTTGAAATGTCACAAGTCCAAAGGGTAAAGTCTTTGTAGTAGGAAAAATATAGACTTGCAAAAACAAACCGACAAAATGTAAAGAAAAAACAATTGCGTCCAATATTTTTAATCAGTCTTCATATTGTGACAGGTCACTTTTTATGTTATTTGCCTAGCGCCCTCAGTTGGCTGTGCCAAGTCAGCTGTTTTGTGAGTTCATTTTGAGACCCCCTCTAGGACCTTGTGAGTTCATTTAGTGACCCCCTCTAGGCACCTGTGTAGCACACTGTCCTTTGTTTCATTGCACACTGAGTCTTCAGCCAGTAAACACTAAGAGTTCACCCTGCTAAAAAACTTCATCTAGCATCAAGTTCTTCAGAAGTTTGAGATAGCCAAGGCTGGGGTAAGTTTATTATATTGTACATGTATAAAGATTTGTAATTGAAGGAAGAGCTATTTAAGGAGTGTACTTTTCCTCAGTAGGTTGACTTTATAAATGTATCAATTCTTTGGTTGTGTGCGGTGTAGACCAACTATACCCATTGGAGATAACTTCCAAGTATGACTGAATTGTTGAGATTCCTCTTGCACATACTATTCAGACTCTAATCGTGCTTGTGTCAATTAAATATCATCCCATTCGATCATTTATTTTATTCACTATTTTGATTTGATTGTGGAGTTAAGTTCTCCTTTTATTGAGGATTTAAATTAAGATTATTTTAGCTTGTTTCTAGTACAACTTTACCCTTTTCCTTCTCTTTGTGCTTTATGTTGTGATTAGAGTGTACATGTATCTCATTTTGTTAGGTTTTATATGAAGTTGGAGTGTCTTATTTTCTCTAGACATGTGTCTCTTTGCTCTGAGGTCTAGAGCAGCTCTCTTCCATGCATGTACATGTACATGTACACTGTACTGGTGTGTTATATAGGGTAGTAGGTGCATAACTAATGAGAGCCACATTCCAGGAACTGAGCCTACTGGTCACACTGCTAGAAAGGCTGGAGTGAATAGTTCATTGCCCTTTAAGTATGCCCATTGTTTATTGGACACATGTTAACATTAGACTTGCACCAGCCCCACTACTATTATTACATGTAGAGGCCTCTAATTCTAGTTACCACTATTACTTTTAGCTGTATCAGTTTCTTATTAGATTCTTATTAGTTTAACTTTAAGGTTGGCTTATTCCTTGTGTGCATTTGTTTTTGGTTACTGATAGCATTCTATAGTTGGTAATTTCATGTAAAATCTTTGGAATGTAACAGTTGATGGACTAGGTCAAGTCTATGCATAGCATCTCTTAGCCCACGGGCCAGTGCTGAGTGTTGTTTACCTTTTAGATTAAGTAGATGACTGCCTGGGCTAGCAAGTGTAGACACTCATGTGCCTTGCTTTCCCTTGTGTATAATAGTTGTGTAATAGGAATTGATATCTTGTGTCTTTTAATGTAGGCTTCTTGCTATAAATGGGTAAATTCCAATGCAGAGGTGTACAGAAAGCAGACCAGATTTATGTTGCAGTTTTGCCAGAGTTTATATTTGTATTTATGTTTAAGCTCAATTTGCCCAAGCAGTTTGCTTTGACATAATTATTTGAACTGCTAGTTTCTCCATATTGTGCGTTGTTATTTCAGGGCATATTTTTAATTTCTTTTGTTTTGCATCTTTCAGGGTCTTCTTTTCCTGCAATGCAGCAACACCATTAAAAGAACCAGTAAATGTACACCATCCTTGTCATGCATTTTCTTGTGTCACAATATGTTTATGGAAAAACAAACACATTTTATTTATAGCTTAGCATGTACTCTTGTAGGTTTTAAGAGTTGACATTTGGTGCTTGATTTCATCTGTAAAAATACTCATCAAAAATAAATCTTGACTTTTGGCGGTTAAAGCTAATGCATCTAAAACAGTTCATTGTAGACTGATACAACACTAAACGACACTGTAAATATGTTCAGTTCTTTTGTCAAACTTGTCTTTCATTTTAACATATCTTTGAACAGTAGAAACACTAATGGTTGCAGGAAATTTTTAAATGGCAGCCATCTTAAAAAAAATGAATAAATAAAAAGCTTTGCTTCCTCCTTTTTTTATTTCAAAAATTCACCTAAAGACCCAGTTTATATATATATGTCTTTGTATATGCAACACTCTTTGCTATAATCCAGTTTTGGTAGTGCCCCCCCCCTTAAAAAAATCCTGGATCCGTGCCTGCAAAGGGGGAAATATGTTGTGTCTGTAATTAATCCCACTTTTTACTTTCTCAAGAAAGCCTCCTGAGGGGGCTATTCAAGTCTCATGTTACTTAACCATGCTTTTCAGCATCCATGTTGGTTTTTCGGAATACATACGTTCCACATACAATAACATTAGTCCATGTCCCTGCATCTATTTATTTCACAATCATAAGAGTAACAACATGTGTGAAGGAGCAAAAATCTCACTTACTATCTGTTTTAGCCACTGCTCCAAGACCACCTGTCTGCTGGTTAAAGTGCTCTGCAACTTCTAGTAGTGGCACAGCAGTGGTTGTAGTACAATGGCTATGCAGACTCATGTCAGACATGCAGGATAGCATCTTCTTCATAAGAGTTTCATGAGTTGACAGAGGGGGGTGATGACACTTTTCCTTTCTTTCCTTTTTCTTCCTTGGACCTAAAGATGAGTTAAAAGCATGAAATATTCTTTTCATTATACAAAATGGCCCCCAAGGTAGGCTAAGGATAATATTTTAGGTGATACTGAACACAATGATATGTACATCCTTCGATTGATTTCCCTCTTTCCCGTTCAGTAATATTGATTAATATCCATACAAAAGTACAACAAATTCAGCAAGTGTCAGTTGAGTATGTTTTGTTTTGCAATTGTGTGAAAGAAAGATAGGAACTGCAGAGCAAATATGCAGAGAGGACCCTACTAGGGTAGACTTCAGACTGTAGTTATTTATTGTGCTGATTTTTTTTTGGGGGGGGGTGTGCCACAAACTGCAGTGAAGAATTGACCCCCCAAAAGCCTAGTTCATAATTCCTGGCAGTGATTCAAATGCAAGCAATGCAGTTGTCTCCATACTGAATTTGACCTTGGTTTGGGTCAACTGATCCTGTAACAATACAAGGCCACACTGTCACAAGTGATTAATTGTTTCACCATGTTTCTAATTTAGAATTCAGTTTGGTTTTCTTTTAGTGATCATGCAATGTGTAGATTTAACATTGGTTGTAAGTTCAATGATGAATATTCAGTAATAGACTGAACTTAGTCACCCATAGTATGTGAGTGTACCAAAGAAGGTAGGAGTGTGTCTTTTTTATGACTATGTGCCATAGTTACCAGTGCAGTTGATTACTACTGAGGCATTTTAGGGCGCCTTTGTTGCAATTATGTACAAATACAATAGTGTAGCAGTATAAATGACTGGTGGAGTGTCGACATTTGCCAAATACTTTCCAAATTCTGAATTCCTTGGGTGTGGCCTGTTTTGGCTGTGCTTACTCACTATATACACTATATAATATTTTTCAAGAAATCTTATCCTGTTGGCCTGAAGCCTTAACAGCCAAGAACTGCAGACTTTGTTGGTGTACTGCATGCCTAGAGTTTCCTCAAGACATTTTCTGAAGATGCTAACTGTAAGTTTTAAGAAGTTTTTCTCTATTTTTTTATGAAAACGTCTAAATGTATAACAGATTCACAGTAATCTTGGTATCACGAGGTAGAACACAGCTTTTTAGTTGGGATTTTGGTCTATAAAATTTACAACTTTAGATGACACAAGTTATGGGGGTTCTCAGCTACTGAAGGAGAATTTCTAACACAACTCAAAGGTGGACTGCATCTTTAATGTGGAAGTCTGACGGCCCTTTTCTGAAGTAATTCAAAATGCTTACTGAATTGACTCGCTCAATGAGGAAAAAACTGGCGTCAGCACATCATTTTATATGTATAAAAACAATATGGATATCTGTTAAGTTTTGAAGGATTTTGATGTGACGTATAATTTGGTGTCTTTTTGCTAAAGAATTTTTGACTGCATGCCAAGTAAATAATTGTACGGAATAACAAAACTGTGAAGAGTATTTCTTTGACATTAGAAAATGTAAAAAGGATATTGGAAAAATTGAATGAGGTTTAAGATTGCAATTCATTCATGTAAACAAAGGAAATCTGAGAATTGTTAGATAAGAAGTGTGATTAGTCAAATTGCGGTAAAGTTTGCAAATTTAGAAGTTAATCACGGAATTTGAGAGTTAATATGCAACACTGAGAATCCAAAAGAAAAACTGCGAATCAGAAAGAAGAGGTTGGAAGAGAGTTGTGAATGTTAACTAAACAGAACTTAACGAAGATGTTTAGACTTTAGAGATTAAAAGAGAATAAAGAAAAGATTCAGATTTTGAGAGGTCGACATTACAGAGAAATATTATAAATTTAGGATTAACAGAAAGTCAAGAAAAGTTAACATGAGAAAGTGATAATCAAACAAGAAAGATCTGCAGTTTTGACAGTTTTAAAAGATTTTGGTCATTTGAAAGAATCAAAGGAATACATGTATTAAATTGAAGTGTAAAATGAAAGATTCAGTGAACTGAAAATTAAGAATCAGTTTCAGAGAAGTGTGAAAAAAAGTTGAAGGCAAGACAAGTAAGAATTCCTGAACCTTCTATGTGATATTGATTGATTGCTTGATCGATCGATTGATTGAAACTGGAAATTTACCACACACAAATTCTGTTCATACTTTGGAAATTTTAGGTGGACAGGGCACATTTTAATTTGTAAATACTCTGTACAGTTTGACTGTCACATACGACATGAATACATTTTGCTATTAAAATTGGTAATTCAGTAGATGACTTTAAAAGCATTCAGAAAACTTGCAATCACTTTCGCTTACATTTGGGTTGACTAGTTGTGAATAAACAGTTACAAAAGTAGTGGTTTTGGTAGAATATATTTTCATAATTCCAGATTGCTTCAATTGTTTTTTAATTTGTCAGTGGTCCATAGTATCTGCCCTGTTCAATCCCTTTCAAATTGTCTGCAGAGAATCTTTAAGAGGTTGGGGTGACACACATCTTATTGTCAGAAAATGGAAAAATGTATGATTCTTGTGGGTTATCTCACTTTTTCTTTTTCTGCGCACCTTGTTCTAAAAGGATATTTTCCAACCTTACACAACCCAAATGGAACCATCTGTGGTATACAATGATGGAGGTCATAACGTTTAACCCCCTTGCTCACCCAATCCATTGTGTTCGGGGAACCTCCCCAAAGTCCTGTTTTTGGACATAGAATGTCAGTTTCAATTGGTTGGGGGCTTAATCAAATTGGAGATTGCAGGCTGTTGGAAGCTGGGAGAAAATTTGCTGATTCTGCTAATTAGAGTTACACAATGAACCTTCAAAGATTTAACCAACGGGGAAGTTTATATACAAATCAAACTTCAAGGAAGGGTTGGTTAAACTTGAGAGTGACCATTCATATTCTTGATGGAAATATCCATCAAGAGACTCCAAAGGGCATTTAAGGGCCTATGCCAGGGTCAGAATTCAGCTTGCCCCCATACCACCCAGCAAACCACTTGTCAACAGCCCGGCACTAAAGTTGACATAAAGCCATATGGGGTAAATTGCTGTAATTAGAATATTTTGTAATTTACCTGTACGTAACTTCATTTTGAGTTTATTTTGATGACTTAGTATTATGAACTGTTTTACTGTTAATGTTAATAGACTTGTGACAGGTCACTTTTGTATGTTATTTGTATAGCGCCCTCAGTTGGCTGTGCTCAGTCAACCATTCAGTGTGAGTTCATTTAGAGACCCCCTCTGGGCACTTGTAAGTTCATTTAGTGACCCCCTCTAGGCACCTTTGTAGTATATTGCCCTTTGTCTCATAACACACTGAGTCTTCAGCCAATAAGCACCGTCCAGAGTCATCCTTCAGCTGCCACATAGCCAACAAGTGCCATGATGCCTGTCCCCGCAATTTAGTCCAGTTCATCTTTTGTATTCTATCCAAGTTTGACTGGGGTAAGTGTACTTTCTTATATTCTTATTGTGTATTTAGTGTCCATCTTATACTGTATAATTAGTGTCTTTAACTTAACTGAAAGTTTTATTATTTTCCTTAGCTCGATTGACTTTTCTTTAAGTTAGTTAGAAACCCCCTGGCTGCCTTAACTTAAATTATCTAGTTCTTTGATAGTTTTCAGTGATCTGGGGACAGCCAGGAACGTCTTTGTTGTATTTTAAGGCATTGAAGATCAATAGTGAACATGAGTGCTTTTAAGATGGCATTTTGTGTAACATTTATGTGAGCTCTGTTTGTTGCATTTTCTATTTTTACATTTTACTTTTGAATCACTTTTTAAATAATTTACTGAAATCCACGAGAGGCAAAGTTAGAGCCATTTTGAGAGTGGCAGGATCAGTTTTCTTTTCTTTTTTATAATGATTTCTTTCTTCCTTTACGTATTTTGACTATACCATTGCGGTTTAATGATTTCTTGAAGTTATCCATTTGGTGCATGTGTAAGGCACACTGCCCATGTGGCACATGGCACAGGAAGTCTTTAATCCTCAAGTTGCCGCATATTCAATGATGTGTAAATAGCCTTGCTATCCTTTAGTGCAGCAAGGAGGAAGTCAGCCACCACTGTTTATTGCCCCTTACTAGGAAGCCCATTGTTCCTGCTTAGTTAAGCACTGTGGGAAGACTTAGTGGCAGTGCATGTAGGCTGGATAGACTGGTGTGCCAGTCACCGTGTGATTTGTTTTTGTTGCTTATTACTGGAGTGCAGGTAAAAGCATATACGTGCCCTGTGCGTCCGAGCCTAGTGCATCATGTTGTGTTTAAAGGAACTGCAGATTTTTTTATCACTTTAATATGTGTTTGATTGTTCTTTGCCAGAATGGTACATCCATCGGTTTAGTACTTATCTTGCATTATTTTGTTTCTCGTTTCAGGGTTTTCCTTGTTTTGGTTTTAGCTTTCTGCACCATTAAAGATTTGGAAAGAAACCAGACCATGCGTCAATGGCCTTGACTTTCCCCTGTGTCACAAATGGCGTCGTAGACAGGATGGTGCACACATGGTAACCCCCAGTCAAGGATGAGCTGACAGAAGTGGTTTGACGTCTAACCGGTGAACTGCTTGTACCGTCAGAGATGAAGAGCGAAACGGTGGCGCAACTTCGAGCTGAACTGGAAGCAATGAAGATGGCATTGCAGAAGGAGAAAGAGGAACGGCAGACGGATACCGTGGGCAGCTCTTCCATGCAGTTGACCTCCACCCCCAAGCAGATTTTTGTTGCGGCCGGGAGACGACTTGAGCGCTTCAGGGGCAAACCGGAGAAGGCCAACGACCCTTCGGTGCAAGAGTGGGTGAGTGATGTACGGGGCCAGCTGAAAGCGAGGCAACTCAAGGAGGAAGATGGAGCAGCATTCATCATCGACCACCTTGCCGGCAGAGCCCGTCAAGAAGTACTCGGCAGAGGTGACGCAGTCAAAGGGAAGCCTGAGGAAATCCTCCGCATCCTACTCAAGGTTTTTGGTGACGGAGACACGCTACCCCAAATCCAGCAGAAGTTCTTTTCCTACCGTCAAGGTCTGCAGGAAGACCTCTTGTCCTGCTCTCTGAAGATCAGAGCTGTTGCAGACTGGAAGAAGCCTGTTACTGAGCGTGAGCTTCGAGGGTTCCTCGGCCTTGCTGGCTATTATCGCCGATTTGTACCAGGGTTTGCCCAAGTCGCTAACCCACTTCATGCACTCCTTGGAGGATCTGGGAAGAGGCGGTGCAAGAAGGTCAGCCAGTCAAGGTCGATTACAGAAGCATGGGATGAATCTTGCGACAAGTCCTTCGATGCCTTGAAGTCCCTCCTGACAACGGCGCCCCTTCTTAAATTGGCTACCCTGACTTCACTCGTCCCTTCATTCTGGAAGTTGACGCCAGTTATCAAGGTCTCGGTGCAGTACTGTCTCAGCAGCAAGAGCGGGGCCTGGTAGTCATCGGATATGCCAGCAGAGGCCTTAGGGAGAATGAGCGGAACATGCAGAACTACAGCAGCATGAAGCTGGAGTTGCTTGCTTTGCGGTGGGCTATCACTGATAAGTTCCGAGATCTTCTTCTTGGGGTGAATTTTGTTGTCTACACTGATAACAACCCCCTCAGTTATCTCAAGACGAACACCAAGCTTGGAGTGACGGAAACCAGGTGGGCTGCTGAACTGGAGCTGTTCCAGTTCACAATCAAGTACAGATCCGGAAGGAGCAACGGGAATGCTGATGCCCTTAGCAGAAAGACGACCAACGGTGGTGAATCTGGTGATGCACAACTTGAAGAGATGTCTGCCAGAAAGGCCGTTTCCTCCTCTCGGGCAACTACCTCCATCCCGCCGAGGACACTGTCACATATGAGAAGTACCCTGCCTGATGCTGGAGTGAACGAGCTTCGAGCAAGGTCAGAAGAGGCAGCACCTGCTTCGATTTCCACATTGCCATCTATTTCCTCAGAAGACCTGTACGCCCTCCAGAGAAATGACAAGCAGATCGGTCCACTCTGGACATATTGGGAGAAAGGACAGCGGCCACATGTTAGCCAACTGATGAGAGAGGAGAAGTCAACCCGGAAGCTACTGAAGTTTTGGGACCAGCTGGAGGCCAGAGATAATGTCCTGTACAAAAGGAGCAAGGGAGCTTCCGGTGATGTTCTCCAGCTTCTACTTCCTCTAGTCCTAAGAAAGAGAGTTCTAGAAGCAGTCCATGACCAGGCTGGGCATCAAGGAGTGGAAAGGACACTTGCACTTGTCCGTAGTAGGTGTTTTTGGCCAGGAATGATCAATGATGTTGAGGAGCACTGCAAGAACTGCCAGAGGTGTATTCTTGCCAAGGCCGGAAAGAAACTACATTCAACGATGGGTTCACTGATTGCGAGACGGCCACTTGAGATCCTTGCTATAGACTTCACCGTCTTGGAGCCAGGCTTGAACAACGTGGAGAATGTATTAGTCCTCACGGACGTCTTCACGAAGTTCACACAGGCTGTCCCATGCAAGGACCAGAAGGCAAGAACGGTTGCTCAGTGTCTGGTGAAGAACTGGTTCGTTCGTTTCGGGGTGCCCCGCCAACTCCACAGCGACCGAGGAAGAAATTTTGAGGGGAAAGTCATCAAGGAGCTCTGCCAGATGTACGGGATCACCAAGACACGAACAACTCCATACCATCCGGAGGGGAATGGACAGTGCGAGCGTTTTAATTGCACAATGCACGACCGACTTTGCACACTCCCTCCGACTCAGAAGAGGCGATGGCCAGAGCACCTACCGGAGCTAGTCTACATCTACAATGCAACCTCCCAATCATCAACTGGATACTCTCCTTACTATCTGTTCTTTGGGCATGAACCTCGATTGCCGATCGACTACCTCCTTGGTGCTGACAATCAGCAGGGAAATAAGGATGCAACAGTAGACGACTGGGTAGCAGACCATCACAAAAGAATGATGCAAGCTTACGAGATGGCATCAGGGAAGACCGAGAAGGAGGCCCTGAGGAGGATGAATCGCCACAACAGCAGTGCCAAAGACGAGGGCTTGCCCATTGGAGCAAGAGTCTTCCTCCGCAATTGAGTCCTTGGACGGAACAAGATTCAGGACTTCTGGGCAGACAGGCCATTCAAGGTTATCAGCAGGCCCAATCCTACAGGACATGTCTATGTGGTGACTCCACTTGATGGGACTGGCGACCAGAAGACTGTCAACAGGAGGGACCTGCTGGATGGTCGGATGTCGGTACAACCCAGAACACCAGATGCCGGACATCGCCCACCAAACAACAGTGCACCAAATGCTACTGTGCTGTCTGATGAAGACGACGATGACCTTCTTCTGTCGGCCCATCGACAGAGGGTGCAGATGTTGCAACCTACGGAGGCAGCTACAGGGGGACCCACTGCTTTACAAAAAGCAGGGGAGCAGCAGCGGGAAGCAGCAATTCCCCAACAGGATACACCGCCAGAGGAAGATGCGCCACCAGAGGACGAGCTGCCAGAGGACGAGCCACCAGGGAACGCACTGCTGGAGAATGAGCCACCAGGGGACACACCACTGGAAGGCGAGCCACCAGGGGACGCACCGCCGGAGGACGAGCTACCAGGGGACGCACCGTTGGAGGATGAGCCACCAGAGGATGCGCCACCGCAGCATGAGCTGCCCAAAGGTGAGCCGCCAGAGGAGAACCCATCGGAAGATGTCCCACCAGAGGAGGCCCTGGGAACCTCATTCACTATAGGATCCGAAGCGCAACCTTCTGCTTCACACAAAGCAGGGGAGCACCTTCACCTAGCCTCGAGACCAGCCCAAATACCTGATGCTCCACTAGGGACTACTCCTAGTGAGGACGCCCCCGCTGAACCGATGGTCGAGGTACGTCGCTCGAGTCGCACTGGAGCAGGGAGCCACTCCAATTTGCACACCTGCCCAAATCCGCCATCCAGTCGGAGATGCCCGTGGCACCTACTGCAGACCCGCGAGTACTTGCAGACATCAGCAGGACTCAGCTGTTGCTAGTGCAGATGTTGGCCGGAATCCAACCGAAGTGACTTTTTTGTAAATAGTATGGACTCTTAGTCTTCTTGTATTGTTTTTTTGTTCGATTACTGGAGGTTGTCGAGGCGCCAACCTTTAAGCAGGGGAGAATGTGACAGGTCACTTTTGTATGTTATTTGTATAGCGCCCTCAGTTGGCTGTGCTCAGTCAACCATTCAGTGTGAGTTCATTTAGAGACCCCCTCTGGGCACTTGCAAGTTCATTTAGTGACCCCCCTCTAGGCACCTTTGTAGTATATTGCCCTTTGTCTCATAACACACTGAGTCTTCAGCCAGTAAGCACCGTCCAGAGTCATCCTTCAGCTGCCACATAGCCAACAAGTGCCATGATGCCTGTCCCCGCAATTTAGTCCAGTTCATCTTTTGTATTCTATCCAAGTTTGACTGGGGTAAGTGTACTTTCTTATATTCTTATTGTGTATTTAGTGTCCATCTTATACTGTATAATTAGTGTCTTTAACTTAACTGAAAGTTTTATTATTTTCCTTAGCTCGATTGACTTTTCTTTAAGTTAGTTAGAAACCCCCTGGCTGCCTTAACTTAAATTATCTAGTTCTTTGATAGATTTCAGCGATCTGGGGACAGCCAGGAACGTCTTTGTTGTATTTTAAGGCATTGAAGATCAATAGTGAACATGAGTGCTTTTAAGATGGCATTTTGTGTAACATTTATGTGAGCTCTGTTTGTTGCATTTTCTATTTTTACATTTTACTTTTGAATCACTTTTTAAATAATTTACTGAAATCCACGAGAGGCAAAGTTAGAGCCATTTTGAGAGTGGCAGGATCAGTTTTCTTTTCTTTTTTATAATGATTTCTTTCTTCCTTTACGTATTTTGACTATACCATTGTGGTTTAGTGATTTCTTGAAGTTATCCATTTGGTGCATGTGTAAGGCACACTGCCCATGTGGCACATGGCACAGGAAGTCTTTAATCCTCAAGTTGCCGCATATTCAATGATGTGTAAATAGTCTTGCTATCCTTTAGTGCAGCAAGGAGGAAGTCAGCCACCACTGTTTATTGCCCCTTACTAGGAAGCCCATTGTTCCTGCTTAGTTAAGCACTGTGGGAAGACTTCGTGGCAGTGCAGGTAGGCTGGATAGACTGGTGTGCCAGTCACCGTGTGATTTGTTTTTGTTGCTTATTACTGGAGTGCAGGTAAAAGCATATACGTGCCCTGTGCGTCCGAGCCTAGTGCATCATGTTGTGTTTAAAGGAACTGCAGATTTTTTTATCACTTTAATATGTGTTTGATTGTTCTTTGCCAGAATGGTACATCCATCGGTTTAGTACTTATCTTGCATTATTTTGTTTCTCGTTTCAGGGTTTTCCTTGTTTTGGTTTTAGCTTTCTGCACCATTAAAGATTTGGAAAGAAACCAGACCATGCGTCAATGGCCTTGACTTTCCCCTGTGTCACAAATGGCGTCGTAGACAGGATGGTGCACACATGGTAACCCCCAGTCAAGGATGAGCTGACAGAAGTGGTTTGACGTCTAACCGGTGAACTGCTTGTACCGTCAGAGATGAAGAGCGAAACGGTGGCGCAACTTCGAGCTGAACTGGAAGCAATGAAGATGGCATTGCAGAAGGAGAAAGAGGAACGGCAGACGGATACCGTGGGCAGCTCTTCCATGCAGTTGACCTCCACCCCAAGCAGATTTTTGTTGCGGCCGGGAGACGACTTGAGCGCTTCAGGGGCAAACCGGAGAAGGCCAACGACCCTTCGGTGCAAGAGTGGGTGAGTGATGTACGGGGCCAGCTGAAAGCGAGGCAACTCAAGGAGGAAGATGGAGCAGCATTCATCATCGACCACCTTGCCGGCAGAGCCCGTCAAGAAGTACTCGGCAGAGGTGACGCAGTCAAAGGGAAGCCTGAGGAAATCCTCCGCATCCTACTCAAGGTTTTTGGTGACGGAGACACGCTACCCCAAATCCAGCAGAAGTTCTTTTCCTACCGTCAAGGTCTGCAGGAAGACCTCTTGTCCTGCTCTCTGAAGATCAGAGCTGTTGCAGACTGGAAGAAGCCTGTTACTGAGCGTGAGCTTCGAGGGTTCCTCGGCCTTGCTGGCTATTATCGCCGATTTGTACCAGGGTTTGCCCAAGTCGCTAACCCACTTCATGCACTCCTTGGAGGATCTGGGAAGAGGCGGTGCAAGAAGGTCAGCCAGTCAAGGTCGATTACAGAAGCATGGGATGAATCTTGCGACAAGTCCTTCGATGCCTTGAAGTCCCTCCTGACAACGGCGCCCCTTCTTAAATTGGCTACCCTGACTTCACTCGTCCCTTCATTCTGGAAGTTGACGCCAGTTATCAAGGTCTCGGTGCAGTACTGTCTCAGCAGCAAGAGCGGGGCCTGGTAGTCATCGGATATGCCAGCAGAGGCCTTAGGGAGAATGAGCGGAACATGCAGAACTACAGCAGCATGAAGCTGGAGTTGCTTGCTTTGCGGTGGGCTATCACTGATAAGTTCCGAGATCTTCTTCTTGGGGTGAATTTTGTTGTCTACACTGATAACAACCCCCTCAGTTATCTCAAGACGAACACCAAGCTTGGAGCGACGGAAACCAGGTGGGCTGCTGAACTGGAGCTGTTCCAGTTCACAATCAAGTACAGATCCGGAAGGAGCAACGGGAATGCTGATGCCCTTAGCAGAAAGACGACCAACGGTGGTGAATCTGGTGATGCACAACTTGAAGAGATGTCTGCCAGAAAGGCCGTTTCCTCCTCTCGGGCAACTACCTCCATCCCGCCGAGGACACTGTCACATATGAGAAGTACCCTGCCTGATGCTGGAGTGAACGAGCTTCGAGCAAGGTCAGAAGAGGCAGCACCTGCTTCGATTTCCACATTGCCATCTATTTCCTCAGAAGACCTGTACGCCCTCCAGAGAAATGACAAGCAGATCGGTCCACTCTGGACATATTGGGAGAAAGGACAGCGGCCACATGTTAGCCAACTGATGAGAGAGGAGAAGTCAACCCGGAAGCTACTGAAGTTTTGGGACCAGCTGGAGGCCAGAGATAATGTCCTGTACAAAAGGAGCAAGGGAGCTTCCGGTGATGTTCTCCAGCTTCTACTTCCTCTAGTCCTAAGAAAGAGAGTTCTAGAAGCAGTCCATGACCAGGCTGGGCATCAAGGAGTGGAAAGGACACTTGCACTTGTCTGTAGTAGGTGTTTTTGGCCAGGAATGATCAATGATGTTGAGGAGCACTGCAAGAACTGCCAGAGGTGTATTCTTGCCAAGGCCGGAAAGAAACTACATTCAACGATGGGTTCACTGATTGCGAGACGGCCACTTGAGATCCTTGCTATAGACTTCACCGTCTTGGAGCCAGGCTTGAACAACGTGGAGAATGTATTAGTCCTCACGGACGTCTTCACGAAGTTCACACAGGCTGTCCCATGCAAGGACCAGAAGGCAAGAACGGTTGCTCAGTGTCTGGTGAAGAACTGGTTCGTTCGTTTCGGGGTGCCCCGCCAACTCCACAGCGACCGAGGAAGAAATTTTGAGGGGAAAGTCATCAAGGAGCTCTGCCAGATGTACGGGATCACCAAGACACGAACAACTCCATACCATCCGGAGGGGAATGGACAGTGCGAGCGTTTTAATTGCACAATGCACGACCGACTTTGCACACTCCCTCCGACTCAGAAGAGGCGATGGCCAGAGCACCTACCGGAGCTAGTCTACATCTATGATGTTTTTGAGGGAAGACTGTCACCTTAGACGCTTTTGGTTTAAGGACACAGACTGTCTACCCAAGACAGTGTTACGTAATTGGTCACTTTCCTTCAGTGGTCCTAGCTGTTGAACAGCTGCGTTTTGATTAACAGACTTCAAGGCTGTACACTCAAACCACAGTGTATGACCTATGACATTTTACTATAAGGGTGTGTACACGGTATTTGCACCATGCAATGTGCACGTAGTAAATGCTGTAGTATCGACATGTAAATGTGTTATTTTCCTAATATTGCCAGGGGTCCGTCGACCCATCAAATTAGTCTGTTGACTCATTGATTGTTCTTTATCAGTGCATCAGTCTGCTATGCCGTTGGCACAGAAGTCTTGGGCGCTGGCTGAAGGGCTGATGTGTAGCAGGCTGATAGGAACTGCTGAGCTGTGGCCCGCATTGAGCATGCGTAACCTGGCCTTATATCCACTGGGGGGGACTCCAGATGACAATGCTGGGGGGGGGCCCAGTGACATGTAGTATCTACCCATGCCTGAATACCTGCGATGAAAGGGTAACTGAAGACGGGGTTTATAAGGTGGGGCTGGCGCGTGGGCGGGCGTAGGGTCACCGTACCATGAGCCATGTGAGTCATGCCGCATGAATGGGAAGGGTTGTGGCTCATGGCGATGTAGGTGGTGGCACTGCCAATGGTTTTGCCAAGTCGGTTCGGTAAGCTTGAGCAGTGCAAGCTTTGCTGTTGGGTCAGTCTATGCGGATTCACTGTGCACGTGTGAAGGGCCAATTTCTGTGCCGTACTGCGCCGCTACATTGTGCCAGGTGCTGCTGCATGCAAGGGGCTTACGCACACCAAAGCACTTTCAAGTATCGGTAACGGCACAGATGACCCAATCATGTGAGTGGTGCAATTTAGCATTTTTCCAGCATTTAAAAAGGGTTTGGTAGGCATTTATTTGTAGTACTTTGCAGAAAGTTTTCTTTACTTTTTAAGCCATTCTTAGTTGGAAATTTTGCAAGTTCTGTTTCAAGTTGTGGATTCTGTTTCAAAGTGTTGATTCTGCAAATTCCGTCTGTTTTCTGTGATTGCAGAAAATCATTGGCTGTAGATCAATGTAAAGACATCTAAGGTAAACAGGTATAAAGACAGGATTAAACACTTTCATCAGTGAGATTTGAAGCTTTGCAAATGTCGAGTTAACACTCACCAGTTCCACTAAGAACCACACCTCTTCCAAAAGAGATTGATTCCATGGTGTACCTGCAATCCTATATCACAGTTTCACCAGAATAGTTTGTTTAGGTCCAACTAAAGACAGCTATTCAAGGAATTGGATGGTAACCAGGATGCTTCTCAGGAGGCACCAGAAGCAGCCGAGGCTAAGTCCTTTTGGGGAGGCATTTGGGACAAACCAATTCCTCACAATCACCGGGCAGAGTGGCTTCAAGAAGTGAGGGAAGAACTGGGAAGTATTCCTTGGCAAGACGAAGACTTGACTTCACCCTGACTTCACTCGTCCCTTCATTCTGGAAGTTGACGCCAGTTATCAAGGTCTCGGTGCAGTACTGTCTCAGCAGCAAGAGCGGGGCCTGGTAGTCATCGGATATGCCAGCAGAGGCCTTAGGGAGAATGAGCGGAACATGCAGAACTACAGCAGCATGAAGCTGGAGTTGCTTGCTTTGCGGTGGGCTATCACTGATAAGTTCCGAGATCTTCTTCTTGGGGTGAATTTTGTTGTCTACACTGATAACAACCCCCTCAGTTATCTCAAGACGAACACCAAGCTTGGAGCGACGGAAACCAGGTGGGCTGCTGAACTGGAGCTGTTCCAGTTCACAATCAAGTACAGATCCGGAAGGAGCAACGGGAATGCTGATGCCCTTAGCAGAAAGACGACCAACGGTGGTGAATCTGGTGATGCACAACTTGAAGAGATGTCTGCCAGAAAGGCCGTTTCCTCCTCTCGGGCAACTACCTCCATCCCGCCGAGGACACTGTCACATATGAGAAGTATCCTGCCTGATGCTGGAGTGAACGAGCTTCGAGCAAGGTCAGAAGAGGCAGCACCTGCTTCGATTTCCACATTGCCATCTATTTCCTCAGAAGACCTGTACGCCCTCCAGAGAAATGACAAGCAGATCGGTCCACTCTGGACATATTGGGAGAAAGGACAGCGGCCACATGTTAGCCAACTGATGAGAGAGGAGAAGTCAACCCGGAAGCTACTGAAGTTTTGGGACCAGCTGGAGGCCAGAGATAATGTCCTGTACAAAAGGAGCAAGGGAGCTTCCGGTGATGTTCTCCAGCTTCTACTTCCTCTAGTCCTAAGAAAGAGAGTTCTAGAAGCAGTCCATGACCAGGCTGGGCATCAAGGAGTGGAAAGGACACTTGCACTTGTCTGTAGTAGGTGTTTTTGGCCAGGAATGATCAATGATGTTGAGGAGCACTGCAAGAACTGCCAGAGGTGTATTCTTGCCAAGGCCGGAAAGAAACTACATTCAACGATGGGTTCACTGATTGCGAGACGGCCACTTGAGATCCTTGCTATAGACTTCACCGTCTTGGAGCCAGGCTTGAACAACGTGGAGAATGTATTAGTCCTCACGGACGTCTTCACGAAGTTCACACAGGCTGTCCCATGCAAGGACCAGAAGGCAAGAACGGTTGCTCAGTGTCTGGTGAAGAACTGGTTCGTTCGTTTCGGGGTGCCCCGCCAACTCCACAGCGACCGAGGAAGAAATTTTGAGGGGAAAGTCATCAAGGAGCTCTGCCAGATGTACGGGATCACCAAGACACGAACAACTCCATACCATCCGGAGGGGAATGGACAGTGCGAGCGTTTTAATTGCACAATGCACGACCGACTTTGCACACTCCCTCCGACTCAGAAGAGGCGATGGCCAGAGCACCTACCGGAGCTAGTCTACATCTATGATGTTTTTGAGGGAAGACTGTCACCTTAGACGCTTTTGGTTTAAGGACACAGACTGTCTACCCAAGACAGTGTTACGTAATTGGTCACTTTCCTTCAGTGGTCCTAGCTGTTGAACAGCTGCGTTTTGATTAACAGACTTCAAGGCTGTACACTCAAACCACAGTGTATGACCTATGACATTTTACTATAAGGGTGTGTACACGGTATTTGCACCATGCAATGTGCACGTAGTAAATGCTGTAGTATCGACATGTAAATGTGTTATTTTCCTAATATTGCCAGGGGTCCGTCGACCCATCAAATTAGTCTGTTGACTCATTGATTGTTCTTTATCAGTGCATCAGTCTGCTATGCCGTTGGCACAGAAGTCTTGGGCGCTGGCTGAAGGGCTGATGTGTAGCAGGCTGATAGGAACTGCTGAGCTGTGGCCCGCATTGAGCATGCGTAACCTGGCCTTATATCCACTGGGGGGGACTCCAGATGACAATGCTGGGGGGGGGCCCAGTGACATGTAGTATCTACCCATGCCTGAATACCTGCGATGAAAGGGTAACTGAAGACGGGGTTTATAAGGTGGGGCTGGCGCGTGGGCGGCGTAGGGTCACCGTACCATGAGCCATGTGAGTCATGCCGCATGAATGGGAAGGGTTGTGGCTCATGGCGATGTAGGTGGTGGCACTGCCAATGGTTTTGCCAAGTCGGTTCGGTAAGCTTGAGCAGTGCAAGCTTTGCTGTTGGGTCAGTCTATGCGGATTCACTGTGCACGTGTGAAGGGCCAATTTCTGTGCCGTACTGCGCCGCTACATTGTGCCAGGTGCTGCTGCATGCAAGGGGCTTACGCACACCAAAGCACTTTCAAGTATCGGTAACGGCACAGATGACCCAATCATGTGAGTGGTGCAATTTAGCATTTTTCCAGCATTTAAAAAGGGTTTGGTAGGCATTTATTTGTAGTACTTTGCAGAAAGTTTTCTTTACTTTTTAAGCCATTCTTAGTTGGAAATTTTGCAAGTTCTGTTTCAAGTTGTGGATTCTGTTTCAAAGTGTTGATTCTGCAAATTCCGTCTGTTTTCTGTGATTGCAGAAAATCATTGGCTGTAGATCAATGTAAAGACATCTAAGGTAAACAGGTATAAAGACAGGATTAAACACTTTCATCAGTGAGATTTGAAGCTTTGCAAATGTCGAGTTAACACTCACCAGTTCCACTAAGAACCACACCTCTTCCAAAAGAGATTGATTCCATGGTGTACCTGCAATCCTATATCACAGTTTCACCAGAATAGTTTGTTTAGGTCCAACTAAAGACAGCTATTCAAGGAATTGGATGGTAACCAGGATGCTTCTCAGGAGGCACCAGAAGCAGCCGAGGCTAAGTCCTTTTGGGGAGGCATTTGGGACAAACCAATTCCTCACAATCACCGGGCAGAGTGGCTTCAAGAAGTGAGGGAAGAACTGGGAAGTATTCCTTGGCAAGACGAAGTACAGATCACAGTGGAAAAGGCAAAGAAGTGGTTGAGCAGGGTAGCGAATTGGAAAGTGCTAGGTGTGAATCATGGCCACAGGCACTGGTGGAAGAATTTCAGCAGTGTGTATGGTAGACCTGCAGGGCAGAGGATGACTGAAGATAAGACAGTTTTGTCCAATTTTTGGTGGTCGACCCTGTATCATTTTGAACAAGTACTGGAACACTTAGTATAAGAGCATAGCTTACTAAAAGGCCCCCCTCTAAGAGTCGGCGAGGAGGGCCAAAATGCCTTCCTCGGAGCCTGGCTTCCTCTATCACCATCAACCAATTATGGAAGCCATCTTAGCAGCTAGTGATGTAACATTTTTTTGCATAATTATAAGGGAGACTGAAATTGGACATAAGCCTTTGTCTTAATACACTGCAAAGGAAAGCTGCTACTCTGAGTATTTTCCCTTTTACAGGAAACTGCAGAAGTGCAATGCTGCAGTTTGCATGAGCTGCTGCAGATTGAATGAGCTTCTGCCTCTGGGAAACCCAGTCAGCTGGGAGAAAGGCCTGTCGCAGTTGAAGTCTTCTTATAGATAAACAGTATGGCCCATTTGGTGCAGGATATTAACTGTGACCGTGTGCAAGAATTAACTTCATCAATGAGGAAGATATGCCTACTTGCTAGCCGTGTCCTGATTGCATAACACTAGTCTTTCTGCCTGGCCACATTGGCCCTTAAATATGCATCACATTCTTTTTTCCCACATGGCTTGGATACTGTCCCTAAACCCACCTTTCCGCATCATGTGCTATATTGTCAGGGAGCATGGCATCTCTCTACACCTGACAAAGTCTAATGTGCAGTTTTCAACATACATGTATGTCGGGTTATCCATCATGTATACAGGTAGTCAACAACTGCATCAACAGAGTGTGCTTGCCGAGAAATCAGGCATGGTTTCATGGATGCTTCTGCATAGTGCATGCCCTTGCATGGTACAAACTGAGCACCTCAGAATTCATTGAGGTTACTGCATGTACTGCATGTAGTCATGTAAATGTGTCTCAAAATCAATCCAAGTGGGCTCCCGATAATTGCTCCTAGAGATATAAGTGCTTGGCCGCCTTATTAGGGGCTGAAGGGGAATTTTTCCATTTATTCTCCCAAGATAGAGTTTTAAATGTTTTCTGGCCCCTTCTGGAGCATTGAGGAAATAGGACCTATGGTTTTCACCCCTTTAATCAGGGGCATCAGCTGCATTCATTTGCATTGGGGGGTTCTTGTTTGTTCATTTTGTATGGGTGGGGGGTGGCAAGTTCCTGCATTGGGAACCTGTTTTGCTTAGATGGCTTGGTAATCGTATGCAAAAAGTAAAGTGATCCTTACATACATCTTATCACAGATTAGTTTGGCATCCTCTAGCCAACTCCTCATTGCAATTTTTAGCTTCTTTTCACATTGAAATACTTGTATTTAAATTTTTTCTGCTTAAATCCACATCTTTTAAAAACAAACTTGCATTTTTTATCACAAGTTCCCTTTGCGTTTTGCTATTGCGGTAGTCAAAAACATGTGCACAATGCTCAATGCAACAACATACTGCAGCACTGGTTCCTGCTGCACCGTGCCATTGCCAAATAAGCATGGTGGAAGTACAACAACCAGTCCATACAGTGTATGGTTGAAAAAACCTCAATGTTACAAGAAGGTTTTTTCAAGTTAATTCACAGAACTTGATATCTTGTCTATGTATAAGTATGTATTTCCTGTTCTCGTGAATTTAAGGTCATGTGACTTGTACGCCAAGACATCATAATCACATCAAGTCAATCTGTGTCTAAAACCCTTCCTCTTCGAGCCATACACAAAGTTTCAACCCAATTGGTCAAGTACTTTGCGAGATATAGCACTTTAAAGAGTGCCCCTTTAATGTCACATGACTAGTCACTCGAGGTCACAATTACATCTGGTCAATCTGGGTTGAATACCTTTCCCTTTTGACATATACACAAAGTTTCAACCCAATCAGACATGTACTTCACAAGATATAGCACTTTAAGAGGGCCCCTTAAATATGTCACGGGACTGAATGCCCCTTCAATGACACATGACTTGTCACCTGATGACATCATCATCACATCAGGTCAGTCTTGGTCTAAAACTCTTTCCCTTCGAGCTACATGTATATATAAAGTTTCCATCCAATCGGACATGTTTTCACAAGATAAAGCATTTTAACGAATGCCCCGTTAATGTCACGTGACTTGTCACCTGATGTCATTATGACAAATTTTTTCTAGCTTGTGGCCTCAGTGTTTGCCCCTCAAACGCACTCAGTCAGATTGATAACAGTGCAAAAGTAGCCTTCCTGTTGAAAAACGTAAAAACCTATCAATATAAAACATAATTTAAAAGGGTAAATCAAATGATGACGTCATCATGACAATTATGGTGCTGGAAAGCAACTGATGGAAGGTTTGCTAAGCATGAAGTCAATGGAATTTTAAAAAATACCAAATTTCAGTAATATGATAATTTAGTAGAAAGATGTGTACAAAACCTATGGGAAAAAATTAAATATTTAAAATTCAGAAAAAATCATATGATGATGTTATCATGACGAATTTCTTCTAGGACCTACCTGACATGATTATCTAAAGGCCTACCAAGTTTGAAATAAGGCAGATAAATAAAACTATCAAAGTCCCCTGTCACCGAAAAAAGACCTGAAAAAGGAAAAGAAAAATAGAAGTCTGTGTTCGTCACAAGGAAAGAACTTGGGGCTTTTTTGCCTTTTTGTTGTTCTGAAGAAAATTTCTTTTTTGGCATATCAGCAATTTCTTTCAAATAAATGTATTCATACACTAGCACATGTAGGTTTTAACTCAAAAATAACATGTGCTTCAGGAGATATAATGCTTTGAAAACTGTACCTTTAATTCCATGTGACTTGTCACTTGATGACATCTTTCTCAAATGTGGGTAACATTCATCTAAAGCCATCCCCTTTCAGATATCTACTAGGTTTGAACCCAATTGAAAATGTGCTTCACGAGATTAATGCCTCTAGAAGTGTACCTTTAATGTCACGTGACTTGTCGCCTGATGACGTCATCATTACATGAGGCTAACAGTCCTCTAAAGCACTCCCCTTCTAATATATCAGTAAGGTTTCAACCAAATCAGACATGTACTTCATGAGATGTAGTACTTTCAAGAGTGTTACTTTAATGTCATGTGCCTTGTCACATGGTTAGGTCATCATCACACAAGGTCAATTTTTGTCTAAAGCACCCCCCTTCTTAGATACCTGCAAGGTTTCAATGCAATCGGACATGTACTTCACGAGATGTAGTGCTGAGAAGAGTGCACCTTTAATGTCACATGACTTGTCACAAGATCACGTCATCACATGAGGTCAATACTCGTGTACAGCACTCCCCTTCTAAGATATCTGCAAGGTTTGAACCTAATGGGAAGTGTACTTCAGGAAGTACGACACTTTAAAGGATGCACCTTTAATGTCACGTGACTCTTCGGCTGATGATATGGTCATTGCATGCAAGGTTTCAACATAATCAGACATGTACAATACAAGATAGAATACAAAATATTATTGTTATCGCTGAAAGAGCACATATTAGAGATTTTAAATATTTGCCCGTTTTGTTGTTCCATACAACGTGATCTGCTCTCACGCACCCATGTGCTCCGGCAATTTTCCAACTCTTTGAGTACAATCCTATACACTTTGCGCTGCCTATGTTACAGGCAGATATTGCGTGTCCACATGCACAGTAGCCAATGCACAGTACACGAATGGTATTTTCGAGTTCGCAAATATTGTAAGGGGGATTTGTCGTCGGCGCTTAATCTGTGTGAAGAAGTGCAGCACCTATGCACTTCATGTAGTTAACTTCAATATTTCAGCTATAATCTAATGAACAATTCACGATTAAATCTGTTGCGGTTGATTCGTAAACAAATTTGGAAGAATAAAAGGACTTTTTATCACAACTTCAGGTTTGATGACATCATCGCCCCCAAATTTCACACGTGTTAAATGGTTAAAGATCATTGTCTACATAAATTTTCAGGCTATTCGGACAAACTTCACCCCAGACATCTATTCAAATTCATTTTTCTGAATTTTCAACCTGTTGCTAGAGGGCACTCGCCAATTACGTGATATCATCAGTAGATGACTTGAAGAATACTATACCCCACCCACTAAACCCGTTGAAAAGAAACCTATTACCACTTTTTAACAATAAGCCCACTTCCGGTTTCGACTGGAAGGAAGGGTCACGTGATTTGACCCACATGAGATAAAATGAAGACCCAATGTTAACTTGGCATGTGCCGTAAGCAGAATGTTGCGGGAAGCCACGGTTAATTTTATATGGATTTGAACAAGATTAACATAATATTTAATTATTAATAATTTAATAATAATCACTTGATGATGTCATCATGACGTTATTACTCGAGGATTATCTTTGCCTCCAGGGCTTTCCTTGGTGTAACTTTTATGGCATTTGAATATTGCTGAATCACCAAAATGTTGCCTTAAAAATGTGTACAAAGTTAAAGGGCTGAAATAAATCTTGAAAAATCAATAATAAATCACCCGATGATGTCATCATGACATCATTGTTCTAGGTTCATCAGTGCATAAGGGTCTTTCATTGGTACAAGTTTGGTGAGGATCCAGTGTTGCAAAGCACTAAAGTCGTGTACAGAAAAAATGTGCATAAACAAACAGACTTTGGAGCACAAGAAGAAAAAGAAGAAACTAGAGGTCTCTGTCTGTGCAACAGAACAGAGGGCTTTTTCGGTAAATTCAAGTCATTTACTATAAACAAGACAGTTTCAGGCTCTCACGTCATACTTACATCATTGTTTTGGCATAATATTTTAATGGGGTCTTTGCTTGGTATAACTTTGATGACGTTGGAAGTTCGCTCACAGACTCAAAATTGTGCCTTCAAAACCTTCAAAAAGTCTACTGGACGGTAAAAAGAATTGAAAAATCAATAACGTATGACAGGATGATGTCATCTGATGTCAGTATCACTTTACAATCTTTTGATAAGGGCTGTTACTTGACACTTTGGTGACGATTTAGTTTTGCAAAATTGCCAAAATGGTGTTTTGAAAATGAATACAAAGTCAAAGGGATGAAATAAATGTTTAAAAATCAATAATAAATTACTTGATGATGTCATAGTTACGTCATTCGTTTGCAATAATCCTGTATCAGTGTCTTTGTTGGCTTTCACTTTGGTAACGATCAAGCATCACAAAGATACCACAATAGTGGCTCGAAAATGTGTACAAAGTCAATGGGCTACATGTATAAACCCGGTTGCAGAAACACTGCTCCTTTAAGTTCATGTCACATGATTTGCGCTGAAAGTGAATAATTTTTATAAAATTGTTGCGTTCCCTAAATATCAAGTCGATGGTAACATGGACTTCATTAGTGTCTACGGGATGTGATATTTGGGGTCAACAATTTATTAAAGGGTGGACGTGAAACAAGGGGTTTGGGTGACAGTCAAACTGTATGGTTGGTTTATTGGTCTCACTTCTCTTCATCAAAGTTCAATATGGATTTGAAGAAGGTGTAGCTTAACGTAATACAACACACAAAAGGCAAAGTTACAGAAAGGTGAAGTTGTATATGAGTGTAACTAAACTATGGTTTGGCAGGACCATTGGAAATGCAAGTCAGATGGAGTGGGTTACGGTACGTGTGTGTAGCATCGCACAACTAGGCTACACTCATCGGGCCGGGCCGTGGTGGGAGCTGTCCCGGACCACCACGGTGACTAGCAAGGGCTGGACGGGGCCAGCACCGGTATGTACCGACCACACTGCCGCTCGCAATGAGTTGAGCGTAATGATAAGATCGCCGCACGGTGTACCATTGGCTCAGCATAGAGACGGGGAGGACTGGGCTAGTTAGCAGGACATGGGTGGCGAGGGACACGGGGGTGTCTCGCCCGGCAATCGGTTCGGACGTAACGGTGACGGGCTGCTACGACTCTCGCTAGCATCCTGGGCTAATTCGTGCCGCTCTCCCATCGGTCCAAGCTAAGCTAGCTGGTCATTCATATCATTCATACGGTTACATTTCTTCGCCATAAGAATGTTTACTATCGCACTTCTCTCGGTAAGGGTCCAACCGCTGCACTACGTTAGGTTCCGCTCTCGCAATAAGGGTTTGGTCCGCCGCACCTGACCGACGAGCTGAGGAAAATCTGCTCTATTTATAGGATTCTAGAGGCTTAGGAATTAATAAAATATGAGCGTCGCTGAACAGCTCAACCAATGAAAATCTTCCATCTCAAAGGGTCACATGACTTCCTGCTAGAGTCGTATGCAAGAATCTAAGTGTCGTGTGTAACAAGGTAAAATACAGAATAAGAAGTCACGTGTACAAAGTGTAGAGCCGGGTGCGTGAAAGTTCTTACCCGGTCATCTGTGGCGAATGATTGACAGTTATAAAGTCTGAGGTTTCTGGATATTAGCATTTCAGGGAACCTTACCACACCCAACCACGCAGCCACATGGAGGGGAATTTCGACATGCCAAAACTGAGCAGAGAAAACACAAGGATAAAGGAGTGAAGGATCACGCCAGAGTACAGCATGAATAACTTAATACAAAATTAGCGTCTCTGCTACATGTCCATAATGCATAGCTGAGCTAAATAAGAGACCCTGACAAATGCAAGGACTGAGAATGAGTAAAACTAGGGGGCGCTAGAATTCCAAGATTCCAGGGTGTGCAACAAAATATTACTTAATATTCAGACTCTTCGGTACGTTTAACATAACAGAGCGTAAAGTACCCGATTTCTCTTTCGCTCTTATAGTAATCTTCAGCCGAAGTAAAGGAGTACTCGTTCATTTGTGTTGATCAGAAAATGTGTATAAAACATATGGGAAAAAATAAAATATTCAAATATCAATATAAAATAAGGTGATAATGTCATCATGAAGTCATCCATTTGCAATAAATGTTGCATCAGGGTCTTTGTTGGCTATCACTATGTCCACTATCAAACATTGCAAAGTTACCAAAATTGTGGCTCAAAAACATGTACAAAGTCAATGGGCCATAAACTTGTCTGCAGAGACACTGCTCCTTTTGCTCTCAGCAGCATGTGGTCGGCATTTTGCCAAGTCCCAAGTATATGCCCTACTCACTGTGCACCGTCTATATTGCAGGAAGATATTGGGCGTCCACACATACACAGTAGCATATGCACAGCATGGTAATGTGATTTTCGAGTTGGCAATTTATATTTTAGGGGGTTTTGTCGACGGCGCTTCATGTGTGTGGAAAAGTACACCAGTTATGCACTTCATGCAGCTGACTCCAATGTTCTAGCTGTCATCTCATGCACAATTCATGCTTATATCTCTTACGGTTGATTATTTACCAAATTTTGAAGAATAAAAGAATTATTATTGTAACTTCCAGTTTGATGTCGTCATTGGCCCCATCTATTAAAAATTCATTTTTTGGAATTTTTATCCTGTCACTAGAGGGTGCTTGACAATTAGGTGGTGTCATCAGTAGATGATTTGAAAAATACTATACCCAAACAGACTAACACCATTGAAAACAAATTAATATCTATTACTAATTTTAAACAATAAGACCACTTCCAGTTTCGACCGGAAGGAAGAGTCACTTGATTTTGCCCACAAGAGATGAATTAAAGACCACATTTTATCCTGGCACTAGCTGCAAACAGAATGTTGCAGGAGGCCACGATTGATTTTATATGTATTTTTACAAATTTAATGGAATATTTATATATTCAAAATTTAATAATAAATCACTTGAATACATCAGCATTACATAGTTATTTTTGTATTTTCTTTGCCTTATGGTGAGTGCTTCGTGTAACACTGATGACAATTGAACATTGCTAAGTTACCAAAACAGTGCCTCAAAAATGTGTACAAAGTCAATGGGCTGAAATAAATATTGAAAAAGTAGTAATAAGTCACTTGATGACGTCATCAAGACATTGTGTTTCTAGGACCATCTATGCATAGAGGTTCTTCATTGGTATAAGTTTGATGAAGATCCAAAGTTGCAAAAGCACTAAAGTCGCGGCAACAAAAAACGTGTACATAACAAATGGGTTTTTGCACCAAAGAAGAGGAAGCAAAACGAGAGGTCATTTGTCTGTTTGCCAACAGAACAGAGGGCTTTTTCGCATTCTTTTGTACATTTGAACAACTACGGCATCATCACATCAAGGCATTTTTGGTATATAACACCTCTCTTTCAAGTGATTTGCAAAGTTTCAACCTAAAAGAACATGTACTTCAGGAGATATAGGGCTTTAAAGAGTGCACCTTCAATGTCACATGACTTGCCTCCTGATGACATCATCATTACATGAAGTCAATATTCCTCTAAAGCAATCCCTTTTCAAGATATCTGCTTGATTTGAACCCGATCTGACATCTACTTTAGGAGATATAGTGCCTTAATTGATGTCACGTGACTTCTCTCCTGATGACATTATCAGCAGATAATGTCAACATTCCTTTAAACCACTCCCTTTCCAAGATATCTGCAAGATTCGAACCCAACAGGATATGTTCTTCAGGAGATATAGGGCCCTAAAGGTTACACCCCTAATGTCACGTGACTTGTCTGCTGATGACATCATCATCACATAAGGTCAATATACCTCTAAAGCACTCCATTTTCAAGATATCTGCAAGATTTGAACCCGATCGGACATGTACTGCAGGAGATATAGGGCCTTAAAGATTGCACCCTTAATGTCAGGTGACTTGTCTCCTTATGACGTCATTGACACATGAGGTCAATATTCCTAAAAAAACACTCCCTCTCAAGATATCTGCAAGATTTGAACCCAATTGGATATACACTTCAGGAGATATTGTACTTTAAATGGTGCACCTGTAATATCACATGACTTGTCTGCTGATGGCACTGTCATCAAGTGAGGTCAGTTTCCATTTGTAAACCTTCCCTTCCTAACAACTGCCTACAAGGTTTCAACCCAATAAGACATGTACAATACAATATACAATACAAAACATTATACTTATTGCAGAAAAGGCTTAGATATCTTAAACATCTGTCCCTTTTGGCGTTCCATACAATGCAATCTGCTCTCGGCAGCACGTGGTTTGCATTTTGCCAAGTTCCGAGTATATGCCCTATGCACTGTATGCCATCTATATTGCAGGCAGATATTTGGCGTACACACAGTAGCAGATGCACAGCATGCGAATGGGATTTTCAAGTTGGAAATTTATATTTTAGGGGGTTTTGTCGATGGTGCTTCATGTGTGTGAAAACGTACACCAGTTTGCACTTCGTGCAGCTGACTCTAATGTTTTAGCTGTCTTCTCACGCACAATTCACGCTTATAGCGTATACAGTTGATTTGTTACCGAATTTTGAAGAATAAAAGAAGTTTTTATTGTAACTTCCGCTCTGATAATGTCATCATCCGAAAAACCTCACACATGTGTAGACTGGGAAGATGATCATCTACATCAATTTTCAGGCAATTCGGAAAAACTTCGCCACAGACATCTATTCAAAATGCATTTTTCGTAATTTTTAACCTGTAGGTGACATCATCAGTGGATGATTTGAAGATTACTATACCCCAACAGACTAACACTATTGAAAACAACTTGATACCTATTACCACGTTTACACAATACGACCACCCCCAGTTTCAACCGAAAGGAAGGGTCACGTGATTTGACCCACACAAGATGAATTTTATCCTGCCACTTGCTGCAAACAGAATGTTGCGGGAGGCTATGGTTGATTTTATACGGATTTTTAAATAAATTTAACGGAATATTTAATTATTCAAAATTTAATAATAAATCACATGATGACGTCATCATGACATAAATATTTAAGTATTATCTTCATTTTATAGTTAGTGCTTGCTGTAACTTTGAAGAAGATCAACGATTACTAAGGTACCAAAATGGTGCCTCAAAAACGTGCACAAAGTCAATGGGCTGAAAAAAATATTGTAAATCAATAATAAATCAGTTGATGACGTCATCATGACGTCATGTTTCAAGGACCATCTATGCATAAGGGTTCTTCATTGTTTAAGTTTGATGAAGATCCAAAATTGCAAAAGCACTAAAGTGGCGGTGACAAAAAACGTGTAAAAAACAAAGGGGTTTGGGGTCAGAAGAAGAAAAAGGAAGAGGAAGAAAAAAAAAAAGAAACAGAACACAAAGAATGCCTTTTTCGCAAGATTGCAAAAAAGCCAACTAGAACTCTGTGTTGTCTGAGGGACAAAACACAGGGTTTTTTCACATTTTGAGGTTTCAAAACAACTGTTGAAGATACCCAGTTTAATGATCTTAAAAAGAAGTCTTCCCTGTTCATGCTGCAGGGTTTAAACCAATAGGTCATGTACTTCACGAGATACACCATTAATGTCACATGACTTGTCACGAGATGATGTCATCATCACATCAGGTCATTTTTGTCTACAGCACTTCCTTTCTAAGTTATCTGCAAGGTTTGAACCCAATCGTACATGTACTTCACAAGATATAGTGATTGGAAGAGTGCACCTTTAATGTCACATGACTAGCCACATGATGACGTAATGACAACGTCATTAATTTGCCAGGTTCTGTTCTTGAGTATCTGTGCTTGGTATAACTTTGATCTAGATGAAAGGTCGCTAACCGAAGAAAATATACCTTCAAATCTGAATTCAAAGTCTATGGGAAAAATACAGATTTAAAATTTCAAAATGATTACGTCATCATGACATTTTTTTTTCATAGAATCTTGGCCTGAGTGTCTGTGCTTGGTATAATTTTAAGACAGACTGAAGATTGCTAAGCACAGAAAATACACTTCAAATCTGTGTGCAAAGTCTATCAGGGAAAAACAAAGATTTAAAATTACATGAAAAATCAGATGCTGACGTCATCACTTTGAACCCCATACTGATAAACTTCATCTTTAATGGAGTATTACGTGATTTGCGTCAAGGTCAAATTTTTTTCAAAATATTACTTCATATTTAGACTCTTCGGTATATATGTAATCAAATGGAAAGCCCCCCCCCAAAAAATCATTTCTCTTTCGTTCTCATGGTAATCCTCGGCTGAAGTTTAGAGCCCCATTATAGTCTTTCAGATCAATAACAGAGCATAGTAAAAACCGTGTACAATCTCTATCGAAAAGAACTGCACCTTTAATCTCATGTCAAGTGACCGCTGATGGTGCCATTATGACAATTCTGGGACCCTCCTTACATGGTGGAGTATGAGTGTGCACAAACATTAAATAAGTTAGATTGACCAGAGTCCCGAAGTCTTGCTGCTGAAAAACGTGTACAAAACCTATGGGCTAAACTTGATTATTAAAAATCAATAAACAATCACATGACGACGTCATCGTGCAGTCATAAATTTGGCATTAACTCTGCATGAAGGTTTTTGCTTGCTGTAACTTTGATGACGATTGAATATCGCCGATAACCAAAATCGTGACTGGAAAACATGTAATAAATAAATAAATATTGAAAAATCAACAATAAATCACTTGATTACATCATCACAATGTCATTGTTCTAGAACCATCTATGCATAGGGTCCTTCATTGGATCAAGTTTGATGGAGATCCAAAGTTGCAAAAGCACTAAAGTCATGTGTAGGAAAAACCTGCAAAAAACAAATGGGCTTTTGAGCAGAAGAAGAAAAAGAAGGAACTAGAGGAACTGTACCTGTCTAAAGGACAGAACACAGGGCTTTTTCACCTTTTTGTGGTTGTGAAGAAAAGAGCTTTGTTGGCATAGCACAAAATGTTTGAATATTTTCATATTCATACACTTTGTCAGAATTCCTCTGAACACTTTGGCTACTAAATGAGCAAATGCTTGTAGTACTTCATGCATATTCAGTAATTAGTATATTTTCTTATCCAGTTCACTTCCCATGGCCATGGATTTCTTTGCCCACATTTAAATTAATTTGCTATTTTGTTTGACTATCCAGGCCAGGTTAATTTGCTATTTTGTTTGACAATACAGGCCAAGAAGCCGCAGCAGTATCCCTCTTCTATTGTGAGATACATCTTTAAAATATTTAGCTTTGCCAAGTAAGCTAATGCACCCATCCCAATGCACCCAACTTCTTTGTGCGAGTGTTCACGAGGAGGATCATGGATGGTGCTGAGTGTGATACAGATGTGTACAGATGTTGATATGAGATGTGTAACCAAGTATAAGAGCTATAGTTTTTGAGAGAAGAGAATAGAGCATTTTTGATGATTGTCGTGATGACATGTAGCTTGTGGATTGCCAGAGCCGCACACATTTTAAGCCTGTTTGCTGCACTGTGCTGCACCAGAAGCAGATATTTGCAGAACTGCTAAAGGCAATTGGTTAAGCAAATCCAAGAGCGGGCTAGATCAGCAATCCAAGGTTTGAAAACTGCAAGAAAACTGTAAGTTAATTCTTGAATTGTTTCTTTCGACTTAAAGATTTAATTAAAGTACATACTTTTGCCTAGTGTTAGAAATCAATGATCGAGAAATATCTAAGAAATTGTGATTGAAAGGCATTATGTCAGATTTTGCCTCTTGGAAGAAGATGGCACCGTTAGTACATTTGAGCATAATTATGTTTTGTTTTTTGGAAAATCTTTCTTTGAAAATTAGATGGCCAAATGGTATCATGCTGGAAGTGCCTGACCCTTCATGAAGGTGAAGCTTGGTTTGGAGACCACTATTTGGGGTAAATGACGCCAAAACCTTGCCTTCAACTTGCGTCGCAGAGATGACTGAGAGCACTACAATAGGGTTTTTGGTGAGTGGCGTGTGAGCTAGCTGAGCAACACCTGATCGACCGCCACTGAGTCTACAAAGGACTAGAGGACCCACATAACAGGATCCAGTATTTATATCACAGTGAACTGGATGCTATTGCCAATTGATAATCATTTGTGACCAGGTTCTTTTCTTGAGTATCTGCGCTTGGTATAACTTTGATCCAGATGAAAGGTCACTAACCGAAGAAAATATACCTTTAGAGTTTTTGGTGAAACTAAGATCAATCATTTGCAAACTGCAAATTCATTTACATGTCTAGTCCTTGGATAGAGTTCGGTAAAGCTGAGATCGATCATTTGCGAATTGCAAATTCATTTATATATACAGTCCTTTGATAGATTTTCTCTGGTTGTACACGTGTTATGTTGTGACTGTGCAAGTTTATCATACGCTTTAGTTACGCCATTGATATTTTGTAGTTTTGTATTTGAGTTGGACCATCCATGGAGGTCAATTTGCAACAACAGGTTATGATGTAAAGTGGAAACCACGAATACAGTTATACTTGGGTGAAAACCACACTTTATGAAATATCTCTGATATTTGGCCAAACAGTCAATTGACATCTAAAATTTCATTTTGTAAAATTATTCTAATTGCAAGGAGGTGATCTATTGTATATATTATATATATGTTTTTTATGTACTAAATATGGTAGTAGACATCTGAGGGTGTAAATAAATAAAATTGTCTGCAAAGAATTTGTAAAAAGAACTGTTCTTTAGTATTTTCAAGATGTATTTTTGCGTTGGGGAGATGTTAATTATATATAACAGGTTTTGCCCTTACCCAACGTATATTAATAAGCCCTGTATGCTCAGTGCTTGGTCCGAGAAACTTGCGAAAAACCTCACAAGCTTACTCGGGTGGGACTCGAAACCCTCGACCTCCTGCTTACTAGTGCTAGATGTCTTAACCACTCGACCACCGAGCCGTTGGGTAAGGGCAAACCTGTTATATATAATTAACATCTCCCCCAACGCAAAAAATACATCTTGAAAAATAGTTCGCGGTACCCGCTGCTTCATTTGACTCGGACCGGGCCAGCCGACCCCTGCAAGCTCGGTGGTCGAGTGGTTAAGACATCTGCACTAGTAAGTGCAAGGTTTCGACCCAATCATGGCATTTACAATACAAAATACAATATAAAACATTATTGTTATTGCAGAAGGAGCGCAAATTAGAGCCTGAAAACATTTATCAATTTTTGGCGTTTCATACACGGGATCTGCTCTCCGGAAACATGTGCTTGTCAACTTACCAATATGCCCTACACACTGTGTGTTGCCTAAGTTACAGACAGATATTGCGCGTCATGCACACATTAGCCAAAGCACACTATGTGAATGGGATTTTCGAGTTTGCAAATGTGTAAGGGGAATTTTGTCGTCGGCGCTTCATCTGTGTAAAGAAGTACATGCACTTATGAAGTTCATGCAGTTTGACTTTTGATAATTTAGCTTTCAATACGGGTTGATTTTCTACCAAATTTTGAGGAATAGAATGACTTTTTATTATAACTTCTGATCTAATGATGTCATCGGCCCCAAATTTCACAAAATGTGTTGACTGGGTGAAGATCATCATACCGGTAAAAAAAAATAATAATCTTGAAAAATGTTCAGGTGATTAGGATAAACTTTCACCACAGACATCTACTCAAAATTCATTTTTCAGCATTTTTAACCTGTAGCTAGAGGGCACTTGACAATTACATGACGTCATCAGAACATGATTTGAAGAACGCTATACCCCAGCAACTAACACCGTTGAAAGCAAGTTGATACCTATTACCAATTTTAAACAATAAGCCCACTTCCGGTTTTGACTGGAAGAAAAGTTCATGAGATTTGACCCACACGAGATAAAATTAAGACTCAATTTTACCTTGGCACTTGCCACAAACAGGATGTTGCGGGAAACCGTGATTGATTTGATATGTTTTTTTATAGCATTCACGTTATATTGAAATATTGAGAATTAATAATAAATGAACTGATGATGTCATCATGATGTAATTATTTTAGTGATTTCTTTATTTTAAGGTCTGTCCGTGGTTTAACTTTGATGACAATCAAACATTGCTAAGTTACCAACATGGAGCCTCGAAAATGTGTACAAAGTCAATGGGCTGAAATAAATATAAAAAAATCAGTAATAAATCACTTGATGACGTCATTGTGACGTCATTATTTTTGTATAATATTTGTCTCAAGGTCCTTCCTTGGTATGACTTTGATGATGATTGAAGATAGCTGAGTAACCGAAATGATGCCTCGAACACGTGTACAAAGTCAATGGGCTGAAATAAATATTAAAAAATCAATAATACATCAATTGATGACGGCATTGTTCTAGGTCCATCTTTGCAAAAGGGTTGTTCATTGACATAAGTTTGATGAAGATCCAAAGTTGCCCAGGGACCAAAGTCATGGGTAGAAAAAAACGTGCACAAAACAAATGGACTCTTTGTCAGAAGAGGAAGAAGAAGAAGGAAGAAACGAGAGATTCTATGTCTGTTTGCAACAGAACATAGGGCTTTTTCGCTTTTAAATGAAACTGTCAGCGTCGTGATTGCACCTCTGAAAAGTTTCATCCTGCTGGGACATGCACTTTTGGAGATATAGGGCTTGAAAGGTAGCACCTTTAATGTCACATGACTTTTCAATAGACGACCTCATCATTCCATGAGGTCAATTTATTTGATTGCCGGTATGAGGATTTGCTGCAATACAGTGTGTATGGATTTGCAACTGTGTCCATGTAAAATCATCTTAATACCAGATGATATGGGACTGTTAGGGCCATCGGTATACACAAACTATTAAGAAACGTCGATTTCAAAGACGGGAAGAAAAATAATACAAACATCAATTTCACACAATTCTTTCAAAAGTACATCTTATTTCCTATCGACAGTAATTGGACAAATGACTACTCTGAACAACTGTATCTGCGAGTGCACAGCAGTAGAAACTCTGATTGAGGAATTTAAGTGTGTGCTAAGAACTACACCCAAAACACTGAAACTGGTCCTGAAGTTTAAGGATTATCAGAGTTAAAGAATATGTTAAAGTGTCCTTAGTATTTATAAAAGAAAAGAGAAAAACTGCATTAGGGTATTTCACTATTGTATATTATATAAATACCGGTAAAGGTTTTTTTATGTAGTATATACTTAAGAAAACATGGGAACACTTTCAAAATATCTGACACTAGTGACCACTGAAAACCTTGCATAATGCTCTGAAACCTGTGCTCACAATTTCTGCAAAAATCTTGGAAAAAAATATGCCGGGGACATGTACACATACATTTATATATCTCATGTCCTATTGGTTTTTTTTTTTAAATAATTTTATTTTGATAAAATCCTTCTGTAGAACGTTCTTGATACAAATTGCATTGCCATCGATAACATCTACATGTCGAAAGACTTCATTCACGTATGTGCTGGTAGACATTCTTCTGTGTCATCTAAAAAAAAACAAACGAACATAATAATAATTTATTGTGCAACAGTTATAAGTTCATGCATGAAAAAAAGTAAGAACTTTCTGCACTTTTGATATCACTTGGCTACATGAGTAGGAATGTTACAGTAGGAGACTGGATACATGGATATTGATCAATGAGTGATTCGCATTAGTACATGCATGGGTCCTCCACCTCTCTGTGCTTCATGACTGCATTAATCAGAACTGGCAGTCTGTTTGTTTGTATGTCCGAGCAACAGTAGGCCTTTTCACCATTACCAGTTAATTTCCTTGCTTTGTTGTACTGCAGCTTCCTTTATCGTGGGAAGCCGTGCATTTGATCGATATGTAACTGCAGTGACATTGAATTCTAACATGAAGAACATCTGTGGCTTTCACTTGCTTCACAGCGTGAAGGAAGCCTATACACAAGAAACAAATAAGGAAATTGAAACATTCAGCTTATATCAACATGTAAATAATCAAATACTGTGAACCAGTGATAATATGGTTTTGTTTTGGGAAAGGTAAAATGAAAAAAAAAAATGAAAAATGCACATTGAGTGTTTTGGAAAAAATGAAGGAAAAATCCGCTGTCATGTTTTAGGGCATACATTTTTCTTCATAGGGGAACTTGTCCAAAAGCTTGAACCACAGTTGAACGCGGACACAGCGGTTTTCACAGGTCCTTAGCAACCAGTGGCCTGTCCACTGTCTGTGCCAACTTACCATATCAAAAGCCCCCTATTGTTATTTAACTTTTACACCAGGCGCAGCTAGTGGAATCCGACCGCGGCAGCTGCGCTTGTTCCTCAGACACTTTGGAGAGCGGCAGCCACCACGTCTATATTAATTTATTGGAATCTAGTCCCCTAGCCCTTAATTGTTGCACAAGAGTCATGTTTAGTTGACTTGAGGTCCTTGAGGTCTTCTTTATAAGTTACACTTTTGTGCCACAAAGTTTGTCAGTATATGATTGGTTAGCCCGAATTCATGCACTTTGAAATAGTTGGCACTGGCCAAACCCTTTCACTGCTGTAATTACAATGTCAATTGTCTTCATTCAGAGGCACACTTTTAAATTCCCAATGACTGCTGGTATTCCGATCGGAGCTTGCTATCCAATCTCAAAGAAATACTTTGTATAAATGTTTGAGGATAACCACCTCCTATTGCAGGAGCTGTCATTCACTGTTTAAAAAGGGGATTTTTTTTCTTTGCAGATTGGATAATTTTTTCTTTTATTCTGATTGAAAAGGGCCCTCGGCCGTTAACAATTTAGAGAGGGAATTAGAATTCTTCTTTATCTAAAAAAAATGCTTATTGTTGGTCATTTTTTTAGCACTATTTTTCAGGGAGAAAAGGGGCGTAGGTTCATTTCAGACTGAAGTTTTTCAATCTGAAAACAAAGACTGGGCATGTATTTCAGAAATCTTGCATGTCTTGGCCTCTCAAATAAGCATTTTTTCCCAATGCTTAAAGACTGCAAACCCATTTTCTGCTTTAGATTTTTGTGTCTCTTGTTACTATGTTTTTGGGTAAAACTTAATTATCCCCGAGTTTATGATCGTATATAGAAACACACCATACATCATTTTTCTCTAACTGTGCCAGCAACCTCCAGGTCATCATCCCGGAGCTACTTTGAGATGGGTTTCAAGTGAGATTTTAGACTTAACAGTCTATAGAATATGTACACGTTAATTAAAGTGGTGAGTAAAGCGGGTATGTTAGTCTCAGACTTTTCTTTTTGAATAGATGTATACCAATATGGTCAATTGGCCATTGGGTATATTTTTGGTGAAGGGCAAGAGGAAAAAGCAAATTTAATATACGCCCATAAAAGTGTAAAGGCTGGTCCATACTTCAGGCAAATGCGAAAATACAGCGAATACGACGTCATGAAAACTTTGCAGCAATATTTCGCCAGAGATGAAGTGAGTTCAACTTTTGTGAATTCTGACCTTGAAATTTTGCATACGTGCTTGCTTTCCTGATGAATATGCACTAACACATTTATAATGAGCGTTTGCGAATCACAGTGGTGGAAAAATGTGCATAGTGTTTGCACCGGGCCGGACGGTTGGCAAAGAAGGCATGAGGGAAATGCAGCAACCAGTCAGTGTACAATTCCTGCCAAAAAGGGTTGCAAACATTCCACTAAATGTACATCGAATACGACTGCAGCTCTACAGTTGGAAGTCAGAAAAAAAAACACTGCTGCCACCAGTTTTTCTGCAGGTTCATTCAAAGAGTGATCTCATGTCTATATTTGTGTTTTCTGTGTTCATGTACGTACTACTCATATTCGAAAAGAGTGTGTTTCCACAAAATTTCCAGATGTAGCAAGAGGCTAATCGCCCGCCCTTCCAGATGCGTCACACACTCCTACAACACAATACACAGACATCGTTTGCCAGTTTCCTATAGTCACGACAAACGTAAAGCATGATTAAAAAAATCAATGATTTTATACATTGATTACACAAACTTCAAAACAAAACTTCCCTTCCCAATTCGGATAAAAATACGGCCAAATAAGTTCGCTTGACTACTCTCACATCTCAAGAGCCCAACTAATCGCCCAACACTAAACTATTCATATTGCTGTAAAAGAGCTAGCGTACCTGCCAATGACACTGTATGTTTTCATGATGTACGTTTTGCAAGACACAGCTATCCAATCACAATACATGCATTCCTTCATGACATCATGCTTCTTCAGCGACCATCTCGTATGCGGGCAGCCGCGCCATGTGGTGGGCGAGTGCACTCAGACTATTAATAAATTGTGTCATGCAGCTTGTGTCGAAAATCATAAGACAGACGGAAAATAAAATAGAGGTGGTGTCTGTGAACAAACACATAGCTGTTCCCAAAATGTTTTTTTATTTTCTTTTGATGACTGTCAATGAGTATTATAAGTTTGCAATCAACTGGAATTCAAATAATTGCCAAAGTGGCATGTATAACTAAAAACAAATGATCACTGCAATTGAAGGTATAGTGCATGAGATATGACGATTTGTGTGTTAAAATACAACTTCCAGTCAAACCAGAAGTAGAGGTCACATGAGGTCAAGATATCACATCCCGACCTTGTGCATACCAAATTTGAGTTAAATCAGTCAAATAGTTTACTAGTTATTAGACTGTAAAGAATGAACTTTTGAATTGAGGTCACGTGACCCCTGATGACGTCACAATTACAAAAAGTTTCGCGGCCAGGCCTACATGTGTGTGCGGTTTAGCTTTCATGATCATCCATGGCGATTGGAAGCCTTTTAAAAATCCCTGGATCGATACTTTCACATGTATTTGCTTTTTCTAATCTCACATGCACATTAACATTTTCCATATGACAGTGAATTTCATTATTCTAAACACATCACAGTGTATTTGATTAATTCATTGGCATTTCCAAAAGTGACAAAAACCCGCCGGCAGAAAGTCAAAATTTTTCAATGTGGAGTTTTTCCTACCATTTTACTTCCTTTAATCTAAAGAACAAATTAGCAAAGTGCCAAAGCAAAATGTTGTTTAATAGTTTCATAGCAACTGGAAACAGACAACTAACAAAAAGCTTAGCCTCTGTGTTTCTCTATTTTCAGGAAGTGACAAAAAGTCACATCGTTATCCTTGCACGAGTCTGGGTGTACACATGCATGTGGATGATGCTGTACGGGTACACGTTCATCTACATGAACACCTGTGCGCTTGTTGAAATACTGGATAGTACTCTCTGTGTGTGATTTGACTTTGTGCCGAGTAACATATGTTTCAGGCATTGCGCGAATCACCTATGTAGCATATACAGAGTCTGCTTTTTTGTGACTCTCTGAGAAGAATTCACTGCATTTATGTCCCAAACACGTTGCAGATGCAGCGCCCACATTCCGAGGATAACCAGTCAATATACGTGAACATGTACATGTACACTGAGTGTCTGTCTGTGCACCACGCATAGAATATTCGGGTTGACCGTGGTCGCTGCGGCAGGCATTCATAATTCAAGACAGGATCAGCATAACAATTGTGTTCATCCCGCCTCATTAAATGTTCTTGGCATGAGTGAACTTCAATGCAGTCACCGCAGTTCCCAGCTACAGGGCTTAACCGGTGACCACGTGTGGTTGGACAAGCTCCCTAAAAACCACCAACTCCTTTCTGTTCTGAAGATTTACAAAGACTTCAAATGACATGGGGACTAATTGAAAACTTTGGGATCTTTTGAAGGCTGATAACTTTGCACTATTCTTCTGAAACCAATTTGAATAATTTCTGCAGTTGTCTTTCAATAAATTTAGTGGTGCCATGTATACATACAAGTAAATATCACTTCCTGATGGTTGCAGTCTTGCTACGAGTAGTTTGATGAAGCTGTTCTCATCCTTCTCAGGATCAGTCCTGCTTCAATTGCACCACCATACCAGGGACATCCAACATGTCCACCCTCATGTCTGTGCTGATGAACATCTGTATCATCGCAAAAGGAAAACACGTTTATTACAGGTGCAGTAGTTCATGTGTTGATGATGATGTTGTTGAACACATATTCATCGGCAAAGCAACTTTGCATTCTCACTAAACGGGGCATACGCAGGGACTTGAATGTTAAAGTGAGGGACCAGGCACATAGATGTTGATGGTGCGACCTTTTATGATGGTGATACATGGATGTACCTTTCCCACTCACACACCCATACACTGTACACGCAAACTTTGATTCATGACTGCATTAACCAGAACTGGCAATCTGTCTGTATGGCAATGCAACAGTAGGCCTTTTCACCTGTTAATTTCCTTGCTTTGTTGTACAGCAGCTTCCTTTATTGTTGGTACCTGTGCTTCTGGTAACTGCAGTTGTGTTAAATTCCAATGCTTGGAACTAAGATGGAGAACAGATTTGTCTCTAGCTTTCACTCCAGCAGTAGCAAGAAGGATACCTATACACAAGAAGCAAATATGGAAATTGAAACATTCTGTATAATAAGCGTATGTCGACATGTAAAAATAACATAGGTCTACATTCAAATTTCATACATTTTTGTATATTTACCATGAACCTGTAATGAAATGTAAATTAATTTTAGATTTTTTTGCCCTGCCCGATATGTACTTTAACACTGTATACTAAATCTAATATTAATTTGCATCTGGGTGCAAACCCATCTTTGAAATAACCATAATGGAAATGGTTTGTCTTCTGAGGGCATAGATATAAAATTCGGTATGCGAGGTGAGGTTTTAGGGGACTTTAGACAGTTTGATGCCCGTGTCCAGCACAAACGTAAAACTTGTGCAAATTTTTGTACTATATCCTGATTTGATTTGCCTTTGAATAAAATCCATCATAAACCACTGAATAATGTATTCAGGAGGGAGCATAATGAATTTGTGCAAGTTGATCTCCGAATTGTGCTAAACACCTAGAATGTACATAATCATTGTCAATCGCCTTCTTTTATCATTTGGAAATTGTCGGGCAGCCATGTCGAAATGTTAAAAAAGGCCATTTGTAGAGTTCAAGTTACTCAGGATATGTCAATGCAAATTCAGAGCTAATTTGAGTAAGTTCTGTTTCCCCTGACATCACTGTCCAGAGCTACAGAGCACAGAGAGTGCAGACAAAAACTTGCAATTGAGAATGTTTTTTAATACTATTGCATACCGGTTCCAGCACTTCATCCAGCTTCCAAACCTGGCTGCCCATAGCACCATACCGTCTGTTTGTTGGGTGCACCCATGCTCACGATCATTGTGATCATGCCATTTTGGTACACTTATTCGGTACTTCTTCGGGAATGTCAATGTTGATGCCTGAATTTGGTTTTCATTCAGCTTTCGTGGGATAACCTTGGAATCCTCTGATCAAGCAAAGTCCATTAAGCACTTGATTAAACACAATTTGTGCAATGTCGGGCCCAGGAAGTCCCAAAGGATCCAAAGAAAGAGATGAAAAGTACAAAGTGCTTACGTCCGACTGGTGCCCGACCCGCGAAACAGTGCTACGATGGCAACAGAGAAGGACAGGGACCTGTTTATGGCTGGGCTGCACCCAATATATATACACGAATATATTCAAATCACTTTGCACAGAAAGTAATTATTATCATATGCATACAAAATTTTTTTATTTCACAAATGTTTATACATTAAAAATTAAACAAAGAAATAACAAATGATCCCTATGTTGGTCAATGAATTAAACCGGGCACCGTACAGTTTACAAATCAGCCTTGCCATGGCAGAGGAATTACAGGGAAATTTGGGATCACAAATCACAAAACTTAAACAGTGATTTGTAAAGTAGCATTTGTGACAATTAATAAAGAAGACTCTATCACGGTGTGCACATTCATCGCCAATTCGCCGATCCTTTTTTTACTTCACAGACATGCATAAAAATGCAACAATTCCCAGGCTTAAAGCACAGGTGCATGGCCCTGCTTATGAATAATATCTTCAAGCAAGAAGGAATCATGTTTGCGCCATGTTTAGTGCAATCATGTCGTGGCTGTGATGCACTGGCACCGGGCCCACAGGACTAGACTAGTTGCGACTGCACAACCACTGCGACTAGTCGACAATACCATTAAGAAGGTAGACAAGGTATTGGTGGTCACTCACGACTATCAAGTTGTGTAGTGCGTGTGAACCGACTAGCCAAGCTCAGTGTACAAACATTGCGTGGGCATTATGGGCAGCATGTGGCTGCTCCGTGAACACATGTGGTGCAGCCCTCCATGCTCTGCAAGCTGCGGGGCCTGGCGGGTACTCCACTGCATCGAAGGCACATACATGTACATGAACAGTCGCGGGCGCCACAGGTTATGCGCTGCATACGAGTTCCAGCCACGAGTTGTGGCACAGTCCGACAAGTCGCTGCGTCACAACTAGTTGACTATCTGGAAATTGATAGTCGTGACTACAAACACCTTTTGGTGTCGCATAGGCCTACATCTAACCTGTCTCCACGATGAAAGCAGAGCTCCCAAGTCAGAGCCACAGCCTAATCCAGATGGTAGCAAAGGCGAAAGTGCAAACTTCGCAGAGCAGGCAGGAGGTAACACAACGGCAGGTCAGCAGGGTCAATGTACGATGGCAATTGTACCAGTTCAAGTCAGATTCAAAGATGGTATAAAAGCTGTAAAGACGTACGCATTCATGGATCCTGGAAGCACTGTCACCTTTTGCAGTGAAAGATTGGCTCAACAGCTTGGAGCAAGTGGTCCATGTAAGCCCTTTACTTTGGACAACATGGAGAAGCCATACTCAATGAAGACATATCTCATCGACGGACTGAAGCTTAGTGACTTGGACATGAAGAATGAGATTGATCTCCCAGTCACATACACCAAAGGCACAATTCCGGTTTCCAAGCACCATGTCCCAAGGACAGATGACACCTCCAAGTGAGATCACCTGAGAGACATCAGTTTGGCGGAAATAGATGCAGACATTGGACTCCTGCTAGGCAATAATGTGGCAGATGCTTACACTCCGTTTGATCTGAAGACAGGTCCAGCAGGTAGCCCTTATGCTGCTTGGAATCTAGTGAGAGACAAACAAGTACAGAATGACATAAGTTGTAGCTTCATTGTGAACAAGGCTGAGGTCACAGCAATAACAGAAGTAGACCAGCTGAAGCATCTGGAAAAACTAGTTCGAGAAACTATCAACATGGACTTCCCTGAGAGGCTCATCGATGACAAGAAAGAGTATTCTCAGGAAGACAAGCGATTCTCGGATTTGGTGAACGAGCACACCACTCACACAGATGGTCACTACTGTATTGGCTTACCATTCAAAACAGATGGTGTGAAACTACCTGACGACAAGTCCATGGCATTGAAGTGCCTAGACAGCTTAAAGCGTAAGCTGCAGAGAAGTAGTGAGCTCCATGATGACTACGCAAAGTTCATGTCAAAGATCATAACTGAAGGCTATGTTGAGCAAGTTCCATTGGAAGACTTACACCAGGCAGATGGCAAGGTGTGGTATATTCCACATCATGCAGTGTACCATCCACGCAAACCCGGCAAAATTAGGGTGGTCTTTGACTGTGCTGCTTCATACTTGGGTACATCTTTGAACAGCATTTTGCTACAAGGACCCGATCTCACAAATAGTTTGGTTGGTGTACTACTGAGATTCCGTTTTTCCAAGTACAGGTTCCAAAAGACCGTGACTGCCTTCAATTTTTTTGGTGGCCCAAAGCAGATCTTGAAAAACAGCCAGTTGTGTATCACCTGAAAGTCTACCCCTTCGGAGCAGTGTTGTCACCTAGTTACTCAGGTTTTGCCCTTAAGCAGACTGTAGAGGATAATGTTGACCAGTGTGGAAGGGCTTCGTGTGAAGTAGTAGAAAGAAGCTTCTATGTGGACGACTGCCTTGTCTCTGTTGGTACAGAACAAGAAGCTGCTCATTTGATCAAGAGTACCACAGCCTTGTGCAAAGAGGGTGGTTTTTGTCTGACAAAGTGGATGTCAAATAGCCATCAGGTTCTGCAGATGGTGCCAGTAGAGGAACAAGCAAAAGACATCAGAGAGTCGTCGATAGAGAACCAGAATCTTCCCAATGAGCGAGCTCTAGGGGTGTATTGGTTTGTTGAATCAGACAAATTGGGGTTCAGAGTCAAGCTGCCAGATTTGCCTGCTACACGACGAGGAATACTGTCCATCACGAGTTCAGTATATGACCTTTTGGGCATTGCAGCTCCGTTTGTGTTGAAGGCCAAGCTTCTCCTTCAAAGTCTTTGTCAGCAAAACTTAGGATGGGATGAAGAAATTCAAGGTGACGATCTTCAAATCTGGAATCAGTGGTTCAGCGAGGTGGAAGACCTAGATCAGCTGAGGATCAGGAGATGCTACAAGCCATCAGGGTTTGGCAAAGTTGTAAGCTGTCAGCTTCACATGTTTTCAGATGCCAGTGATGTAGGCTACAAAGTGGCTGCTTATCTGCCGCTTGTTGATGAAGTTGGGAGTATCTGCTGTTCTCTTGTCATGGGAAAAGCAAGGGTTGCTCCACTGAAGAAGACAACTATTCTGCGTATGGAAATGACGGCAGCCACTATTGCGGTTAGACTTGGCAAACTACTCACTCAAGAGCTTGGCTAAGATATACAAGAAAACTACTACTGGACAGACAGTATAACGGTACTGTAATACCTTGCAAATGAGAGTTGTCGGTTCCAGACTTTTGTCGCTAATTGGCTTGCAGTCATCAGAGATGCTTCCAACTTGAAGCAGTGGAAGTACGTGTATACCAAACTCAACCCTGCCGATTGCGCAACACGAGGTCAGTGAGCAAAAAAGTTTCTTCACTGTTCTATGTGGTTTGAGGGTCCAGCCTTTCTGTCACAGCCAGAAACAGAATGGCCACAGCAAGATACCCATGTGACCCAACTACTTGATAATGACCCTGAGGTGAAGAAAACCGTACTAATAGCCAAAGAGTCACCTACCAGTCCAGTCGACAGACTTCTTGAGCACTATTCAGATTGGACCAGACTAAAACGAGCCGTTGCTTGGATATTAGTTTGGATGAAGCACCTCCAAGACAAAGTGGCTGCACGCAAGAAGTTGAGGCAGAACTTAAAGAAGCAAGAACCGATTCCCGTGTGTAATTCAACAAAGTCTGAATCAAGCCAGGGCAGAGTTGATCAAACTCAAGAGGCCAGAGATTCGAGTCATACTCGGCTTACCACAGATAACTTTGAGGTTGCTGAGAGGATTTTGGCCTACTATGTCCAGCTGAAACACTAGAAGGACGAAATCAAATCGCTCCAACAAGCAAGAGGGAAAGCCACTCTCAACAGTAAAAAAGTCTTCTTCATAAAGAAAGCTTGATCCGAAGCTTGTGGGGGGCCTTCTGCGGGTTGGTGGTCGGCTTTGTAGAGCAGATGTTGAGTTTGGGTCCAAGCACCAGATATTGCTGCCAAGGGACTCGCCTTTGTCCAAGTTGATTCTTGAGCACGTACACAAGTCAGTTGGACACTTGGGCAAGAATTCTATACTAGCAGAGCTTCGCCGACACTACTGGATAATCGGGGCACCATCTATCATCAAGGGTATCGTCTCAAAGTGTGTTATTTGCCAAAGATACCATGCCCCATCTGAGCAGCAGAAAATGGCCAGTTTGCCGCGAGAGCGACTTGCACTGAATGAGCCTCCATTTAGCAGATGTGGGATGGACTATTTTGGTCCGTTTGAGGTAAGACGTGGTAGAAGTGTCGTTAAGAGATATGGGGTCATATTCATATGTTTGACTTCACGTGCTGTCCATCTTGAACTGGCGCACTCACTAGATACGAGTTCCTGTATCAACTCAGTTTGACGATTTACTGCCCGTCGTGGACCAGTTAAGAGCATTCTGTCTGAAAATGGAACCAATTTAGTTGGGGCCGAGTGCGAGATGCGTGAGGAGATAAGTACTTGGAATCAGCAGAAGATCCATGACAACTTGTTTAAGAAAGGCATAACCTGGCAGTTTAATCCTCCAAAAGGGTCCCATTTTGGAGGAATATGGGAGCGGTTGATTCAAAGTGTCCGGAAGATCCTCCACTCCTTGCTGCGAAAACAGAGAGTCCAACTAAGTGATGAGTCTCTCCAAACTTTATCGTGTGAAGTGGAGGCAATCATGAATGGGCGACCACTGACCGAATGTCCTAACAGTCCAGATGATCTACATGTCCCGAGTCTGAATCATCTGCTTCTGCAATGATCGGGCGAGAGTCTGCCTCCTGGTTTGTTTGATGATTGGGACAAATATTCTGTCAGGCAGTGGCGACAAGTTCAGTACCTCGCAGACATATTTTGGAAGCGATGGTCAAAAGAGTACGTCCCTCTCCTTCAGGCAAGGCAAAAGTGGACCCAACCCAGGCGGAATCTGACTGTGGGAGATGTTGTCTTGGTGATTGACACGACTCCAAGAAACTCATGGGCACTTGGGAGAGTACTTGAAGTTGTCAAGGACAAGAAGGGGTTCGTTAGGAGTGCCAAGTTGAAGACAAAAACTTCTACTCTAGTTCGTCCTGTAACTAAGTTGCGTCTCCTAGTTGAAAGCAGTATTTAGGAGTTACCAGTACCTACTCATATTTGTGTGTTGTTACATGTTTTCAGCAGGGCTTATGTTTTAAGGGTGTAATAGAGTTTGACCTCTTTGATAAGTATTATGTAATTGTTAATGAAAAACAATTAGAGGGCCGGTATGTAGTGGCCAAACTCATTTTTTATTTATAATCCATTGAGGGCACTATAGGCGGGGACCATAAAAAAACAGCACTGAAACAAGATGGCTCCATCACGTTTTGCATCTGACAGATTTTGATTCGCCCATCCTGCTGAAGTTTATTAAATGGTTAGAGCTCATTATTCTCAGGATTCTCATATTAAATTAAAGAATTTGATTTAGTAATTACTGGGTTGTTTAAAGCCTTGTATAAGCTGAAACTCACTCATTTAGGCCATGCTGTTACATCGGTGGAATACTTTATTGTAAACGGTAAATAATACAGATACGCACATGGGGGGCTTACATATTGGAGCTATAGTCAAAATTATGGGGTTTCATATTGTCTAACTTGTTGGGCATCATACTCTTTTAGGGGATCTTAGATACATGTACTAGTGTCACTTAGATACACCTAAGTGTAAGTTATAATTGAGGTCAAAGCAAACATTGGGTGCATGTATATTTACACGTTCAAAGTGGGCACACATACATGTATTATTATCACCTAGACGTCGGATGTACCATACTCATGATTTATGTTTTATTTTGATTTTATTTTAGTCAATCTGTGCCTGTGTCTGTGCATCAAGCTGTATGCATGAACAAGAAGAGAAGCATTAAACATCTGGATCTGAAGTGCACACTGTACATGTACTGTATTGCGTGTGTATCCTTTGGCAGATTCAAGTGCCATAAACGCAGTGCAGGCTTTGTCGAGTTTAGCAAGAGTAGACTCAAAGAAACACTTGTCCTTGTTCTTAAATGGAAACTTCCCTGTAGGCTTGTGAGCATTTGAAGAAAGTTTATGTTTAGCTTAATTGGAATCTCATGGACAGAGAGGAAGTTGTCAAAGTCCTCCCTAGCAAACTGAAAATAAGTCGATGCTCTGGCTGGGTATGGATGCCATTGTTTCCCACTTGCAACAACTTTAAACATCCTGACGCATGAGCGGTCAAGTGGAAGTTCCGGGAAAATTGGAGTCGATGCCTCCATCCTAGTGGGTTGGCGCTTGAAGGAAGCTTGTGATGAGGCCTCAGCTATAGATGGATTAGAAGGCAGGCCTAATATGTGGATCCTATCTTTCTGAAGAAGAAGGGTTAAAATTGGCCAGGAAGATGATATCCTTGTCTTCAGAAGAACTTCTATCTGAAGTTGATTAGAAGAAGGAGGAATGTCATGTCTTGTTGAATGGCCGGGGGGCCAGAGTAGAAAGTGAGCTGTAGTCTGCACCGGAACCCGAGTAAGTTGAAGGGACGAGGCCGTCATAAGAAGATTGCATCACCGATGAATGCAGATTCAGATGCAGATGCGGATCATGTTCTGCAGTCAGAGGGTCTGGATCTGGAGCAGTTGCCGGGGGAGCAGGATTGGACTCAAGGCAGCTGGCTATAGAAGAGAGCTTCTCATGACATGATGTTGACATGATGTCGGCCAAGGAGTTGTCCTTCCATGAGGAGCAAGACTTCTTGCGTTTGGACTCTGTGGAAGAAGAAGAATGCTTCCGCTTCTTGTGTACAGGAGAACTTGTTGTATAGCCAGAGGTCGAAACCTGATGAGCTGGGGCATCGGAGGCTTGCTCCGGCTGCTGTATGGGTACAGCGAGAGAGGGCTGGTAGAAGCAGTCTTCACAGAAAGGCCCAGAAGGTAGCCGGAAGATAGAGTGACGTATGGAGTTCAAAAGCCCCGACAGCGCAGAGGGCCGGTGGGCTATGTTTCCTCAGGTGCAGGCTGTGGTGTGCCTGTGTGGCCCAGTATTGTCTCTGCAGGGACTGCTTCCAAAAGCAGTGTTGCATTGTCCTGTGAAGAGTCAGCATGTTTGTCATTGTTGTAGATAGCACTAGCAACATGGGGTATGTGAGTTTGTGAGCTTGTGAGCCATGCCGATGATGGGTGTTGCCCACGGTAGGCGTTAAAGAGAGTCATCCAATAGGAATGCTTGGGAATGAAACACTCACACTTCCTCATGAACCCCAACAAACCCAGGGTCAACCTGTTGACCCTATATATACCAAGGAAAGAAGGGGACCACGTTATCGAATCGCTCGCACTGTCACACAGAACCCCCAACAATCCCAAGGTCATCCCATTGACCCAAGCACAGTCAACAATCTATGGAATGCACACATATGAGAAAAAATTTCCACCAAAACAAGAAAATGCATGCATTAGAGTAGAAAATATTAAATGTATGTTTATGTTACAGTTTGGTAAGAATATCACAAAGATGTAGAATTGAAACAGAAACTAGATAAACTCGAAGATGCCAAAAAGACATGTCCGTTTAGAATCACGCTAAGGAAAAGAAAGACAAACATGGCGGCTGCTTCGCTAAGCATCATAGGACTAGAGGATGTACTACAGTTGATCAGAGGTTTTAGCAAATTAAATCAGAAGCAAAGGAAGTTGCATATTTAGCAACTGTTTGGGGTAGATTGAAAGCAGAAGACTCGGCCATTTCTTTCTTCCAAATATCCAAAAGAACTTTAAGAACTCAAATGATTTTATATCACGTTATATCAAGTTAAATCAACTTTAATCACTGATTTGAATGATGATTGAAATCGCTTACCAAATATAAGAAAAAATTTCAAAAAAATCATGCTCAAGAAACCTTAAGACTCGAATTAAAAAATCTGATTTTAATATTTAAAAAAAAAATCATTATAACGTCTGCATAGTTGCCGACCGAGAAACTTTTGTGTCTCATAAAATTGTAGGGCGCCCTCATTCTATTTTTGGGTTTACGTCAAGGTTCACACATGACATGTAATTTCCGAACGCAAGTAACGTAAAACCCCAGAAACTTACGCTAATAATTGCCCCAGACTCTACACAATCGGTATGTATTTGGTCTAAATTGTTATTAGGTGTGAATTATAAGCATTAAAGAGTTAAACGAAGTAAACTTGGGCCATTCTAAAGGGTGTAAAGGTGAAAATCTAGGAGGATTTGGGGGGCATAAACTTGGGCTTATTTTAATCATTCGCCGGGATACCAATTATTATGTACATTTCATAGAGGGTTCGAGCAGACGTTTTAAGTTAAAATCTTGGACCACGCTATTTCTCATTTATTATTCATTGTTATTTGTTGTTTTTGGTTTCTAGTGAACCGCTACTATACCGCTACTATACCGCAACCGTAAACCGTCGTAACCACAGTCACAACAGCAAGGCTAGACTTACCACACACGGCTACATGTGCACAGTTATTTTATACTATAAAGGCTGTATAGGCCTAAGCAAATAAGGAGCCACATGTAAAGGTTTGAGAGTGAATAAAGTCAGCGAGTTCAGATTGAGTTTGGACATATTTCCCATGTACTAAGCTACATCATGATTGTTATATTTAAAGGAAAAAATCCTGATTTTTATCAACCCTGTCATTAAGGTGTAATCTGAAACTGTCACCCAATTCATCTTTGGGCATAATATATTCAACCTGAGCTTGTCAAAAGAACTGCAACTTATATTGCAGACAATGATATGCACCACACTAAGAGCAATCAACAGCGCCTCCTGGCAAAGAAACAGACATTTGTTTACATGATATTCTGAAAATTTGACAATGTAACAATGCGACGGCACGACGCAACTATGCAATGGCATGACGCGACAATGCGACGGCCATATATAAGCAAAACAAACAATGCGACATGACCGCATGACATGACCGTGCAACGGCATGACACGCTGTTGACGGCGGAAGTGGTTACAGACCCAAGGAAGAATGCCCCACATGTGCTGTGTAATTGGCAGAAATGGAATTCCACATATTCCACCTGTGGACAAGATATGCTTGTATTTATAACAGGGACAGACCAAAGAAATGAGGGGGAAATTAATCAAGTTGAAGTACAAACAATAAGAACTGTTCTGAAAAAAAAAAATTTTTTCCTGCAGCCTTTGTTTCACAGTACAGAGACATTGTTGGCGAAAGCTTTACAAGTTGTAAGAAATGAAATTCTGTAACACATTCAAAATGGATCAGATCGTAAGCTACCAACGAAGTCAATGATAATTTAGATGATGGAAATAATTTTCAGTAAAGAAAAGAATTTCAAAGACCCTGTGGATAAGTTATTCATGCAAATCAATAAATATGTAAATTCAAGGAAACTTACCATGGTGAATCTTATATGGTGGCCTTGGCAGAAACCTCAATGAGCTATTACCTGCACCAGTAGGTCTGTCCTTTAAGTCCAGCAATTGTAAAAGCATGGCCTCTTCATTCTTCAAAGTCTGTAACATCTCTTCCCCTTGCTGCCCCTCAAGGTTTCCAAGGGCAGTATCACCACCAGTGCTATCACAACTTCCATAAAGGCGGCCCTCGGCTCCCCTTTCCACAAGGTATTCTTCATTGCTTCTGGTGTTCAAAAATCTGCTGTGGTCCACATCATTTTCTGAGGACATGTTCTCTTCATCAATATCATTTTCCTCTAAACTATTTTCAGCATCAGACTTGGAAACCTCATCCAAGGATTCTGATGAAGACCCACAAATGCTGATCCCACACTCACACAACTGACCAAAAAAATAAATGAAATAAATATCTGCTTACAAGAGGTTTCTCAGAGAACTATTTTACCAAATTTTTTTTTTACCAAACTTTCCAGGCAACAAAATTATCTATAACTTTGTACTTCGTCTAACATCAGGTTGATAAATTACATTCGTTAATTTTATTTATTTTTGGCAGTTCACCTGAAAACTGAGGCTTACACAGTTAGAATCAAAGACTATAATATTTTATGAATTAAATTTACTCTTGAAAAAAAAAACCCAAAAACTTACTGACAATTTCTTTATAAGCAAGATTCAATTTCTAATTCAAGAATAACAATCATCTTTGCCAAATTTAATCCACAATCCCCAACCACAGATGCAAGAAACACTGTCCACACTTGTAAAGTGAAATAGTATCACAGAAGCTGTGCCTATTTTCACAACTCATGACAGTCCACAACTACAAAAGATCAGCTTTTGACTTTGGAACATTATGAACTTTTAAAAAGTTTATGATTTTAGCAAAAGTCCCAAACCAACATTATCATGTTTAATCTTTTCGGGCAAGCTAGATAGGTTACAAATTTAAACAGAGAAATTTACAAAACAGGCTAACATGCAGGTAATGTTACCTGTGCATCTCCATTCTGCTCCGACACATTTTGAAGGTTCCTTCTGCTGGACGACTCTCTATCAGTTGCTACAGCAACAGCTGCATGAGCTGAATTGAATTTGTCTAATGGCTGTTCTGGGTGCCTCTCTCCTTGATCATTTTCTGATTGAAAAGGAAATAAACCAAATCGTGTCCTCATTGGGGTGTACGCTAATACTGATATCTTGTATTACAATTTGCTACCACTCGTTTGCTCCTCTCCTTGTCTTCTGCCTGAAGAAAACAACATTAACCCCTTTTAGCACAATATGGAATTTCTTGTACACTAATGCCGTGTTGCTGCATTTCTGGTACTACAGGATATTTGATAGACCCACAGGGCATTTGGTTGTGTAACGGGGAAAAATGGCACACTATGAGGAACTCACAAAACAACAAAACTCCGACTAAACCAAGGATCTTTGAAGGAAAAGTCACAGGAAACTGAATTAATAAGGACTCAGACACCAATATTTGACTACAAAAAAAGGACAAACAAATAACTTATTACTGAAAAAGTACTGGAAAAAATTTAAAAAAAAAACATAAAAGGACTAAAAAACACCAAAAGAATATAAACCAAGAAAATTAAGATTTAAAAGGACTAAAAACCAAAACCCAACACAGCGTGTAAAATGGACTTAATGAGGAGAGTTTGGCTTTCAATCACTGACTCATAGAAGCAGACAGACACCTGACTCAAGCAGAAACGCACACCCCAGTTAGGAGGAACAAATGAACAGTGATAGTGTCTCTGCTGGTCTGCTCTTCAAAACTAAATGTAGCCAATGCATGGGGTCAAGTTATATGGGTAGAAGCAAGGGCCAAAGTAAATAAACAGGGGGATACACTAACAGAAAAATACAGGGGAAATCTAACCAAAAACTGTATTTTTAGAGGGGAACTATTCCTATGAAAAGACGCTAACAAAAACTGTAACAAATTTCTAGCTCTGCCTCACTTGCTGAAGAAAGTGTTATTCTCAGTGACATGACACAAGGAGATTCGGGCTAAGTTTTCCTGTGTTTCAGAAACCTTGGTAAAAATACTTCATTTCTCTTCAACAGTGAACATTCCTTTGAGCTACATCTTTGATGATGATTTCCTCGATAGTTTCTCTTCATTTTGTGTCAGATAACCAGAGTCAGTGATAAAATGGGCCAAGAAGTAAAAATACGATCAATGGCATTTTTGATGACTGAGTAACATGTGTAGGCTTGTGATAAGTTGTTTCGATTGAAAAAAAGATTAAACAATATATGCGTGGCGGGGTGAGGTGCTTAGAGGTAGGGGCCTCCTTGGGTTACGAAGGGGCAGGGAAGGGCTGAATCGGCACGCAGGTCCTTGGGACTCCAAGGATGTAGGTAGACCAAAGCAGGATTGTCAGCTTGCCTCGTGTATAACAATTTATTTCGTCTGCCACACCGTTCAGCCTGCACCTGTGGATGTCAGGCCAGGCGACTCAAATGTTGTAGAAAACATGTACATTATATTTTCAAGATGTATTTTTTTTTTTTTTTGGCGATGTACATTATACTTCCCCACTTAGGCTTACAGAACAAAAATTAATCTAAGATACAGTTTGAGAAAATAGGAGCAATGCAGTTTGGAGTTGTGAAATACATTTACATTACAACAATGTGTGATTATGCCTCCCACAGCGGCATTATGAAGACCCACAATAATTATAACCTAAGTCGAAAAAGCGATGTACGCCCAGGGCCCCATGTCTACACGTACATGTGCGCTGCAGTAACGCTACATGGGCCTACACAGTACCTACACACTTGTACAACGATCGCCAAACTTCATTTTTACTTTACCCAAAATATCACCATTTTCCACCGAAACATGACTGAAATTTGCATTAGAATGATCCATGATCTTCTGCGGTTATATTGACATAGGACCCCAGTCATCACCTTCCCAAATGAAAAATGAATTATTAGCACCAAAATCGATCTATAATTATGACAAAGTTACCTGTGGATGTCGGGGCAGGCAACTGCCGGAGCCTGCGCACGTAGTAACTTAGCAACAATAAGTAAGATGTAATGGTTAAAAAAAGAGCCTAATTTTCCTGTACCTAATTCCTATAAGATGTTATGATAAATGACAATAAACCCAACCTGGTTAGATATTTGTTTGTAAAAGTATGGAAATTTTACAATCACACAAAATGAAGATTTTCTTTCCAAAAATAAGTACTAATAATAGTGATGAAATGTGCTTATTTCTGTGTTTGTTGGTGCGTCTGACTCCAGTAGTTAATGTAAATAAACACGGAACCCGACTTGTGGAACTAACGGGATGACCTTGAAGGTAAAATATCGACCAACAAATTATGTCTATGAGAAAATAATACTAATCCATTACACTCTAATAAATAATCTAAATAATTACAAATGGAGCATTTACTCCCCTTACATATGAAATGGTTACCCAGACTGTTAAAAATTTCACATTTGAAATCACCTAAAATCAACATATCTTGAAAATCACACGGAGCCTTCTTGAGCGTATCATGAAGCTTGTCAAAAAACTGGGTTGGGGCTGAAGTTGATTGATAGAACACACAAGCACTGGATGTCTGTATTCGTGCTTAATTTCAACCCATATGCATTCAATTCTGTCATCCTCAAGATCGGTGCGACAAGTAAGACAACTGATCAGAAATGTACATTGCCATTCCTCCCCCATGACAGTTTCTATCCCGCCTCATGATTAAATAACCTGGCAAACTAATTTTGTTATGGGGAATCAGAGGTCACAGAAGAATGTTTCATTTAAACAAAGAATGTCAACAAGGTTTTTGGACATAAAAATTTTAAGGTGGTCAAGTTTACTGACATGACTCCTGATATTTAAATGAATAAATGAGCATTCATTTGAACTTGAGTAAATGATACCATCCAGTACTGTTACTTTTGTCTTCTGTCTGGGTTCATTAGATGTTTCGACAGTTGATAGATGCTGACTCCATTCTGATTTGCAAGGCACCATCTTGCACTGATGTGACCAGTCAACCTATTTCTCTTATGGTCAACAGGTTACTCAAATACACATTTTTCATTCTTTCTTGTATCCACACTTTTCCATTAGACTCCGGTCTCGATAGAATTTGATTATCATAATATAGCTCACCCAACGTTGTTAGTGCGCCTCCTAGCAATAGCTTTCCGTAAATACATTCCATGCGGCGCTATGCAAATTTAACCGCCTGTGCACTTGAAGACAGCTTTGCGAATGCCCTTCCGCGTCTTGTCACATAAATTGTGTGTGTTGTTCGGTGTTTTATTTTTAGCAACACTGACGCAATATTATGTATTGCCACATGTGCACTCAGAGGGAGTCTTGCGAATGCCCTTCTGCATTTTGTCACCCAAATTGTGTGCATTATGTTTAGCTTTTATCTTAGTGATGCTGATCCACTATTATGCATTGGCTGGACAGTAGTCTTCTTGGCTCGAGAATGCATATTTTTCAGAGAGAACACCTCCAAACTCTGAGGAGAATACATGTCTCTTCTGACTTTTCTTGTTTTGCCTGCATTAGACACTATTGGTATTGCCACGTATTCACACTTGTGAATACTGTTGTAAAACATTTTCGATTTTCAGTCATCATGGGTCTTGTGGTGCTGGATTGTTGGCATCAGGAGGGGCACAGATTGGGGAAGGCTGCATTTATGGTATGTATGCATTTTGTTTTTGGTCGTATCAGTTTTACACTGTTTTGCCATGTAACTAAAATATGGTGGTAGCGTGAGTTGGGTGCAATTGCACATGCATGTATCCGTGTACATTCCACAGAGGGCACACATTTGAAGATTTCCTTGGGAATATTTGTATATTTCCTTGATAAGTGGATTGAGTGAATCTTATACAAGGCAGTCGCTGCCGTTTTGTTTTTACTACCTGTTAATAATTTTGTTGTACATATTAAGGAATCACACTTTGTTTTAGTTGTTTCTTAGTGCAGTGTCACTGACAAAGAGAGTTGTCAGAATGACAGTTGAGTAGGAGCATACATGTACTTTGGTGAATTTATTTGCCAGCTCTCAACAGTATCATTAATGAAACTGTCACAAGTGACTTGTGTACTGTACATCAACTGAAAGCACATCTAAAATGAGGATTACTTTCATAAATGTGCGACTGCCTCCATTTAACTAAATATACTAAGCTGTGGTCAAATTTGACTCAAGAGATTACAGTAATGTGTTTGGTCAAAGATTTGAAGCACAGTATTTTTTTCTTGTAAGAATCATAGTTAATCCTCCCTGGCAAGATGATAGAAAACTGTTGAAGACACGTAGATTGCACATGCCCCTCCCAAAAAATATTTGTGTACACTTTTTAACTGTGAATAGTTTATTTTTATTTCTTTTCAGTTTCATCCATCATACACCTGTACCTCCTTCCATTTTGGAATCTTGATTGCCACTAAGTCTTGGAAATCTCTCAGTGTTGGTATGTGTAACCACACAACATTTTTGATGATTTACAAGCAAGATGTGAGCTTGGAGTCAAGTAGTACTTTGATATATTACAAGCTTGCTATGGTCTGTTATTTTGGGATAGTTGAACACAGATAAGAAAAAGCACTGGTAATAAAAGATCCTATTTATAACTGTGACATTTCTAGGTCTTAAGTCTTTGTTTTTCTTTGCTTATTGATAAAATAAGGTAATTGTTATAACTAGGTAATTTGTATAATGCAACGGACCTTGTTATAACAGTGTTCCACTGTATTCTTTGATAAAGATATTGAGAACATAGGCCGAGGCTGAGGAAGTAGCCTTTATAAAGAGGAAACTAATGTTACATTATGCATTTAGTGGTAATGATTGAAGTCTCAATTAAAATCTGTTACCAGTCTAATATGAAATTTTATTTACGTGAATGGGTGTAAATCCACAGTGGTAGTCATTGTATCATCTTTTTTATGCTTGCAGGGTACTGCCACAATTGACTGCCATTTATATTGCAGGCCCTTTCGGGGGGGGGGTTAGTTCCGCTCATTGGTGTTTTTTTTTTCATAAATATATAATTTTAATACACCGTAATTTTCACAATATAAGCCGCAGTTTATACATTTATTCTCATGCAGAAAATGTCTCTGCAGTTTATAATGAACTGTGGGCAGTTTTCACGGGAACATTTAAAGAATGAAATCAGTCACTAAACGCTGTGCCCTGCTTGCAGCGCAGCCGAACCCGGACCGCCGACGCACGCCGCGGCTGGCCAGCCACACGTACCAGCGGCGCAGCGTTCCGTGTGCGGAGACAAGGCAGTCATTTTTTCATGGTTACCGTTCACATTGGCTCTAATCACATGTTGGAAATGAAGGAAACCAGTCCAGAAAGACTGAATAGACTATTAAATGCACCGTAAGTACCGTTCACACCTCACAACTTGAGTGGTGCGTCTATTCCTTTTTGTCTTTTACGGTTGTGTCATCCATCTTGTTTATCATTGTAATGGTCTCAAAAAGAATTGCTGCATGGCCCACCCAGCAGGGTACTAAAATAATTTCGAGGACTCAAGAAAGTTTAGGTTTAATGAAAACACTGGTTCGCGTGCTGCTTCATGTTACAAATTGAAGAATTTGCTCCAGTGAGTGGTGCGGACTCTATGGGCACTTCGAATTTTCGCTTTGAACGTTTGTGTATGGAGCAATATTTTACCTCTAATTTCACAAAAGGTGAAATTTAATCAAACTCCAAATATTCTGATTCATAGATTCATAAATGTTTCATATAACCGCTACAAAGTTCCCATGACATATAAATTTGGTCTGATTTTCCATTTTTTTTTCTGAAGTGCCAAATGAAATGCACCTCAAAATATTTTTTCACCATTTTTAGTTAATAGGTGAGTGGAGGTAATAATGATTTACTAGAATTTATCACTTTTGTAGAACTTCTGAAATTTTTTGTGGGATTTTCTGAATGTTTGTGGTCATATCATTCACTCGTCACCCAGTGCCCGATTCAAGGTGCTGAGTGAAGAGCAAATTCATATACCAGGCCAATTTACAATGCGCCATGATATGAATACTGAAATGAAGTAGGGGGCCTAAGTCTAACACGTATCCTTCAGATCGCAACAAACATGGAACTTGTTGATGTTGTGTTCCAAAGCACATTATGATAGGTCTTTGTATACAAGTACGTGTTCACAGTGACCAAAGTTTCACTTTTGGGTTTGACGAACCCCCCAGTCTCTGGTCAGGCAATGGGCCTGTACTGATCTTTACAAACCGGTATCATAACTTACATGTAATTGCTCTTGTATAGACCCAAATTGTACATTTTGTTGGAATCTGTTTTATAATAAAATCCTTTTCTGTAATTCTGGTCGCTCACTGGGTCTTCCCTCTCTGTAGCGCTGTTTCCTAACTTAAATATCTCCATCTAATCACACTTGGTTACACTGGCTCTTGTGAGACATTGCTTTAGGTGCCTGGTGGTGGCGTTATTTATTTTGAGATGTCAAGGGAGCAGTGTCGGAAAGCAGTTGGGTGTTTGGCTTAAAACCACTCTTTCCTGCTGCCTTAGCCATTTGCAGTTGTTCTGTCTCATGGTAATCTCATGCCTGTGCTATTCTTCTTCTTGAGATCACAAGGGGTTGTTTGGCTCGAGGATATACTGAAGCTTGGGTTATGTGCCTTTTCCAACTTTCCACTAATTTGGAATTAAGTATAAATCTGATTTACATTCTATAATTTCCTTTTTTCTACATGTATGTTTAGATATTTTGCCACATATTGCTTTTATGTTGCCAGCCTTAACCACTTCGGGCCGGGGCATTTTTCAATGTTGAGGATGATGGGCCGGCATGACTATCATTTTTTCCGTTTTCAAAATCCTTCAACAATTCATCATTCCATTTAACAGTCGTTTATAGCTGCACGGAGTAATCTTCAGGCACTACTCTAAGTTGACAGGTGACCTTCATTGACGCCTGAATATTTCAGCCAGGCCTGCAGCCTTGTAAACAGAGCCCAGATTGTGCTGTGTTATACAACTGTCTTTTGTTCACGAACCTGGCTCAGTGCACTGCTGACCTCTTTTCAATAGGGGCCAGATTAGCATGCAGCAGTGCTGTGTGGCTCATACCTGCAGTGGTGGAGAGCTTTTGTCCCCGGTGGTAATCCGCTTGCTCTGAATACCCCAAACCCTGGTATACGGTTTCAAAATAACGCTGGATTATCACCACTTTTGAGAGTGAAAAATGCCGGTCATGCCCAGCAGCCTGGTCTTTTGTTCGGAGTACGATCTTTTGTTACAGGGCCCTGTTTCCTTTGTCCGAGTTCGGAGACCCCAGCCACACATATAAACCATACAGCTCCAATTTCGGAGTCCCCGACTGGTAGTGGTTAAGTTATATTGTTTGCATTTAAGTATCTGTAAATATTCATGTTTCCCTATATGTTTTATCCAGTTAGTTAGGAGAGCCCCTCAACAGAAACTTGTCTCTTTGGGTAATCCTGTGGGAGCTGATTGGGTATTGTTATGTTTCTGTTATGTCTACTGCAGTGTTTATTTGTTTTCTTGTCTGTAATATATTGTATGTATTATTCCGAAAAATGAAATGAAATGAAAATGAAACTTGGAAACTGGGAAATTGAAATTGTAAATGACACTGAAAATGAAAATGGAATGGGATGGATCTTAGCAGCATCATTGGTATTGATAGCGCCAAAATGAACAATTAGTTTAAATTTTGGAAGATGGGTTGATCTGTTCTACAGCATCATTGTTAAATCCTCAATCTTGGCCCCAGGATGCAACATGACTAAAACTGTTTTGCTTTGGCTGAGCTTTTCACCTTGAATGTATTTAATCATTGAGTCACTGATGAGAGTAACAGTTTTGTTGGATTGTTTGAACTGTTCCCTTTGCTTGTCACAATATTTATTTAATTGTTCTTTGAACGATGTTCCTCTTAATTTGGAGGAAGATGAGAAGGTTGCCTTTGCGTTGGACCCAGGCATATCTGAGGAATCAGGATCAACAAGTTCTTTGTAATATGTGTCAATTACTTCCACAGCTCTTCCATCAGGAATTTCCTGCTAGACTTGATCAGAAATCCTATCAAATGGTTTGTCAGTTTGACAATGGGCACAGGCTGTTTACAGGTAATATTTAAAGTTACGCGGTGGGGTTACCACAAGCGTGTCATCAAGACTGTCTGTCGTTGATTTGGGTCTAAGACAAGGGCTTAGAAGTTGCAGCTGATCTGTCGTTGCAGCTATTACCTGTCAAATGTGTTGGTAAGTGACAACAGTGGTGATGCTCATCAGGGTAGATCTGTTGTCATTTGCATGCATTTCTTTTCATCTTCCAGCATCTGGATTTTAGATTTCATTTTGTCAATTTCCATGAATTGGGTTCTCATTGTGCATATTTCATACCATTATTTTTCTGACGTGAACTTGCCCATTAATTTTTTTGTGTCCATTTATTGGTCAAATCCGGGAAGACAGTCTGCCTTATCCCTGCTTGTAGTCCAAAGGTATATGGTTTCTTCTGACAGTAGATGCAGATGTATTCAGTCTGGTGGTATTGAACTGCTCAATTTGAGAAAACCGTGCAGTCTAGTTTGGATGGACGCTGGTTGATGTAATATCAGAATTGATGGCAAAAAGTGTCTTTCTTTCAGTTGACTGGGTTTATCCATCGATCTTCCTGGTCTACCACCATGGTGCACCGGGCTTGATGTGTCCTGCAAAACGGCCATTGCGGATTGCAAACCAGAAGTTCTCTGGACATTGCGTAGTGCCAGGGAGGATGGACTTTAAGATTATCCATCTGTTCACATAGCTCAATCTCGAGAAAGTTACACACCAAAACCTTCCAACACTTTAATGTTTCATGAATGCCAAGAAAATACCACATACCCTCGTCAATGCTGACAACTCCTGCCATATGCATTGTCTTCTCAACTAGCTGCTTAGCAGTCAACCCCTGTGATGCTTCCATCAGCTGGGTTGCAGCTGGTTTCGACATAATGCCAGGAACTCGGATCAGACGAGTTGCGAATCTGCTGGACCCAGTTGGCTATATAAACATGGAATCTCCTTGCATCGTTGGTCACATAACCAAGTACTATTCTGCTGTCAGTCCAGACAAATTCAGTCATGCTCTCATAGGACAACTCTGCATGTAGAAACTCACTCGTTTGCACTGAGATTGTAGCAGCAGCTAACTCGAGCCTAGGGATTGTTACATGCTTCAGCGGTGTGACTCTAGCTTTTCCCGTCACAAAGGGACAATGGGCTTCATTTTTCTCATTCACCAGGCGGAGATATGAACATTGGCCATATCCTTCTTCACTTGCATCTGAGAAATGATGGAGCTCGACAAGTTTAAAGTCCGGTTTATCTTTGAGTCGTTGTAAGATGTGTGGAGTATATTTTTAAGTGTTAACCACAGCTTTTTTGGCTTTAACAAATTTTTGAATTCGACATAACTGCTTCCGCCAATGTCATTGTACCTAAAAATATTGATGTAAAATGTGTTCATTTCATTAACGATGTAACCTGAACCTTCATGGACAAAACGCTCAATTTGATTGATAAAGCTGTCTCTGTGCTCAATCATAATTTGGTTTAATGACCCGCGTCTCGTTACAATGGTGTACGCCTTATTAAATGTATGTTGCAAACTTTTGTCACGGTCATCATCTGGTCTGCGTTCGGGGTTATAAAAGTCTACCACCATCGTCGATTGAACTTTAATTTGACAAAGCAAAGCGATTTCTTTCTAGGCTGATATGATTTTGTCGCAAATCAGTCTGCTGTAATAGTTGTAAAATGTTATTATGTCTGCAATAATTTGATCCGGTTTTAATTCAAACTGACACTATTGTTTTTAAATCTTGTTGTTTTCGTTATGTTGATGTGATCAAATTTGCCATAATCCAAATAAGACTTGATCGCACGTATGTAATCGGGTCTTGTATACCGTCCGTTGCGTCCTGTGGTTGTGACCTTTAAATGTTGTGTTTCAACAAGCCATTGGAGGTGTTCTTTGTACGTCTCACAATGTTTGTGTAATCCTTGAGATGATCTTGAATCGCTTTGACATAGTCTTTTTTGAAATGTCGACGTTTTCTAAGCAATGGTAAATCTACCTTGAAATCTTTGACATATTGCTTGAGATTGTCCAGCGACCACGATCACAACTTGTACGGTATTAAAATTTTGTTCATCTTTATTCCACTTTTACATTTATACAATTTATTTAAGATAATTTCACTTTTCCATACTAATATATGGAAAAGCAATTTCTATAGTTTCCTTAAATAAATGTTTGTTGCTAAATTAAGGTTCTATAACAACCGTTTTAACTTTAAATCTAATGCTTGCTTCTTGTTTTCCATAATAAACATCACTGGCACTAATTAACGACCTAATTTTACATGCTTAAATAATGTCAAATTCATTAGAATCCATCCGTTTTTCACCATAATGAATAGGAGTAAAACTCTTACTATATTTCAACTTTACATACATACGTTTTCTACCATTTATACTATTTGTAAAAATAGGCTTTACAACCTGTTCTATTTTGTCTTTACCCATATTTCTAATCTTACTCGCATTTAATGTATCTATAGTCCGCTTTAGAATAACACCATCGTTTATTCTCGCTTTTAACTTGATTTGATTTAATACTTTTATTTCTTTTTTAAATAATGACATATTTGATAACCAATTATGTTCAACGGTATTTTTTGGGATTTAAATTTATAAACTGGTTGTATACCATAACATTTTGCTTCGGGCATCGTAATTAAAAGTTTGTGTTTTTCGTTTTTGTGTTGATAATATATGCTCGATGTGCAACCATTTGGGTCTTCTATAACGAGTTTATTTGGATCAAAGGTCCATATATGGTGTTTGAATCTTTACAATTTTGATTGAGAAATTAGTGGTTATCGGTTACAATATATGTTTTAGTTGTCATCTTATTTTATGAAAGTGTCATTTATTTGAGACAATTTCACTTTGAATGTAAACATAGATAACAATTGCTCTTATATTTGTTATGTTCGCAAAACAGAGTTTTGTGACAATCATTGCATTGTTGCTTTGTTTTTCCACGTTTACAAACAGGGCGACACTCTGGACATTTATATTTGTCTGTTCACACTTTCGCCACTTGATTTTTTCTTTACAAGCATTGCAGAATTTTACATAATTCTTTGTTTTATTATCTGTTTAAATTGGTAATTGGTTTACAATGATGGCATTGTTGGCAACATTTAGTTTTGTGTTGTTGTCATTCTTGTTTATGAATATACTTTATTAAAAATATCATTTATTTAAAGTGGCATTATTAATACATATATTCATCTGAGTAACCACAGTTCTTAAAATAATCAAGCAAATGAGCATAGTGAGAGAACTGATGAGTAACGAGTGGTTTTTGGGTGGTAAGTTGTGCAAGTTGTGTGAGTTGCGCGGGGAGGGTTGTGTGTGGTTTTGGGGAGGGTCGGGTAGGTATACAGCAGAGTTGTGCGAGTTGTGTAAGTTGTGTGAAGGTTGGGTAGGTATACAGCAGCTTTGTGCAAGTTGTGTGTGGTTTGGGGAGGGTTGTGTGTTGTTTGGGGAGGGTGGTGTGTGCTTTGGGGAGGGACGGGTAGGTATACAGCAGGTTTGTACAAGATGTGTGAGTTGTTCGAGATGTGTGTGGTTTGGGGAGAGATGAGTGTGGTTTAGGGAGGGTTGTGTGTGGTTTAGGGAGGGTGTTGTGTAGTTAGGGGAGGGTCAGGTAGGTATACAGCAGGTAATTTTGAGGATTTCACTTTTTTTAGTCGAGTAGGTATAGGAGGAAATTTGGTCTAGAAACGCCATTTATAATACTACTGAAAGAGTGAGAGGCATGCTGCATGTACTGAAGCTTTTTACACCGCTTTGCTAGAATGGAATGCCCTGCCCTGTCCTTTGAATTTAATTATAAAAGCTGTAGATCTGAACAAAGGGGGATTATCATGACTTGAAAAAAAAACAACAAACAAAACAGAGCAGGACTGTTACAAGCTGTTCAGGAATTCACTACCTTAACCCCCCTCAGGATCGAATGTTGGCAGAAAATGTGATCAACAATACAAAAAAATATTTACAAAGTGAATATGTGTACAAAAAAATTAATTCAAATGAGGAAAGTGTGTACGTATTTTCTTGGCCAGCGTACACGTCTTCCAGATCTGGTGAATCTCTCTCTTTTGGTATACTGTCAGATGGAGGTCATACTGAAGCTGGTGTATGGGACTAAATATCAGTATGAGCAACCTTCAACTTGTCAACACTTACTGTACTTTGTTCGCCATTAATGTCCAAAATGAAATATTTATCTTTTCTCTCGATGACACGATACGGGCCGTCATAGGGTGCTTGCAGAGGCTTTTTAATAGCAGCTACACACAGAAATACATGTGTACAAGTAAACAAATCCTTAGGAACTTGACTTTGGTGCTCATTAGTTCTAGGCGATTTTAGTTTGAGCTGTGACATGTAATGACGAAGGTAGTTAACATAATGGGTTGGGTCTGCAATTTCTACATTTTTTACTGGAACAATGAATTCTCCAGGAAGTCGACGAGTAGAACCATAAACTAGCTCTGCAGCACTACATCCTAAGTCAGCTTTAAATGATGAGTGGAGACTAAGCAGAATGAGTGCCAATGATTCCGTCCACTTGTTGGCTTCCTTTGAGCTTTTAATGCTGACTTGAGGGTTTGATGAATCATTCCACTAATCCGTTTGCAACGGGGTGGTAAGCAATGGTGAGAATGTGTTTGGTACCAAGAAAGTATGACAGATGTTTGAAAAGGTGTGATCCAAACTGGCTATCTCTATCTGTAGTTATTGTTGCAGGCACTCCAAACCGGGCTATCCAATTGTCAACAAAGGCTTTTACAACAATTTCAGCAACAGTATTAGTAATTGATATTGCCTCTGGCCACCTGTGAATCAGTCTATACATGTAAGTAGGTAAAAAACCATTAGATTAAGGAAGAGGGCCAACTAAATCTATGTGTACATGGCTAAAGCAAGCATCAGGGGTTGCGAAAGTACCTATAGGTGTCACTGTGTGACTCTGTACTTCTGCATGCTGATATTGAATGCAGTGCCTATTCCAATTCTGAACATCTTGATTGATGGATGGCCATACAAATCTCTGAGTGATTACGTGTTGTGTAGCCCAGACACCTGGATGGGAAAGCTCATGTAAAGAATGAAAAATGTCACGCCTACATTCTTTTGGAATTTATGCATGTGATTTACCAGTTGATGTATCACAAACAATGGTATTCTGTGATGTGAGTAGAGGTAATTCTTCAAAATGAAGACAGGACGATTCATGAAGCTTCACTAGTTCTGGGTCTGTCTTCTGTTTGATTGCTATATGGTCAAAATCAATGAAATTGCTGGTTTGGTACGTGTGATGGAAGAAGTAGGCATCATACCTTGAAAGTGCATCTGCAAAAGCATTTTCTGAACCTTTAATGTGGCGCACATCTGTACTAAATTGATAGACGTAGTCTAAGTGACGAATTTCTCTTGGTGAGTAGCGATCTGGCTTTGATTTGAATGCATATCTCAGAGGTAGTGGTCGGTCAAAATGAAAAAGTCGCGGCCTTCCAGATAATATCAAAAGTGGCGAATTGCTAAACATACAGCCAGCAACTCGTTACCAAAAGTATGTATATAGTCTCAGCTGGTTGTAAACGTTTACAGAAAAATGAGATTGGTTTCATATGACCATCTACATATTGATTAAGTACACCTCCAACTGCCTTGTTTGAAGTGTCCACCATTAAACAAAGGGGAGTGTCAACAAATGGATGAATAATCAAAGTGTGTTGAGCTAGAGCGGATTTAGCTTTCTCAAAGGCCAATAATTCTCCTTCTGAAAGTTCAATTACGTTGTTTTTTCTTTTACATGACAGGAAGTCTGTTACTAGTCGCAAAATGTCGGTGCAGTGTGGAATGCCTGTAAAAATTGATCAATCCCAAAAATTCTCGTAGTTTATGAAGCGAGGTTGGAACTGGAAAGTCTTGTATGACTAACTTTGCCTTCCAAAGGTCTAATACTGTTAGAGTCAAAAGTGTGGCCAAGGAATCCAAGGCTAGGAACACCAAATTCACACTTGCTTGGATTGATAACAACACCATATTCATGGAGGCGGTCAAAAAGTGGCCTTAGATGTTGTTCATGTTGTTCCTCATCATTACTGACTATCAGCAATATGTGCATAAAAGAAGTTGAGGCAGTGCAAGACTTAGTCGATGAATCTTTGAAACATTTGGACTGCATTCCTTAAATCAAAGTGCATCCGAAAATATTCAAAGAGGCCAAATGGTGTAATGATAGTTGTTTTAGGAATGTCTGTAGGCTCAATAGGTGTTTGATGGTAAGCTTTAATACAGATCAATTTTGCTAAAGATTGTTTTACCATGTAAATTAATTAAGAAATCATAGGTATGTGGAATAGGGTATCTATCAGGTACTGTGATACTATTTAAGGTATGATAATAGCCACAAGGTCTCCAATCACCTGATTTTTTGGGCACCATGTGCAGTGGTGAAGACCACTGGCTATCTGATGGGCGAATAATTCCTAATTCCAACATATGGTGCAATTCGGCTTTTGCTGCTGGCAATTTACATGCTGCAAGTTGTCTAGGTCGAGCACTGACTGGTTGTCCAGTAGTTTTTATCTGACGAGTGACGTGTACTTAATCAAACTCTGCTTATAATTTGATCTTGTTATTTCTGGATATTGACTAAGCAAGACAGTGTATGCATCGTCACTGTTAGGCATAGCAAATACTATGCTTGGTGAGCTTATGGACGTTACATTGCTGTTAACAGCGAGTTCAGTCTGTGAATCTATCAATCTGCGCTTTTTAACATCTACCACTAGAGAACAATTTTTGAGAAAATTGGCGCCTACAATCGGCACAGGTACAGCTACGATAACGAAAATCCATTTGAAATCGCGCCCTAATCTGATATTCAGTGTCAAAAATCTCCCCCCGTAAGTGGTTATGTGGGTCTTATTAACCGCTTGCAATGTATACTGACCACTGTTGCGCTCATCGTTGGTAGTTGGTGGAATAATACTAACTTCAGCGTCAGTATCAATGAGTAATCTAGTACCGGTAGTTCTGTCTGTAACAAAAAATAGACGACTTTTCATTTTGCCAGTCGAACTCATCGTCCCCGGTTGCTGGCTTTCTAGTTTTGCTGTCTCCTTTGACCTATTGCCTATCTGTGTCTGAATTGATATGGCTAAATTTCAGACCAGCTTTAGGAGAATATACAATGGCAACTTGGGTGCCATGGCTAAGGCAGTATCTCCCTTCAAGAGTTTCGTTCAAATTAATTCTTCCCTTTTCTCTGTATGGGTCTCTTGGAGTAAAATAACATCACATGTGCTCCAAAGCAAATCATTATAAATAACAGTTCTTTTGCTTACATCCCTCAAACCACTGATGCTGATAGTAGCAACTGAAATGACTCCTATGAGATTCATGAGTAGGGGAAGAGATACCAGAGAGTTAACAGAATAGGGAAAAACACAATTTCAAACACAAAAAACATGGAAAAATGTGAAAACAAAACATGGAAAGTTGAGACAAACAAAACATGTAACTTAATGGAGTCACTTGGCCCTTCCTTTCCCTGTGCCTCACTGGCTTGGTTGACTGGATATCTGGAAAAAGTTGTCATTAGGTGTTCTTTCCCAGGATGTGCATTTTTTGTGATATCGCTGGACACCTCCCTGATGTACGACACAACATCTTCTCCAGGGTCTGATTCGTCAGTGTTATCAGAGTTATGTCCCGTTTGGCAAATGTCCTCCGTAGCTTGTTCCGGAGTTCCCCTTCCAGGAATTAATCTCTAGGGAATTTACTATTTTCTTGAGTGGTTCCTATCCCCACTGTCACTCGTTTTCCTTGAGACCTCCTTGCTTGGTTCCACTGTGTCCATACCTTCTTCTTCTGGACAATCAGTCAGGCATACGTTAGAAACCCTTCATAAGTTTGATGCACAACATCCTGGGCTGTTTCTTTGACACCTCTGCCTGGGGTTTCTCCCGGTTGGTGATAATTGCCATGAGTGGTTTGTTCTGTCCTGTCTCCTTGGGTTTGTCTCCTCCCTTTTGAGCTTTTTCTGATCTATTCTCCTTGCCCTTTCTTTGTTCGTCTGCCTCATTCTTTGGCTGCATTTCTTCAGGTTTACAATTGCCGTCTGCTGAATGACTGTCCTTGTTGCTATCTTTGTGTGTCTAGCATTGTCAAGTGTATTGAGCAGAATCCAGTTCAGCAGGAGTAGTGAGGACTGGTTCATCCCTTGCCACAGTCTCTCCCTCTGTATCTTGGTGTCATCTTCGTTGATCAAAACTGCCACCTATAAGATCTGCCTCTTGTAATATTGTATCATAGGCACTCCATACACATGTACTTGATGATATAGGTCACAGATTGACCTCCTCTCAGTTGTTGAATACACTTAACAGTCAGTCATGAACAGCGTGCATGGCTCCACTCATTTCAAAACAATAAATACTACATTTTGGAGACAAGCAAGGGATTTTCCTTCAAATCTGAACGCCTGGCATGTCTGGTAATATACATAGACTCTTAATCCCCAGTGTATGGTGAATTAAGCAGCAAGATACACTTTTATCTTTTGTGAACTTTGTAACATTTGTCTGTCACAATGAATGCGTTGACTCTGCCATCTTTTCCCACATTGCCCGTCAGTAGTGAGCCGACCAATGTTGGTCTCCGGTGGGAGAAATACGTCAAAAGACTTGAGAACTTGTTTGTTGGTTTCAACATCACAAATGACTCTCAGAAACAAGCTCTGTTGCTCCATTACTCTGGTGAGGAAGTCAATGAGATTTTTGATACCTTGGCGGACACTGGCTCCAGCTATGACGGTGCAAAGAAAGCATTAAATGAACATTTCAACCCATCGAAAAACACAGAATTCAAGTGATACACCTTCCACCAGTCCAAACAGCAACCAAGTGAGACTGTTGCTCAATACCACACATGACTCCAACGTCTAGCAACCCATGGTGAATTCCCAGAAAAGGACAATGAAATCAAGTGGCAAATAATCCAGACATGCACGTTGAACAAACTTTGTCGGTATGCACTTCGAGAACAGTCCCTCACGCTTGTACAACTCCTCAAGACTGCTCGAACATAAGAGTCTGCAGACCGTCATGCTACTAGAATGGAACACTCAACAACTCCATTGACCATGTCAACTGTGAACAAAGTCGAAGTCGAGGAACCAACGCAAAGTGGCCCCTGCCCCTCTTGTGGACGCCGACCGAAAGTTCCTGCACAACAGCCAAAGTAAAACCAGCACCATCAACAGACGAGACGCCCCCTGCAGAGGCCGTTAAACCAGTCAAACTCGCGCACCTGTCGCAACTGTGGTGGCCGTTACCCACACAGCAAAGACAGAGACTGTCCAGCAAAAGGCCAAACCTGTCACGCATGTGGTCAACAAAATCACTTTGTTAAATACTGCATGAGCTCAGCCAGACCCCAACCAAGATCTAACAATCACACAGTCGATACCAGTCCTCAGGACAGTAGTAATGGTAGTAATGCGCCACCCCTGGAACTTCCAGCAGCTGACAGTGAATATACATTTCACCTTCACTCCCAAACTTTGGCCAAGCCAATGGTCACAGTGTTCATCAACAACAGTCCAATATAAACTGTGATAGATAAGGGGGCTTTCGTCATGTTGATGAGTCTCAACACCTTCAACAGCCTAAGACCACGTCCCAAGCTCCACTCACGCACAATCCCAGTATACGCATATGGCAGCAACACACCACTCAAGATCATTGGATCGTTTGTAGCACGAGTAGGCTACAAATCATCATCTGTCATGAGTCCAGTATTCGTCACATCTCGTACAACTGACACTCTCCTGAACCTTGACACCGCATCAGCCCTTGGACTTGGACTCGCTGCATACCATTTCACCTGCGCAGACAAGTAGAACAAGAACTTGACAATTGATCAAACTTGATATCATCGAACATGTACACGGCATACCAACACCTTAAGTATCGCCTATCACAGTTGTCCAGAAACCACACAAGCCTGATGAAATCTGCCTCTGTGTTGACATGCATCAAGTCAACCATGCCATCAAAAGGGAACACCACATCACAACTACAGTCGATGACATTATCATCGCATTCAATGGTGCAATAACCTTCAGTAAACTTGATCTAAACTCAGGCTATCATCAAGTCGAGCTTGACCCCAGATCACGTCAGTACACGGTCTTCTCCACCCACGTTGGTTTATTCAGATGCAAGCGTCTGAACTTTGGCCTGTCATCTGCTGCTAAGATCTTCAAGCACGTCATTCAAGCAACCCTTCGTGATCTTCAGGGTGTTATCAATATCAGTGATGACATCCTTGTCTTTGGGAGCATGCAGGAAGAACATGACACTCGTTTCAAGGCCTGCCTCCAACGCCTGCGTGAGGCCAATCTCACCCTGAATCGTGACAAGTGCAAATTCAGCGTTCCACAAGTCAACTACTTCGGACACATGTTCTCAGCCAGTGGAATTTCTCCTGACCCGCAAAAAATCAGCGCAATTCATACTGTCACAGAGCCTCAAAATATCCCTGAGCTATGCAGCTTCCTCGGTATGGTAAACTACTGTGGTCGCTTTATCCCTGATCTCGCAACCATATCGTCTCCCCCCTTCGCGACATGATAAAAAATGCCAGTCCATGGGAGTGGACAACTACACAATCTAGTGCATTCCCCTCATCAAGCACTGCATAACTGAATGTTGCACAATGGTCTACTTCAATCCCTCTAACAAAACTGAACTACTTGTTGACGCTAGTCTGGTGGGATTGGGTGTCATGCTCACACAACATGACTCTCGCAACAACACATCTGTTGTAGCTCTTGCCAGCAGAGCCCTCACCTCATTTGAACAAAGGTACTCACAAACTGAACGAGAGGCACTAGCCATTACGTGGGCAGTCAGTTACCCACTTTCACTCGTACCTGTATGGTGGTTCATTTGAGATCATCACAGATCACAAGCCCCTAGTGACATTGTTCTCCAACTCTGCATGACAGCCATTACACACGGTAACTGGGATGAACTCCTCGCTAACGCAAACAAACAACAGAAAACTGAGCTGACCAGTTTCGACAATGTAAGTGACAAACTCACAGTGTCTCAAGATTGTAAACTCCTCATGCGTGACCATGGCCTTTTTATACCCCAAACACTCCATAAGTGAATCATGGACATAGCACACGAAGGCCACCAGGGCATCATCAAAACAAAAGCCCTCCTGTGCAAAAAGTCTGGTTTCTGTACATTGATCGCATAGCTGAGGCAACAATCTGGGAATGTCTCCCCTGCCAAGCAAACACAATCGAACACACCAAAGAACCACTCAAGATGTCACCCCTCCCAACCAGAGCATGGTCAGAGATCAGTATTGATTTTGTTGATCTCCCCTCTGGAGAACATTTGCTGGTAGTCATAGATGATTGTTCACGCTTCCCAGAGGTAGAAATTGTGTCATCAACATCAGTCCAGCAGGTGATCCCCAAGCTTGATCGCATCTTTTCCAGTTTTGATATCCCAAATATTGTCCGCACCGACAATGGTCTGCCCTTCAACAGTCCCGAATTTTCCAGCCTCGCCCAATATCTTGGATTCGAGCATCGTCAAGTTTCCCCTCGTTGGCCCCAAGCAAACGGTGAAATTGAGCGCTTCATAAAAACTCTCAAAAAAGCATAGCGCTCTGCATTCATCGAAAGCAAACCACGGAAACAGGAACTGTATAAATTTCTTCGCAACTACCGTGCCACACCACATTCCAAAACCGGTGTTTCACCTGCCAAACTCTTTTTCAGCAGATCATTCCAAACATGCCTACCTGAACCAGAAGTCACTCCATTGCCACAGCATACTCCTGTCCAAGAACGCGACCAACACACGAAGTCCCAAATGAAAACCAATGCCAACAATCGCGGTACTACTTGAGTCAAAGACATTGACATTGGTGACCATGTTCTCGCCCGTCGTCATGGGCATGTCCCCAAACACATGTCACTTTACATCCCGCAGCCCTACACCGTGACGAGCAAGCGTGGATCCCTAATCACAGCTCAACGCAACACACACACAATCACACGCAACTCATCTTCCTTCAAGAAATACACAGGACCATCCCCACAACACCCTGACAGTGATGATGAAAGCGACATTGTCACCCCCCTCAGGATACACCACCCCAGCCAAACCAGCCCTGTCACAATCCACCTCACAATCGTCAGCCACCCCTACACCTACGTGACTTTGTATCGTAAATCAGGACACAACTCTGACAGTATGAACAAAAATAAGGAACACTTATGCTGTGATCCAGGCTCCAATTTTATTTTTGTTTGTTTATATTCAAAATTGTTGTCAGCCTTTATCCATTTGGCTTCATTGTTTTCATTTTTTTTCAAACATGCTAAAAATTATGCAAACTAGCACAATTATTCTCTCAAAACAAAAAAGGAGGAAAGGAAAGTATCCCAAAACAATGCGCTTCTTTTCATAAATTGGAAAGAATCATAAAACAGTGGTTTTCTTTGATTAAATTGCTTGTTACTAACGTTGTTTTGCCAAATCTAAAAGTTGATTAAGATTGAGAAGGAAACAATCTCCCTCATAATATTATAAAAAGTTTGTTTCTATAATGGTTGACACAGAAAGACAAAAACCAAAGAAAGGCTCCGACACAGGAAGTATTACACGTGATAGAAGGCACACTTTCTCAGTTTCATGCTTTTTTTATAAACACACTTATTTGAACTATGGCCCAGTACACCATTGCAAAAGGTTAATTCAATTTTTGGACTTTTAGCAAGCAAGGTGGAAAGGGTTGTAATATTGTATCATAGGCACTCCATACACATGAACTTGATGATATAGGTCACGGATTGACCTCCTCTCAGTTGTTGAATACACTTAACAGTCAGTCGTGAACAGCGTGCATGGCTCCACTCATTTCCAAACACTGAATACTACACCTCTCATGAGGCATTCTCCGGGAAAAGTCTGGCTTAATAGCACACCCTGCACGTTCTTGTCCTCGATATCTCACTAGCATTGTAAACCCGCTCACTCGAATGAAACTTGAAATGGGTTTCTTCAGGCTTTTCCCAAAACAACTGCATATCAAGTGTTATTCAACAGTATCATTTTGTTCACCTTGACACCCTTGCATTTCACCGTCTTTAGACTGGTACCAGTCCCCCCCAAAATGGCACAGCTTATCAATCATGCATTACAATGTTGCATTTTACAAAAATATAAAACAATTCATAGCATTATGAAAACTTACCTAGTGATTTTCCAATAGTTAATTGATGTCTGGACAATTCAATGGCAAGTCTCTGCAAAAAAAGAGAGGGACAAACCATCAAGAATGAGAATCAGGACATGTCAAGGACATGAATTTTACTTTGGAATATTGTGACGTCGCATCCATTCGGTGGGAGCAGGACCCGCGAGGGCGCTGTCTTCTTCAGGAGTGTGACGCAGACGGCACGACTGGATCGTTTGTGAGCGGCTAAAGACGCATCCGTTGGGATGGAAGTATACCGTCCTGGTATTGGTTGTTAGGTGTACACGGGGTACTCTATTAGCTGTGTTTGCTAATTACTGTGGCGAGTGATTTGTAAAGTCGAATAACTACTAGAATGGAGTCTACAAGAACCTGACAATTACGTATGGTTTAATCAGGCTAGAGCCTTGTCTATAAATCTCAACAGAGGGCAATCTTTGCAGTGTTTAATGTACAAATGAGCAGCCGTAAGGCCCACAGACTGATACGTTTGAACACACACAAGCTATCACATTGTGTCGGATCAATGCAATGGCTGGTGTACTGGAGTATGATATAGCTGAGTTGAAAACCAGCATTCCCAGACTCACAAGGCACAATGCATGAATATTACACTATTACGATAAGTGCTTACTGCACGTGTTAGAACCCATTTCTTTCAGCAGATGCTTTCCAGCAGATGCTTTCCAGCAGTGCTTCCAAGCAGTACTTAAGCTTCCAAGCTAGGCTCGTGCTTCTCAGCAGCAAACTGCCTTTTTGGTCATCTGTGCACGTCTTTTATGCCTGCTTTGCGAACGTTATACAGGTGATTATAGCTCGCAGTACTGCCAGTAGCCAATCAGCATACCCCGGGCGGTCCTTTTCCTGCAAGCTTCCAGGGAACACCTCACGCGCCCTCTATGTTAGCCTGTGAGTACTAAAACATTCCTCTGTCGCGTTACAATATGTTTTAGGCAACTTTCTGTTTCTCTTGAATGTCAGAAATCTGAAATCTCTTTTTAGTTGCTCTTACTGAAAAAAAGGAAATAAAAGTGCCATAACGTTAAAGTAAAAAAAAAGTCATCATAGTTCCAAGGTGTATGAGATTGAGCACAATATTAAAGTCATCAAAATACTTGAGGTATTTGCATGTGGCCTAATCATCATTAAAGGCAGTGTATAGTAGTTGTATGACCCCAACAATGGGACTGTTGAATTATCTTGAAATATCTTACTGTAAAGTGTATACATAAGGGTGTTAATCTGTGAAATCTTACCACAAGGAATGCTGTGGTTTCCCAGAAAAGACAAAAGTTTAGGTTTTTTCCACAGATCGCCCAGATGGACGATCTTTGGAAAACACAGTTCATTCAAATACCGTAAGGGCCGGCGACCATTTAGACCCGGTTTGAAAAGGGCCCCCCCGGTAAGCTCGCCCTGTTGCAAAAACCCCTTTCATACCGGCCTGGCTACCGGCCTGGCTACCGGCCTGGGATGCTGGACTGGTTGTTGATCTCGAACTTCTCCACCCTGGGATCTATTGTTTGCAAGTACTGGCACTTGTAATCTATCCCAGAGGAACCTGCTTGTGGTTTTTAATCCTTCAGCTCTATACAATGTTTACACTTATCCGCTTAGACCCCTATTCATCTGAGGACTCACGGTGGGGGTAGCCTTTCATCAGGGACTCTGAAATGCCTGATACCAGCCTGGAGTAGCCTGAATACCGGGCAGGCATTATACAGGCTGGGCTACCGGGGGGCCCTTTTCAAACCGGGTCTAAATGGTTGCCGGCCCTAACCATTAATGGGCACAATAAAAATGTGTGAGAAGCATTGAACTGTTGGAAGAGTTTGTATTAATGGGTAATGTACAAACTGTCAACAAGCCAACAAGTTCATAGAATGATAGACAAAGTTAATCACAAAACCCCAAATGGACCTAATTTTGACAAATTGCAGTACACGCAAATCCTATTTGGGAATGTATTGGCCCTGGTTTGGTGCCCTACTGGACCCTGCCATTAGGAACTAGATTCCTCCCCCACACTAGTGTGGGGGAGGAATCACACTAGTGTGATTCACCCCACACTAGTGTGAAGGAGGTCTTCTATTGAATACCTACCCCAAACAGTCACTAAATATGCAGATTTCCTTTGCGCCTAACTCTAAAACTTAACCAACCACAGTGCGCCCTCTATACCCATGATGCACAGCAGAACGGTCACCAGGTTCATCCTCTTTTGGTATAAAATCATCTGAGCAAGAAGTGGGGAGGATGGGAGGGAGCTGACTATTTGGGGTCTGCCAACATACTCCCTAACATATCTCCTACACTGGGGCATCCCAATATTAGGCCCATGAGGTAGACACTGCCCGGATGTTGTGGGGCCTGATGAGGCATTGAGTCTGAGTCAGGGTTGGCAATTTGATGGCCGAAACTGCCCATCTAGTGATAATGTCTCTGGCTGCAGCTCGGTGCAGCTTCATTGTCATGACAAAGAGCTGTGATATCAGACCTCTCAGCATTCTGGTCTTGGCTAGGTACCATTTAAGAGTTCTCACTGGACACCATGCTTTTCATAAAAAACATGTGTCTGCGCAGAATAATGGATTTTATCTTGCAGAGATAAAATAGATTATACAACAGCACTGGAGGCATATATATGTCCAAAGTCTGCAAGCATTTTTGAAATGATCAAACTAGCAACAGATTTTTTAAATTAAGTAATGAATGCACAGGTCCATTATCAAGGGTTTATTTTCTGTTTTCATTATTTTTTTTAAAGTAAAATCTCCCGGCTCTGTAGTGATAATGATGTAACACTGTCTGCACCCGAGTTGCCAGTGTTGTATGAGTTGAAATCTCCTACAAACACAAACTATGTTAAATTTCAGTTTTCCCTTAAGTACAGCAATGTATTTCTGAAGAGCTTTCAATCTGGGAGCCTCAGGGATGAATTAGAACCCTTGTAGTAGTGAGTTCCTGTCACTGTAGATTTACTGCTGGATTGATTGATTTCACTCTAGATTATTTCCCCTTTTTTTAGCAAATTTGATTTACACCTTAGACTGTTTAAGGGGCATTTCAGACTGTCTCTGTGAATGTTTATGAAGTTTTGGTATAAAGTGGTAATCTCAGAGAGATAATACAAGTTATCACATGCGCAAGAGTGGTACACAGAATAATACAGTGCATCTGTGTCCCATTTACCACAAAAACTGGAGAATAATAATAAGGAACATTTATATTGCGCAGATACTATACAAATATACTCAACTGCGCATAACAATACCCATCAATGGCAGAGAAGAAAATCAGGTGTTAGAAAAAAGCTTCATGAAAGAGATGAGGTTTTAGAACAATCTTGAATGTGTTGACAGATTTAGCATTTCTTACATGAAAGGGCAGGTTGTTCCAAAGCCTAGGAGCATCACAAATATATGCACGGTCTCCAAAAGTTGCCTTAGTTCTACGATAGGGATGACTAAGGATCATCCTGTCCTGTGAGCTACAAAGACTGTACCTATGTGACTGGGATTTAGGTGTTAGTAATTCTGAGATATAACCTGGTTCAAAGCCATGCAAAGTCTTAAATGTTAACAAGAGTATTTTAAATGCAATTCTCTGTCGAATAGGCAACCAGTGTAATTTAACCAACAAAGGTGAAATGTGGCAGTATTCAGCAGAGTTACACACAAGTCTGGCTTAAGTATTTACAAATGTGACGTAGGTTATACAGATGGTAAAGTGCACCCCTACAGATATTAGTTATGTGTCGATCCATATTAAGGTGGGAATCAAACTGCACACCCAGGTTTTTCACAGCTGTGGATGGCTGAACTTCAGCAGTTCCAACTGTTATGCTGTCAGTGTTTATCTTAGCAAGCTGCTTGGGTGTTCCGACCAGCAAAAACTCTGTTTTATTATCATTGAGCATCAGTTTGTTACTAAGCATCCATGAGCGAATGTGAACAATACATTGTTGTAGTGTCGATAGACCTTGGGTCTGTTGATCAACAGTCGGGTTGAAGGAAATGTAAAGTTGTGTGTCATCGGCAGTGGCAAGAGACTTGAGGATAGTGTCTATTAATCATGTGTATCAGGTTACTTGTGTAAAGAGTAAAAAGAAGAGGACCCAAACAGGAACCCAGTGGGACACCAGGTGAAATACTAAATTTTCTGGAAATTACATCACCCATGACTACCTGTTGCTGTCTGCCACGAAGATGAGACTCAATCCAGTGTAGGACAATTCCGCCAATACCAAAGTAGGTTTGCAGTGTATGCAATAAAATGTTATGATCAAGAGTGTCAAAAGCAGCACTTAACCCCTTCTTGACGGGAATTTCTTTCCGAAAGCCGACTCCAAGAATTCCAGCCTTGTTTGGCCACAAAGGCCACCTGCCAAACCCGCAAATTCTCGGTTTGTGGCCCGGTGTGCTCTGCACGCTTTGAATTACATGGTGAAAAGGCTGATTGTTCTGTGGCATGCGGCTCTACTCAAGCTTCCACATTCCCATTGCCTCTTTTCAAAGTGGGGACTATTGTGAAGCTGGTGATTACGATGCAAATTCGGTCTTTTCATTTCTGGGCTACACACAAAGGCCAATTACCATATACACAAGAGCCAGGGTCTGCCTTCTTTCACCGTGTTCGCCCGAGTGTGGGCCGAGAATAATAGCTGAAAAGCGGGCCGAGGATCTCAATTTTTACGGCGTTGCTTAACGCGTCCCGGCATGAAGGGGTTAAATCTGAAAGGACTAGCAAAGTCACCTTTTGCTGGTCCATAGCCATGAGGAGATCACTCTTGATTCTAAGCAGTGCAGTTTCTGTGCTATGAAAGCATCTGTATGCATACTGAGTGGCAGGTAGCAACAGATAAGAATGAAGGTGTTCAGAGATTTGTTCAGTGAACCTTATTAATTAAAAGTTAGTGGGGAGTTCAAATGGACTCTGATGCATCTAGAATTACAATAAATGTACATGTACATGTATAATACAATGAAGTGAATGCAATGATTGCAGTTGCCTTACGGTACCACTACATAACGTTCCGACCAGGTTTACCACAAACCCCATATGGAGTTGAACATGACCTACAATTCCAAGAAGCAATGGTTTTCTATGCTTCTTATATTCACTTAGAAAACGCCAGTGTATTTTGCAAGGAATCTTGTGTTCCAGTCCTCACAAGTGGATTTCTATTTCCACATAGCTCTATTTATCTTACAAGGTCTCTGTCAGGGGATGAAATTGGACACAAAAAGTGATTGAGCATCATAAGCATTTGATCTACCTTATGTCAAGGTCACATGAAATGTTGTGGAGAGTGTGGCTGAGCACATCCACTTCACAGTAAATAGTCAGAAAATGTCTTAAGTCTGACATTTGCCCCATTGCTATATCATATTCACATTTCCTCATTTGTTCAAGAACATGAATTAACCAGTACAGAAAGAGACATTATCTGAAAACAACACAATGAAGAACACATGTTTCTTGAAATTTAAACATGATGGCTATGTTTATCCTACGTTGAAATTACCTCTTTGAGGTCATTCACTTGGGCGACATAAAGCTGTTGTGCTGCCTCTAGCCGACTAATGTGCCACTGCTGGTCTCGACATTTCTGATAAAAGGTTGGTGCTCTTACCTGGTCAGAAAGAAAAACTCATTGTCAACTTTTAGTTAAAACCCACGGATTTGAGGAACACAATGCCAAGAAATGGCGATACTTGTGAAAAGAGGAAAAAACGGACATCTTCATATTCTGATATCAGAATGGTAGAAAGGTACACCAAAATTTTGGAAAGTACCATTTTCTCTAATGATTTGTATTGTTTTCCTGCCACCCAAAAAGTAAAATGTACATTAAACAAGAATGGTGTGTTGACAAACACAAATGCCCCACCAAGACCATGGCTACACCCACATCTTTAATTTCTTTAACACATACAAGAACATCCTACTTTAACCACTACCAGCCGGGGACTCTGGGATCGGAGCCGTATGGTTTATATGTGTGGCCGGGGTCTCCGAACTCGGACAAAGGAAACAGGGCCCTGTAACAAAAGACCGTACTCCGAACAAAAGACCAGGCTGCTGGGCATGACCGGCATTTTTCACTCTCAAAAGTGGTGATAATCCAGCATTATTTTGAAACCGTATACCAGGGTTTGGGGTATTTAGAGCAAGCGGATTACCACCGGGGACAAAAGCTCTCCACCACCGCAGCGATGAGCCACACAGCACCGCTGCATGCTAATCTGGCCCCTATTGAAAAGAGGTCAGCAGTGCACTGAGCCAGGTTTGTGAACAAAAGACAGTTGTATAACACCGCACAATCTGGGCTCTGTTTACAAGGCTGCAGGCCTGGCTGAAATATTCGGGCGTCAATGAAGGTCACCTGTCAACTTAGAGTAGTGCCTGAAGATTACTCCGTGCGGCTATAAACGACTGTTAAATGGAATGATGAATTGTTGAAGGATTTCGAAAACGGAAAAAATGATAGTCATGCCGGCCCAGCATCCTCAACATTGAAAAATGCCCCGGTCCGAAGTGGTTAAAGCCATTGTGACCTTTACCCTTGACCTTTCAGCCTTTAATGCAACAGGTTTGTGGGCTTACCCAACCAATGTACAAGCAAATTTTGAAACTCCTGTTCTATATATTTCCCAAGTTATCACCCTGACGTGATTTCTATTGTTTTAGCCATTGTGACCTTAACCTCCAACCTTTCATTCAGAAATTTAATCCACAAACTAAATTTTAAGTTTATAACGCACAGCATTTCTCAAGTTATCGTGCTGACAAGACTTCTATTGTTTTAGACATTGTTACTTTGACCTTTGTTTTTACAGACCCAAATTCAAAAGGGTTCTTAGGATCACCAAGAGTAATCCACAACCCAGATTTGAAGTTCATAAGTGAAGTATTTCTCGAGTTATCACACTGAAAAGAATATCCCACACACACACACACACCCATGGAAGGAAAAGCAGAAACAGCATGGCCCTTTGACTTCGTTGGCAGGGCCCAACAAAAATTTATTTTGCTTCTGTGCTTTTTGGGTATCCAAAAAGTAAGTTTTACTTTATGGTGTACATGTTTGTTTTTGTCTTTCTTAAGGTCACAGAAATTCAAAGGAAATCCAAAGTGTTGACAATGCACATTCTACATTTCTATTTCTGGGGCCTGGTAAAGCAGACTTTCTCTGATAGGTCAAAACAAGCAAAAAGTGGCCATTAAATTTCCGGCTCTAAAGATGACCAAGTACCAGTAGGTGATCCACTGATAATATTCAGACAACTCAATATTATGCAGACTCCATAAAGACTAATGAAAGCCATGTTTGATTCAATATTTCGTTCTTTATCCAACTACTGTTGGATCAAAAATTCCTCTAGATCGTTAGGGATATCAAAAACACAACGGTAAAAAATATTTTTGTTTTATTTGTAACTCTCACATTCAAACCTAACAGAAACTTCTCCCCACATTAGTGTGAGGTCGGGTCTCCTAGTGATACTTGCCCTTACCCAGCCTACATATGCAAATTCCTCATGTGCCTATTACAATTCGGTGAAAGACTTGATTATGCATGATGCCCCTTGACCCTCCACAATGCACAGCAGTCCCGCCACTATGTTCGACCTTCGAGGGTCCTGAAGCAAGATTGGGACATCTTATTATGTTGTGCCGGCCAGTCTCTGTTCGCGAAGATGATGGCCGAGACCGTCCATTGGGCAATAGTGTCCTTTGATGCTGCATGGAAGGGTTTTGTCGTTGTGATGTAGAGCCGAGAGCTAGACTCTCGGCGACGCTTGGTCCCGGCAAGGTACCACTTGAGGGTACGAACTGGACACCATATCTTGTCAAAGTCATACCCCAAAAGTGTCGAGAACAAATATGTCAAGAGGCCGGAAGGTAGGCTTCCTGCTTTTTGTCAAAAACTTGATGGCTGGGATAAGGCAAACCCAATGTGGCTTCCAACGAATGTGACCTTCGGCCATCGATAGAGCATGCAGTTCTTTACAGTGTCTTGATGTAATGACCGTAAGGAGGAACACCAGTTTGATACTGAGATGGAAATTAGATGCATCAGAAGGCAGCTTGAAGGGAGGACCGGCAAGAACGTGCGAGCTGCTTCCAAGGTCCCAGGATAGAACGAGGCGTTTGACATACGGACGCTCGACAAACATTCCTCAACGAAGATGGTGGAGGGCAGCATTATCAGAGACTGTCATTCCATCGCTGAAGCCCGAATGAATGGCTGCCAAGGCCGACCAGAAATTGCGGATGAAGGCAATCCGGAGGCCCAAGTGGGACAGACACATGAAAGGTCTGCAACAGAACTCACAGGAGCTTCGGGTGGAGAAGCATCGTGGTTGTTGCACCATTTGGTAAAATGCTGTAGTCGGCTGTTGTAAATTTTGCGAGTGGACAGTCGTCAACCCCAGGCTGTCATGGACGTGGTGTTCACAAAAAGGCCCGATGCTCTGAAGGATCATTGGACAATGTCCAGCATGTGAAGTGAAGACCCCCCCCAGTGCTGGATGGAGGACCCCCGACTTGGGTTGACAAAGGATGTTCTCCCTGGGCGGAAGGACCAGTGGCCATTGTACCAGACGTCTTGTTAGTCTCGGAAACCATGTTTGGCGAGGCCAGAATGGGGCGATGAAGAGGACCAGACATGGCACTCATTCTATTTGGAACAGGAGGCACGGGATATTGAAGGAAAGGCATACGCCAGACGGTCCGACCAGTCAAAATGTAGGGCAACTGTTGCCCAGGTCCGTGGGTGAGGGAACCTGGAGCAGAACTTTGAAAGATAGGCTTTGTTGGTGGAAGCAATGAGGTCAATATGGGGATGCTCGATCTTTGCAAAGATATGGCTGACCATGTTCAGGTGAAGAATCCACCGTGTTGGTTGGACGGCACCCCAAGAGAGCATGACTACTATGCTGTTGTTGGTTCCTGCTATGTGGACAGCTTGGAGGTTGATCTCTTGTTCATTCGTCCACATGAAGAGATGCCACACAAGGGTACAGCATTGAGGGGAGCAAGTGCCGCCCTGGCGGTTGATGTACGTCACTGCTGTGGAGTTGTCACTCTGGACTCGAAAGAAACAACCCACGAAGTGTTGTGAAAAGTGGTGAAAAGCATTAAACACTGCTTGGAGCTCTAACTTGTTGCTGTGTTTGTCTTCAGAGGGGGTGGTCTCAGACCCCGGAGGCATGGAGTGGGAGGGCCCACATGTAAATAGATGCTGAAGTATTCATAATAAGGAAAGAAAAGTGAGCCCTGTTACATGGTACTATGTTCGATGTGGCCATTTGTATCCTGAAGTTGAAGGACTACAGCCATAACATTATGTGCACAGGGAATTAAGATCATTCGGTATGTACTGCAAAAATACACAAATTGCAGGTTGAGCAACCAAAGATTACAGACTGCTCCCTAGCAAAGCACTTTTGATGTACATCGAAGCATTGAAACACTTCCATTCACCCACTGGAAAAGAGATCACGAGTAAATAAAAACATAACACCAATGAATACTTTCCAAGGCAGCCTTTTCGTTCCGATTACACTGGACGTAGTTGGAAAAGGCAACCGAAGCAATCTGTTAACAAAAGTTGTTGTTTTGTTTTATTGACTCTTTCAGCAACTCAGGCTATTTGCAGCAATAACTGTATGTTTATTCATACACTTTATTAAATTAGCACCACATTACGGACTTAGGAAGAAGGTCCAGTATTAGAAGCAGGAGGAAACCGGAGTACCCGGAGAGAGCAAGTATGGACTGGAAACCAAAAGCCTGGGTCAAGCCAGGACTCAAACCCTGGCCTCATTGATGCAAAGCGAGGAAAGAACCGCTCCACTAACCCACTCCCCCCGTTAACAAAATTGAGCGCAGACAGAAGACACACTTTTGTCAGACCTCGTAACAGTCACAGTATTTAAACATTGGACACACCCACTCCACAAAAACTCATATCCAGAAGGCCATGTGGGGCATGGCCAGGCCGAGTGGGAGAGTATTTGGAAAGTCGGTGAATTAGGGTGGTCAAGGCGTGGGTGCTGGATTAAATGGTGTGGTCATCAGTCAGAGCTTGAGAGGGGGGCCCATCCGGAGATCGTGGTTGACTGTTACACGCCTGAATGCCTCCAGTGACAAAGTTTCAGACATCGGAGGGGCTTGATGGGTCTGCAGGTAGGATGATGCCATCTAGGCATTAATGAACAGAAGACCTATGGACAGAATAAAACACACACGGTGGGCTAATCGTATCACATTTTATTCACCAGGACAGCTCCATAAAAAGGTAAAGCGGTTCCAGGAGAGCAGATTTCTCTGTTTCCCACCTGGCTTGCCCCCAGCACAGGAGTCTCAGGTGCTAGCCGGCGGTTTGATGCATTGTCTAGCGATAGGCCTATGAGCAAAATATTCCAGTCGTAGTCAGGGTTTGGTATGCGTGACATAGACTCACAATCACCAGGGGCCACATGAGCAAACGACGTGCGGTGGCCTGGTAGAGTGTGCATGTAGTTCCTGCATGCACGCCCAGAGGCCCCCAAAACTGGACAGATCAAGGCAGTGGCGTAAAGGCAGAGCTAGATTTGAGTTATAAATAGAACCGGTTTAAATGGAATTTCAGGCTATTCATGGTGACAGCCTGAGCACTCAGTCAGTCGCAAATGTTGAGTATGCTCCCGGTTCTTTTCAGAACCACACATACTGATAAGAGATATATATCCCTTCACATGATGCTACCGCAAGCCTTTCCACCAAGAACCTGGTTAAGTTGAAGAATTATTATCTCTATTGAATGACTTTAGTAACAGCAAATTCAATTCCAAAAATACATATGTAAACGGGCGCCGTTGTGTATTGACAGACCGATGGAGCCGGATGTGAAGCCGGAGATAAAACTGGATCTGGAGCCGGGAGCAGAGCTGGCTACAAATCCGGGTGAGAATCCGGAGGAGATCCCCACACAGTGCATCCGGATATGGGGCAGTTGCCAGGGGGTGGAGATTGACTCAAGGTGGCTGGATAAGGTGGACAGCATCTCCGAGAGAGCGGACCGCCGTCATCAAACCCGATGAAGAAATATCTTGCCCAGATGTAGAGAGGAATTTCTTGCATTTACGCTTCTTATGTGCGGTAATCTGGTCGTAGAACCTGAAGAGAGAACCTACAAGCCCGGAACATCAGTGGTATGTCTGGGATACAGGTCGTGATCAGTGGTGTTCTAGAACTATGGCGGTGATGCAGTTCTATAGCCTGAAAAGTGGTTGGTAAATTGAAGAGCCCACATACACAGGCGGCGCCTCTGAATTGGCCGCCACCGAAAAACAATGGACCGTCAGCCCGAGACATTATAACTTCTAAGTCATGCCTGAGCAAACTGCTGAGAAGCTCATCTGACAGCTGTAGTTCATGGCATGTGGCGGTTGTTGTAGCTGGCCTGGGAGGCATGGGGCCCTCCCGGTGCGTAGACTGGCAAGCTATACAATGAATACACGTCTTCCATGATAGACGCTAGTATTAGGGAGACCGCCAGAGGGGAACGGGAACTGGGGGTGAATGTCATGTCCAGACCCAGCTAATGGGGGAGTAAGTTTACTCGCCCAATTGCAATGCCAACAGACAGAGCCACCACAATCTGGGACATGATCCGGAGCTGGGGGAACAGATCTGGCTGGACAACAGAGATCACTTCAGCCTCTGAGAACGTCTCTTAGGAGGTAGGAGGGATGGCCAGGAGAGGATTTGAGTCGGGTGCCGTCACTGCTGGCTGATGCTTGGAGTCTATCTTGTGGGCCAGAAGGGTGACGGCCTCCGAGACGTACTGGAGGGTCGTCATGTGGAATCGAATCGAGGCGGCGTTTCTTCATACCCTTGGACAAGGAAGAAAAAAGGTAGATGTCTTGGCCTTGTGTGGCCCAGGTCAGGATCAGTGGCTTCATGACCAAAGTCCATCGGCAGGCTAAAGCTGTGGATAGGGTGTGGTGGACGGAAGCCCTGGCGGCGTAGCAATCCAGAAGGGGCATCATCGTCCAAAGCTACGGGAGGCTGAGCACCAAGCTGAATGGCCGACTCGCCCACAGCAGAAGCGGCATGTGGCAAAGAAGAATCTGGCAAACCAGCTGTGGAACCCGTTGCAAGCTTGGAGGGAGTTGACTGGCCTGACTTCCGAGCGGGTGCTGCTCGGCGAGCAGGAGCCGGTGAAGGGCCTGGGGCTGATGGTGGACCGTCGGCCTGCTGGCCTCACTGAGCCATCAGTCAGTAGGGTCGTCTGGGGATGCGGTAGGTCGCGATGCCCGGAACCTGCGGTACCGAGAAAGAAACAGATCATTACTCCCTGACAATCATGATCAAGGGTATTGTTGCGGCATAGCTAGCTCAACTCGATCTTTTGGTGCAAGGTGGGTGCCGATGACCACAGGTAGTGTAGCACACCCGCTCGGTGGGCAGGTGGGTGGAGTAGCCATCAGTGATCAAGGGCATTGTTACGGTACTGCTCACTCAGCCGATTAATCCTGGTAGTGGTCATTAGCAGCCTAGGCATGTTGCGGTACCTCTTGCTCAGCCTGATCTCCAGATAAACATCCGGGGTCTGTTGCGGCACAGCTCACTCACCCCCAACGTTTACATTCCACAGGGTCTCCTCCCCGTCGAGGCCGCTAATTTGATAATGCAAAACCGCACTGCAAAGGAGCAGGGCAGCCCACCAAGCCCCGTTCCGCGGCCAGACCCATATAGTGTTGGGCCGTTATTGTTCAAAAGCATGCACCACATAAGAGAACAAAGGGCTTCCCGGCCCTGTTCAACAGCCACACCCAACAGTAGGTCACACCCAAACCTGTATACAGTGCACAGAAAAAAAGGGGCAGAACAGAACCACAAAAAACACAGCATGCAAAAAACGAAACATGAGAATAAGCACTCTTACCAAGAGATAAGAAATCACTTTTTATTTCGTAACAGGAATCAAGTCAATTCACAAATGCGAGAGGTACAGAAAACGGAACTCTGAAAATGCCACAAAATGCACGTCCATAAATGGTAGGCGCTCAGAAAAGAAGGACGAACATGGCGGCAGGACCGCAGTGCACTGTGGAGGGTCAAGGGGCAGCATGCATAATCAAGTCTTTCAGCGAATTGTAATAGGCGGACAGGAAATTTGTAGAAGTAGGCTGGGCAGGAGTGTGTGAATGCATGAGACTAGTCAAGCACAAAAAAGACTCCGAAGGAATAGACGTCGCTCCTTCTGCTGGATCTGCGAGAAGCATATCTATCCTACAAAAGAATCACAGTACAAATGTCTTATCCCACAAAACCAAAAACTAAAACCCAAAAGATACACGTTTTAAAAATTACTGCAGCTACACCGACTACATCTGTATGGGCTGCAAGAAACCAATCAACGAATGTAGAAAAGTCAGAAAACACTGTCACGTTACAGGTAAATATCGCGGCACAGCTAAAAGCTAAAAACTCTGAAAAGTACATTTCTTTCTCATTAGGCCAACTTCGATTTATAGACTCGTTTCATTTTATGGCTGCTTTACTCGATTGATTAGTTAAAAATTGTCACAAAATGATTTTAAATTATGAAAAATTGCAACATCGTGTCAATTTACTGTTAGACAAGGGTATCTATCCATATATATATGTTGACTCATTTGAAAAGTTTGAAAAACTTGTTTGCCTCCACGAGAAGCTTTAATAGTTCGTTCAAACAGGAGACCGTATCTGGAAAAGAATATGACCGAGCTCAAAATGTATGGACAACATTTGGGTGTCAAACCATTTGAGACTACCACGATGTATATGTCGAAACGGACACATTGTCACTCGTGTGTGTGTTTGAAAACACAGATACCAACAGTTTACTCGTTCAAATCCATGCCGATAACGTCAACTGATACCTAAGCCAAAAAGGTGACCTGTTCGACTTTTCAAACTACCCAACAGATCATCCACTCTACAATCCCCAACATAAAAAAGTCATTGGAAAGATAAAAGACGAATTTGCTGGCAAACTCATTTCAGCAGTGGTTTGTTTACGCTCTAAAATGTATTCAAATTACTCAAAGGTAGCACAAAACTCAAAACAAAGCCAAAGGAGTAAGGGCCGGCGACCATTTAGACCCGGTTTGAAAAGGGCCCCCCCGGTAAGCTTGCCCTGTTGCAAAAACCCCTTTCATACCGGCCTGGGATGCTGGACTGGTGTTGATCTCGAACTTCTCCATCCTGGGGTCTATTGTTTGCAAGTACTGGTACATGTAATCTATCCCAGAAGGAACCTGCTTGTGGTTTTTAATCCTTCAGCTCTATACAATGTTTACACTAATCCGCTTAGACCCCTATTCATCTGTGGAAGCATGGTGGGGGAAGCCTTTCATCAGGGACTTTGAAATGTCGATGTGCAGACAGGCCTGATACCAGCCTGGAGTAGCCTGAATACCGGGCAGGCATTATACAGGGTGGGCTACCCTTTTCAAACTGGGTCTAAATGGTCGCTGGCCCTAACCAAAGTCGTAACAAAAAACAACTGCAACACGAGGCTTACAAAGATGCATTGTTTGATCACAAACATGTCTATATGAAACAACATCACATTAGATTGCAAAAGAACATGATTTATATTATCATTCAAAAACAAACTGAGTCTGTCGCCACTAGACACATAACGATACTTGTTGTGAAATAGCACTGACACTTTAGCCTACGGTCATTATCAAGCCGGCGGTAACTCAGTGTCTTCTGGTACAGTTGAAGCTCTCCTCTTACAAAAGAACGCTTGGGCCCATCGAGCTAGTAATATAGCGTTGGACCCATTTTTATTTTATTGCCGCTGACTCCTTTAAATTGACTCGTGCATGTCTCGATTTGATACAGTCTATGCTCCAAATGGGATCAATCGCTCTTCTGATGGTGCTGCCCTCTTGTTCACTGGGGTAATCTAGGTAATGGATGAAAGCATCTGGAGGAAGCTCCGTCCACTCGCTTTTCTCAGGTGCAGCCGGCACTTGTTTCACTTGGTCTCATTTAACGGCTTCCGAAGGAATCACGTCTATCAACCAGGTCTTTTCTTCGTTTAGCGCTTTTACGACTTGGGGCAAACGCTCCACCCATTCTACGTTTCTTTCACTGACGTTCAATATTTCTAAATATTCATTTGGCCAAGGTTCTGTTGAACCATTCAACGATCCCTTGTGATTGATGGACACCTGGTTCACCTACTTGTATCTGAATGCCCTCTTTAGCAAACATTTTTTTAACTCGCCTTTAAATTCCGATCCCAAGTCTACGTTAACCGTTTCAGGCCAAGTCAACGGAGACCTTTTACAGATTTGTTTTATGGCATCGATTACTAGGTCAGCTGCAATGTTTGTTAAAGGTTCCACCTCTTTGTATCTAGAGGCCACGTCGACTCCCATCAGCGCGTATTTGTAAGTTATACGTTTTACATGATCCCAAGGCAAATACAACACGTCCATTTGATGAGTGTTGTTGGGTTCAACCGAGTCTTGTTGTAAAGTCATTGGCCTTGGTACGTATTTAGATGCGGGCAGATTAACTGCCACGCAAACCTGTTTTTTTTAACCACCTCTTCACTGCGATTTTGTCTGCCCCATCTTTTTGTGCAAGTGATCTACGGCGCTTTCGCCTTTCTAATAGCCTTGTGGAAAATTCTTTCTCTTTTTCTTTATTCATGCTGTTAAAAATAAAGGTCCATGCTTTTTAAAATAAGGGTAAGCAAACCGAAATGCCAAAAAACGACCCAAGGCAGCTCCTCCGAGAACCCAAACGAGCTCTCCAACACGTTGGTCTTCCAAAGGCACGTAAAGATCTGACGACACAGGCTCTGGCACCAACGTCTGCAACACGTTTTCCCTGTCAATTCTGAATAAGCATACAAGGCTTCATCTACGTCGGTAAACTCACGTTGACTCTCATGTTCTTGCCTCATGCGTTCGTTTAAAAATCCAACAGATGAATGCAATTTTCTTCCCAGGTCTGTTTGGCTTGCACCAATTGTTCTAAAGCCAAATCATGTCTCTTTCGTTCTTCGTCTATATGTTTTGAGATAGGCTGCTAAACAGAAAGTGGGACCCAGTGAACGCAGGCGCGATGACTACAGCTCCTCCTACTATCATTATAAAGGCACTCACCATTTTATTTTATAAACGCTTTAATTTAAAAATGAGTCAGGAACTTCTTTTAGAGATCCAGGACATACTGGCAGAAATGCAAGCAGATGCAGCCCATAAAAAAAGATCAATTAACTAAATACAAATTTTTTTTCGGCCTGTGTGTCGCTGATTGCATTATCATTCATATTTGGAAGTTTAAAATAAAACCTCTAAATCATAAAACCATCTATAATAAAAAAAAGACAATGGCAAGCCAATACACAAAGAAATTAAACCTAAGCCACCGTTTGAAAATGCCTCAAGCCATCAAAGGCGAACGACGTGAGGTGACGATTACGCATAATCCGAGCACCATCGCCACGACGCGTGCGCTAAATGTCAAATTCCTGGCGCTAGGTGTAGACGGTGTTGTCGTACCTGGTGCGGATGCTTTCAAGAATAGGTATGCAATTATGTTAGATGCTCCGCTATAGACGGATCACATACCATTTTACCCCTCGGGCTTGAAAGAACCCCTAACATACCAACTCGCCCCTCAACAACCATGACAAGGTAGTTAAATCAACCGAAACTGCCGTAGAGTACACAATTTCAGATCTGACACGCGAGTATGAAGTCGTGACTAACCAAGACTTGGCTCAATCTTTACGCGCTAAGCACGAAGGCACCATATACAACCTGTTTGATCAGATTCACTTGGGAAAAAACAAGTGGTCAGCAAGTCAGATATCTAGTGGAATATAAACATCGATCAAACAATTAAAAGCTTGAAAGGCGTTTTGATTTTGTTCAAAGATCCAGCCGTTAAACCCTCAACGATTTTATAATCCTCGCGTTAAGAAAACCAGCGTGACCGTCGAAGGTAAACCAAATCATCTATACTCACAGGGGTTGTTTGAGTACCAACATTGGAACAAAATCTCCAAGTTTTTTGGTGATTTGGATACTGAGGCAGGTCTATCAGTTGTAAAAGACTTGAATTTGACCCAGGGTTGATATGGCTAACTACTCGAAGGATAAAGCCTCTGGCTAGATTTCTCGAGTTCAGACAATAATTCAGCACACGGGTTAGTAGGGATTTTAGACCAGCCCCCTCCTTTCCATTCTTCCCGAACCAAAAGGGACTTCCCCAACTTAAAAGGGACTTTCCCCCTTACCACATGACTTCCGGGAATAACTGAGGTTAATTTTACGTCCCTTAAATAAATAGCGTTTAAAAAAAAACGGACAATTATTTACCATCAGACGAAAGAGATTTACTCATTTCATTTGGCCAAAAACAAACACAGGCGAAAATCAAAGAAGAAGACACATGCCCCCATACAAATAGAATTGAAAGAAGAGATGAATCTGATCTCGTCTGCCACGATTGCTGACTAATATTAACCACTCCCTGCCGGGGTTTCCGAACTCCGACAAAGGAAACAGGGCCCTGTAACAAAAGACCGTACTCCGAACAAAAGACCAGGCTGCTGGGCATTACCGACATTTTTCACTCTCAAAAGTGGTGATAATCCAGCCTTGTTTTGAAACCGTATACCAGGGTTTGGGGCATTGAGAGGGAGCAGATTACCACCGGGGACAAAAGCTTCCACCACCGCAGTGATGAGCCACACAGCACCACTGCACCGCTAATCTGGTCCCCATTGAAAAGAGGTCAGCAGTGCACTGAGCCAGGTTCATGAACAAAAGACAGTTACACAACACCGCACAATCTGGGCTCTGTTTACAAGGCTGCAGGCCTGGCTGAAATACTCGGGTGTCAATGAAGGTCACCTGTCAACTTAGAGTAGTGCCTAAAGATTACTTCATGCGGCTATAAACGACCGTTAAATGGAACGATGAATTTTTGAAGGATTTTGAAAACGGAAAAAATGATAGTCATGGCGGCCCAGCATCATCGACATTGAAATATGCCCTGGCATGAAGTGGTTAACTTGCATTTATTCAGACGAAGCAGCAAATGTGGGCAATAAATATAACCAGCGTTTTGTCTACAAAAAGCCCAAATCTAAAACAAGCAAAATATTTAAAGAATTCGACGTTAAATTAACTACGGAACAAGCTGGGCTCATCGAACATAAAGTAAACCAAGTTTTAGCGGGAAAAATTTCCAGAGGCAAACTGCTCCGAGCTTGCCGTCTGTTATTAAGACATCACGGAAGAAAATGTGGAAACTGTAAAAGACCTGTTTAAAATCTCCAAGAAACATTTTACCGACGTCGTTAAAAAGTTTAAACTTTATGAAGAACAGCAAGATTTTTAACAAACCATTTATAGTAAAATGGAGACTCACACTTTTTATACCCTGACTCACAAATGAACAAACTTCCAGACAAATTATTTTCCTGACTATTGCCACAGCATCTATTATTTATTATTCTACCAGATACCAAATCTGTTTTGGGCAAGCTGGCATCAGTCATATGGGCTGGTAGGCCCCAAAACATACATCAAACAAACAAAGGACTCCCAGGTCCGATGTACATGTACTGGTACATCTATTGTTATTTGGCTTACAGCCCAACCATAAATGAATGGGCACCCAGGCCCCAGGAACAATCATGAAATGACAGAATGATCCATCCAACCTTTTAGGGTCAGCGCTGGTTGTGCTATGGAACATATAGCACCCCATGGGTACATAAGAGGGTGTGGCTGACCCCTTACAAATTACAGTGTATTATGGCAAACATCATTGTCAAAATTACTTCATTGGTACACACATGTATAATGTATCATAACAGTAAAGATACATGTCACATCTTTTATGTATTAGGAAGTGGCTATCTGCGGTGGGCAAATTGACCCAGCTTGCCCAACAAGTTGTGACAGAATGATCCTCACATGAGAATTTCCCTCCTTAACCAGCATTGCCTGACAGAAGTAATCTGAACCCTTGCCTGATTGGCTAAAACAAAGGACTGTGATTGGCTACCAGTTAGTGCACAGTAACTCTGATTGGCCCACTTTATGAATAATTAGTGCTAGAATCCTCTTCGGAATCCACCTTTTGTGAAACCTTCAATTTACAAACTGTCATAAATGCAAGAAAAGGGGGGCAATTGAATGCAAACTGGTGCAGATTTGTGGGGATCTGTGGCACCTTTCTGGAACCATGAATATACACCACACAAGGTAGTACAGATTTTACAGCATTCTTCCTCTAACCACGAAGAGCTGCATACATGCTTGTGATCCCACCTTATGCATAAAGAGTTGGGCTGAGTGCAAAAAGTATAGCATCTGCCAGGAAGTGTGGCAGCTGTCTAGGGAAGAGGACATAGGACTATGTGCCTATTCAGTAAGAGTCTTCAAACCTTGCAAAGCAACAGATCTGTGTACCATCAGGTATAAAGGGTTCTGTCAAAATACATGCATTACGACAGAACCTCTTATTTGTCCAAAAATCCTCAGACGTTCAAGTTGAAAAACGTAATAGATAACTCAGAAGGCGAAAAGACAGTTTTAGTGAAAAAGTTTTGTTTGAAATGGGTTACATGTTGGAATCAGATAAACTTGCTTACATAGAATGTCCACAGTTGGATACCAATGTCAACTTTTACAACAGGCAGTCGTTTGATTTATTGCAAGTGATTTAGACAAATAGATATTTCCACAGTGATTTTGAAATGTCTTGAAAGCTAAAAACAATGAATTGACGAATAGACGAATTGACCTTTTATGTCAGGAGCGAGACTGGAGGGCTTTTGCAAAATGAAACGACAGATTGATTATTGAACTAAACATTTTGACCGCGCAATTATAAAACATATATTTAAAAAAGATGACAACAGACAATCAGTCAAATATTTACCCCGATTTAAGCGGGTATCAAACCAAAACAAACTTGTGATGGAAGGCACTGCTATCGGCGCATTTTGGGCTTACGCGATATTAAAGTACGCCAGTTGTCGTCTGACTCACAAAACTTAAAAGCACAATCAAATCCGCATCTTGCAGAAGCCAAATTACATACCATCGATGAATAAGTTTCTCACTCGATTGAAGATGGTGGCTCGTCTCAAGAAGAATTTCTCTTAATTTTGTCCGAGCTTAAAAAGTTTAATGAAATGAAAGAAAATATCCAGTCAAACACAACGACAAAGTTACAAGAAAATAAAATGAAGAGTAAAGAAGAATTTGACAGTCAAGTGCAAGCAAAAGCGGAAATGTTGGCCAACAAAAGAGCGGCAGTTTTTAAAAAAGACCTTATGAAAAAAACTTGGCGAGTAACTTTAACAAAGTCTGTCAAGTACGAGGATCGGCCGCCCGCTCAGCAAGAAGTAAAACCCACCGCGCTTCCTTTTTAAAAAGCTTTATTTAAAAGATGGGACACAATTTTAGTCATTTTGTGATCGTAGTCAATAAAGATAATTCATTTGCAGCCGAGTTTCCAAATTTAACTGCGGTTTATAAGTTACCGAGAGTTAAAACAGACGAAGCTGTTGGACTACTGACCCCATTTTGTTTTATCAAAACCAATTTAATTTTGTAGTCTATTGTGCAACGATGGCATGCGAGGTGGGTTTCGACCTATTATCTGATACAAATCAGTATATGTCTGCCCCAGTTAACTTCCACGTATATTACACAGTGAGAAAAGTATTTTACAACTGCATGATGCCCATACCTAGCGATGACATACTTGACGTGCTGCACAATAATTACGACCACTGCAAATTTACCCACACTTGCCTACTGTACAACGTCGACCAAAATCAATCGTAAACAAATGAGGGATACGATATCATACGGATAGGGCACAGCTTACTATTACGACGACGGATACGTCCTAGTCCCTGGTAAAAACTACGACTTACACGTAATAAACGGCAAATATGCAGGATCCACTTACATGGGCTTTGGGTGGGCTAAACCGCCGAAAGGCTTGGGTCATGCAAGTACTTTTACCGTAACTTGGACCCAACAATCAAACGCCGTCACATTGGCTTTGTGGGATTTTATACCACAGAAATCAAGCTTGACAGACGTGGGAATCACAAAAGTAAACAAGTCTATTAGGGCATATGTCTACGCACTGTTGGGAGCTCAAGCCCAGGCAAAAACGAGTGTAATGGCACCTGGAACCAGATTAGATGCCCAACGGCAGTTTATAACAATCGTGGAATCTTTAATAAACTTGGTGCCAGATTTGGAGGCAAGTACTGACCAATTTCAAGATTTGTTGCAGTATGCTAAAATGCCTTTAAATTTCACAGTGGCACCGAGTTTGTACTTGGTGCCCTCCGACATTTACGCATTAACCCAAATTGCGACAGCCAGCATGCAGACCAGTTACATGCCGAGTTTAAACTCTAGCGGCGTTCCTAAGGCCACCGATTTTGACGAAAAAGTTACCGAAAAGGAACCTGGACCAACACCTTTACCAAAGCCGGATCCTATTTTACCACCAACACTGAGACCAAAAGCAAGAGTGCCTCTTGAAAAGGAACCATTGGATATGCACAACAAAGAAAAATTATCGTTGACCGTCGGAACAATTGCAGTCGCGGGGCTCGTATTTATGTTGTACAACATGTTAACACTGACAAAAAATAAAAAGGCAAACAAAAAATAACCCACTTTCTCAATTTAGAAAAAGTGGGTTAATTTTTTGCTCAAAATTAATCAGTTAAAACTACTTGCATCTTTTGAATAAAAGTCAAGATTAAAATGCCCAAGCCCACAAAGTCTACACATGATTGGCGATCCAACCAACTGCCTTACTCGCCACGTTTAATATCCAACCGAGTATACTTCCAATAAATCCTGGCAAAGCCGCATCTATAATTTCACTCACTTGGTCTGCAGCTCTGGGTAATTCATCTATTTTGACCATTTCGGGTTTAATGGCTTTTAACTTTTCACCCGTTTGTTCTATTTTTATGCCGTAATTTTTGAAACCCCATACATTTCTAAAAAAGTCTGATCTCAAGTATCTGACCGCCATAGCATTCCTGGCTTTTCCATTTTGAATTTAACCTTGATGGCCGTTTGCAACTTCTAAGAACCAATATCTTTAAACTCGGCCAATGCTTTGTCTTGGATGTACTTTTTGTAGAATTAAAAAACTGAAGCAAATCGTTGGCAAAGAAAGTAGGTGTCAATTCCTAGTTTCTATAGTTGCCTTTAAAGCGTCTGATTCTTTGGATGTTGACCTCTTCGATCACTTCCGGTTTAATGTGTGATTTAATCGCGGTAATTAGGTCTTTTCACAATACGTTGCCTTTTGTGTGCAGTGGCCGTAAATGATATGTCGTTGTCTTGTGCTGGTTTTAAAAGCTGACGATACGAATGTCTTGTGAGATTTCTAAATTTTTTTTGGCTCGCTTGAATTGCTCTAACGAGTTTCCAGCTTGGTGTGACTTTTTGTATGAGGTAGAGATAATGGAATGTTATATTGTTTGACAAAGTTGGATAGAAATGATTTTTTCAATCGTCTAAAGTCCGATAATATAGGACGCCGTTGTGGTTTAGTTTCTCTATTCATGTCTCTATTTATATATCGGTTTTATATATTATCTCAATTTTATTAAAGCCTCATTCTTCCACTTGGGAGAATGAGGTTTTTTGCTTTTTGGATTGGGCCAACCTTTTGTGAGTCATCGTCACTGAGTGGAAAGTCCCTAAGTTGGGAAAGTCCCTTTTCGATCGGAAGTTAAAAGTTTTGACGGTATAAACATGTTTATTATCAATGATTGCAGTTCCTATCAAGACGTTAAATACAGGAAAAAAAGTAAAACGAGTAATAGCTGCTCATTAACTAAAAATGGCTTTCTCTGGAAGAGTGTTTTCACTCTCGGTTACTTGTACTCATGCGTTAAATTGGGAAACTCGGCAGAAAACCTGTTGTCTTTATTGACCACGATCACTAAGTGACTAACGTTGGGTCCCATCACTTTTAAAATAAAGATTTATTAAGAGGGGGCGTGCTTGCTTTCACGAATTTGCTTTCTTTATAAGAAAGAGGTGGTTCTCATTTGGAATATTTGACAGACTTGTTAAAACTTACATTTATTCCCCAAGCTTTTTCAGGGGATCTTTTTTTAAATCGCTGGTGATGGCTTCCGTTTTCTCTTTTACTTGACGGTCAAATTAGGCCCATTGTTTTGGATTGTTCCAATTTGGTACTTGCCTTTGAGCAAAATTTTTCTTTTGTTTCATTAAATTTCCTAAGTTCTGACAAAATTAGTACAAATTCTTTTTGAGACACATCACGGTCTTCAATGGCACGAGAGACCTATTCCTCGATTGTATTGAGCTTGGCATCTGCCAGCACTCTGATTTGGTCATATTTTTGGTTTTCGTCGCCAAACGCTTGGATGCGTATTTCAACATGGTGTAGAAGGCAAACGCGCCTATGCTTGCCCCTTCCAACGCAAGACCGACCGCGGCACTAATTACGCCTATAATGGTGGGAATGGCCACCGCTGCTGTCGCCACCCCAAGTAATTCAACTCTGTGTTCCACCCATTGAATCGCACATATCCACCTCTTTAGCTTTTGTAAGAGGTCTCACGTGCGCTACGCTCCTGTAAGATGTGATTTGATACTTTTGATCTTTTGGAGCCTGTAGACTTTGGTTTCCGCCGCTTCGGCGCTGTTTAACTCTAGTGTAAGGTAAATGCTCAACTGTACCAAGGTTGCCATCTCTTCTTTTGATTATATATGTGTGTTTCAAAAAATGTCTAGCTCAATCAAAATTACAGCACCTTTGTTGTTTACGAGTTCTCCCTGCTCATTTTCGACAGAAAAGGTCAACTTGCTGATGTGCCTATCTATTAACTTGATAGGCATTTCACACACATTGGGTGTTGAGTTTAAGGGCTCGGTTGCTGTCACATCTAGCAAGTCTGAAGACTGTCCATTATAAAAGGTGTTGTAGGTATTTAACTGTCTGCAATGAATAAAAGCGAGTTTCATGGGGTTCAAGTCATATTTGTCTTCACAAACAACGAAAAGTTTGACTTTGGGTAAGTTCAACAGCTTGGTCACTTCTTTATTTAGCCTCAACTTTAGGTTGGGGTCTGTGATTGCCAATGTTACCCTCTTCGACTCTGATTGGACTTTAAAATATATGCCCGGGATCGAGATTTATTAAAAAGTCAAACCAGTTCCTGCTGTAATAACAGGGAGACACCATGATGCTTCCTCTTTCGCCCTGGGGAAATGGTTGAAACTAGCTTTGAGAACAAAGTCTATGAAGTACGGGCCCTCTAAACCCTTTGAGAAAAAGTCTTTCAGTTATCTCTGAGTCTCTATCTCTTCTGGGTGGGTTTCGTTCTCTTGTGGTTTGAGGTGGGGGGTTCGTTGTAGGTTGAGCTTGGGGGGGGGGTTGCCCTCAGTTGCCACAGTACCCTCGTAAATCTCTTCTGAGGCTTGTCTCTGACCTCCTAACCTTGAAGTTGATTGGATTTTTGTGCTTCTGATCCCCTCAATTAAAAGTTTTCTCATCATCTTCTTGATCTAACTGGTCTTGCAACATTTCAACTTCTTGCTTTAAAGTTTCAATTCCGTCAGCGATTATTACAAGCACTAGTGATATAGAACCACTATTTACGTTTGCTTGTAACAGCATGTCTTTAATTCTTTTCACCTATTCTGGATCTATCTCTGTTCCTCTTGTAGCAGGTCTACCATCCAAGTTTGTATCCCACTCGATTTCAGTAGCGTTAGTCATGTTAAAATACCCAGCTTTAAAACTGTAGATTTTTTACTTTAACAACTTTTGTGTTATTGATGACGTTGACGTGATTTGATCACTTTCGGTCAAATAAAAATAATGTGTTTCCATCTGAAGTCTGTTTTACCATAAACGGGTTTAAAAGAGAGCGTCCTCTAGTGGTCTTCTTCATAAAGTCTAAATTTATTGACAGCGTCTTTCCCGTGTTTTTCCGAGACTTGAAACAGGTCTTTAGGAGGGAGGGGGAGGGAAGAAAGGGAAAGCATGGGGACTTGGCGACAGGGTATGGGCAACTCGTGCCCACTGCCAGTCCCCATGCAGGGTAGTGGGTGTGAATGGCGACAAAAGTCGTTGCGTCTCGCCATAAGTTGCGAGTCCTATCCGCACACCACAGACCCGGAGAGGGAAGTTAAAGACACTGACCCAACAGCAACACAAAAAAAGAAAAGAAAAACAACCAGATCAGATCAACCACGTCAACTTATTGTTTTGCAAAAGAAAAAGAGCGTTGTTGATTTACCATTTGGAAAGAAAAATGTCAAGAGAATCATTGAACTTATAATAATTATATTCAAAAATAATCTTTACCTTAAAAGGATAAACCCAAACAGTATGGGAGAACTGCAATTACTTCTCTATAAAACCAACAAATAACATTTTTGAAGCTTATGATGAGGTAATTTGCCGGAAAAAAGTCCTCAATAAATGTCAAAGTTCAGTTTGACATCGGGAAAATGCACTGAAGAAGTTGAGGAAGCAGATTGAGCGTCATTCGGATGGAAGGACAAGTGATGAAGAGGTGTTGTACGGTGCCTCTCTAGCCGCACCAGCCACAGACGGGAGATATTGCCAGATTCAGATGGAAGAGAACAGGAAGAGACGGAAGTATGTTGTGGAAGATCTTGAACTGGACATCTCCCTCCTTCTTGGATGTCGGCAGTTGGTATATAAAGGGATGGCGTAATGAGGAGGGAGGAAACCACGTTCATGCCAATGCATTGATGTGAAGGATGACAGATCATGTATAGATGATGAGTCTCCCATAGACAATTTTTGAAGAAAGGGAGAGGACGTCGGTGTCGGCATCCACGAGGACCAGGCCAGGCATGTCAGGCGGTGAAAAGTCCGGAAGACGCCGCGGTCCTCTGCGGATGCAGACTGAAGAAAAAATGCGTCGAAGAGCGAGGTGCAGGCAAGAGAGTTCGTTCTGAAGGAGGCGGTGGGATGAAGGTCTTGCAGAAGATGAAGGGTGTTGGAGATCTTCTGCCCGAAGCCAGGTGTCAGTCCTCGGGTTGATAATGTCTTTGACAAGACGAATACAATCCGCAAAGAGACAGGCGGAGAAAGCTGCATGCCCGGCCGAATGATTAATTAACTTGGAATGATTAAGAGGAAGATTAACAACGTGGTTGACCGAATCCGGGGGTGTTTCCACTTGAGCTCCCATGGCCATCCAAGCACGCAGAACCTCGCTATAGAGGAGAAGGATTCTCGTGAAAAATTTATTATCGAGGTCAATATAAAAAAGTTGGTACCCAAGGTTTAATTGTTTATATTGCTGAAGATAGTGAGTCATTAGAAAAAAAACAAGGATGAGAATTAAACTGAAGAACCGCTGTATGCGATTGAATCTCCCAGCAACTTCTTTTTGCCTACGCTAATTTTTGACCGCACTGAGAAATTTAACCAAAGCACTGTGATTGAGGGGTTGATTCCCTGTTGGGAGGACCGAAGGATAACGTTCCTCGTCATCCTCCCACTCGTTGTCATTGTCTGCAGAGGGTTTGGGCAAAATTGACATTTGGGTACACAGGGTTTTGGGAATAGCTAAGGAAGAGGAGGGAGTGGGTGTAGGAATGGGGGTGGGGGTAAGGAGGGGGGTGGGAACAGGAGTGGGTTTGGGGACAGGGGTTGGTTTTCGAGGTGGAGGGAGGGATGATAGTACTCATACGGGTAGGGTTGGGTTTCGGAGTTGGGGTAGTGTTTGCATTCTGAACAGAGAAATAGGAGAACCCCCAAGCAGGGTGGGAGACTGGTGAGGGCATGGGTGTTTGTGCAGTATGACTAGGTGTGTCATCAATAGCCCAGGAAAGAGTGATGGAACTAGATTTCTGCAATTTGTGTGGGACCGGTAATTTAAGAGGGGTCAAACGTGATGTGTTTTCCGGTTTCTTGGGAGAGTGCTTACGCCTAGTAATCGCCTCAGAATATAATCTTCTCGGAGCAGGCGGAGAACCCCAAACGCTCTGAGAAGATTCCATGGTGTCCATGTCTGTATTGTCCATCTGACTCAGGGACGACGGGGCGGACACAACGACACCCTCACCGGGGCCCCAAGGGCGAGGTGGAGGAGACCTGAGCGGGGCAGGCCCAGTGGCCCGACTCCCACTGCCACCAACGGCGAGTGCTCCGGCCCTTGCCGAAGCCCCACCGGGAGCGGAGACCGCCGGCTGAGCTAGTCCCAACCAGGCCCCGCCGCCATGCCCCGAGTGGGGGAGCCGGAAGCTTTAGGAGAGTCAGCTTTTTTTTTTTTGTAACAACCGGTGGAGGGTTCCTGGATTCTGAACATTTTGTGGTTTTTATTTCTTGCAGGAACGACTGATATGCCCAAACTCTCCGCAGACGAAGCAGCGGATTGACTCAGTAGTGAGGAACACACGACAGTTAACCCCAAGATAGGAGAAATTAATGTGATCCGGGGGGAGAAGATTGGGTTTGAAAACTACCTGAACTTGTCGATGGAAAGACATGTTGTGGCTGAGATCTTTGCTTTTTGCTCCAATAGGTATGGGCCGTATTGGGGAGACTACCTTGCAAAAATGAGACAAATTTTCAACTAACACGGCATTGGGTATTTCAGGGTACACATTGGACAACGTGAGTCGATATGGCTTTGAGAAATGCGACTAGCGTAACAGACATGCATTTCAGGAAAACACTCAGTGAAACTATTCAGATAGTTGTTCAGTGGAATGTTCTCTTTTGCATGGAATGTAATACCATTGCGTCTGGTGATGCCACCGGAGGGTCCATCACCAGACACAGCGGGCCGGGCGTGGCAGTCCAGGGTCGCCCCTGTCACCTCCGAACTTAGGCCAGCGGCCGAGGGACCTGCTCGACTGGCCATGGGGACCAGCAAAGCAAGGAAACCTGCCAAGTACAACCACACACTAACCAAAATGACCCTGAAATTTCACTATAACTAAACAAAAACAAAGAGGAGTTGGTCTAGCAAATATCTATGTGCACTATACAACAAAATTTTTAGAAAACCAGTGACCAATCAAGGTCAGAAAAGGGAAATTTTCAACGACTTACAAGAGCTCGAGACTTACGAGGGAACACACGTCCGCTGCTGAAATAAATAAATAAATAAATGAGTCGTCTTGTTGTTTCATCGATACAAGACGCAAACATAGACTTTAAATCCTTTCTTCCATGATTACTTGATGCTTGTCAATTCATAGCTATTGCACTCTGCTGTTTCTCTTGATGCCAGCATACACATCACTAAGCACTCTGCTGTTTTCCATGAATGACTATATTAACATCGCAATAAACACTCCGCTGTTTTTCTTGATGGTGATACGCTCCATTGTTTTTCTTGATGTTTATACTCATCGCTAATCACTCCGGTTTCATTGAAACAAGACTGTTTCCCTTGATGTATGTAAGTACATTAAAATAGTTTTGATGAGTGGTTGTCGTAGACCGATAGATGACATTTTTTAGACACAGACTTCAACTCCATCCGCCATTGTGACAGTACAATTACTTACATCTAAAGGCTGACCTTGCTCAACAAAGGAAGCACTATGGTTGAATAAACACACACTTGGCTTTGTGCAACACAGTGGATGTGAACTCTTGATTTATTTAGGTCGAGTTAGACTGGTTTCCAAATTAAAAATAACCTCGTTATCCCAAGGATAACGGGACTTATAAACATTAGCTTACAATCAAATCTCATGGAGATCTTTAATATAGGTTAATTACTCTGAGTCACTGCTATCACAGTCAATCACTCTAATGCCGTTTTATCTGAAATGACTTTCGCATTGTTAATCTTTAAAATGGCTTTTTCGACTTTATATCTAATGCAAGTACCACATGACAAAGATCCATGTGTACTGTAAAAGACATCTTTGGGACAAATCAACGAAACCATGTTGCAACATTCACCAATATATTTGTCAAGTTGATCTTGCGATATTAGATTTTTATGATGGTCAAACAACATGATGGTCGTGGTATGTAATTGACGTACATGCGTTTTTTATCTGTGTAAGGCAGTTTAACAACGAATTTGACCTTTTTCCAAGTCGTCTAAATAACGACTGGCTCTGTAAGCGTTGATCCTATTTGGTGGAATGTAAGTCATGTGCGTGCCGATGTATTTGTAAGCCATAAAGTTTGTGTGGTCAAGTACATCCATTGCAGGCTCTCAAAGTTGATAGCAGGTTTGATGTCCAATGATATTTTGGGGATTTTTTTTCTTTGGCACCAAAGATTGACTAGATTTACGCCATAGCAGATTGTTTTGGGTATCATGATCAACAGGGATTTTTCTTTGTCGTCGTGGTTATAAAAAATGGATGAATAATGTTGCGTATGTTTTTCACTCTTTTTTACCACTGGGTCTGCTATCACAAGTCTGTCGGGGTCAAAGGGGCCATATACAACGGTTATGTCTGTGTTGTCAGCATTGAGGCGTTCGTGGTCGTCGGTTACAATATTGTTAAACATGGTTGGGTATGTTTTGTATGTGGAATGTGATATTATTTTTCATTCTGTTGTGGTTACACGACTCCAATATTATTCTTCTTCTTCTATAAATAAGTCCTTGTTATATTCAATTATTAAGCCTAATTTTTCTACTTTTACATCTAAGTCAGATTCAAAGTCGAGATAGGGGTCATCTTCATTCCTAAATCTCACACTTTATAGCAACCGTACTGTTACTGTCACTGTTACTGTCGTATATAAACGATTTATCATATAAATTATTGCAATCGACACATTTTTCGCAATTAATACATCCTTAGCAACTACAACAGATATCACATTTAAAACAGATTTTGCAATCATGCAGCCTTTGCAATCGATGCAATGATAGCAATCGATGCAATTGGCGCAATTGGTAGATTTTTTACAATATCTGCAGTTAATGCAACCATGACATTTGTTGCATTTGTGTATGTTTTTACAATTATTACAATCTTTAGAAACCTTTTTTTGCAGTGGTTGCATTTATTACATGCAATACATCTGTCAATATGATTGCAGTTTTGGCAATAAATGGAATCAATGCCATTTGTCACATTCTGTGATTCAAATGTTTTTTTTTGCAAAAGTAACAATTAAAACATGGTTCATTATTGACGTCGGTTTTAGAGTTTTGTTTTGGTCTCAATTTTTGGTTTGCCGAGCTTGATATAATGGATGAGATAGTTTTTCATAAAAAAAAAAAACCAAAAGACACAGCAAATATAATCAGGAATAAATGTCTTTTGAGGGTGACAACATTTAGGACCGTGTTTCATCTCCCTCACCAAGCAGATGCGATGCCGCTATCGTTGCACGTCTTTCTTGGCTCGAGTTATCATGTCTTTGTCCACAGTGTTAGATTGGGCGAGTAACCAAGTGGCATGCGCGGCGACTAACTTGGCGTATTCAAATTGGGTAGCAAAAGTGAGATCCATGGTTTGTCGTTTTTTGGTTTGGCGAGTTTGATATAAGGGTGAGATATTTTTCAATATTTTTAAGGCACTAAAATGTGATTTTTTCAATTTTTTTTAACCACTAAAAGGGTCGGGTAGGTACCCGAGGAAAAAGGCGTTCTTGAACTCTCTATCCTACCTAGTCCAGAAAAAAGCACATACTATAATCATTTATTATGTTTTCTTTTATTTTTCATTCCCTTCGTATTTTATTGTTAGAATTGTTCTACCAATAGTATCGGATGTGACAATAAGGATAAGAAGCAAAACATACAGCTTGACAGAAAAACAGCATGTTTTTCAACAACTGTGCATGGCACATCCATACACAAGCATTTGGAATAATGTAGTTTCTGGATACCCTCAATTGCCCTGCAACAGGAAAATACATCTGATTTTGCAAATTTGATATCAGAAGTTGTAAAAACTTCAAAGAAAAAGTCATGAGAGGACAATTTGACATTTGGAGCAATTTGGAGTAGCAGCAAATTTCTCGGGGGGGGTTGTCAATTGAGGGCAAAGGGAATAGAGCTAAGGACAAATTCTATTTGGGCTTCTTCATATGCTCCCTCTTTAAGTGTAAGAAATACTGAGACAAATTTAAGAATCTCATCGTTTCCAGTCCCTCCTTCCTAAACAATATTTAATGTACAAGTAAGTACCTGAAACTGCAGAATTAACGTGTTATTCTTCAAGTATCCTTCACTAGCCAGCAAGTCGAGTCTGAAGAAACGATTGTAACCCCAGCATTCCCCAACTTCAAAATCAGAGGCAAACTCTCTCACAATATTCTTGCTGCTGTCATGGGTTGCCTGATGAATCATTTCCACTCTGTACTCATACCTGCAAAGATGTTCAAAGACATTTTTTTTAATGATACTGTGCATTGGTTTGCCACTAAAGCTGTGAGAACTGGACTGAATTCACCTAGGCAACACAATGCATAATGCATGGAACCACACACACACAGAAGTGTGTATTTGCCTGCAACTGGGGACCCCCTATTGTTCCTCTTTTGTTTGTACTTTAACTTTTTTAGAAGACCACCCATATGTTTTGTACACAGTTGTCAATCAGGGACCTTATTGTCCTCTATTGTTCAGGGTCCCCAATTTAATGCAGAAACAAACTCACCCACACCCACACCTCTGGAAATAACACAAATGGCTTGAAAATATCGATTTTCCTTGTGTTACCCAAGAAAAAAAACAGACTATATTTTAAATCTCTGAATTTAAAATTGTCAACTAAATACCAAGTTGGATACTATGTTCATTTAAAACAAATGTCCACATACACATATATGGTGTGCAACATGCCCATATGATATGAGCCCAGTTTCAAATGACATCCGAAAAAGTACATATAATTCACTACAGTGGTGTTTAACTTTATTGCTCATTTGTGTAAATTTCCACCCAGAATAGGGACAAAACAACTGGTTTGCTACAATGCAAAAAAAGAAAATATAAACTCATGTTCATAAGCAAGCTACAAAACAACTGCTAATCCACCACAAACACATGCATGACATGGTATAACACAATGTAAGAATGAAATTCAAAACATCAAACCTTCCAAATTTACTGCAAATATCTCCCAGCATTCTTATAAACGTGATTAATTAAGAATTGTAATTCAAGGCTTTTTAATAGTTCTTCCTGACAATTATTGAGCCTACGGACCTTGTGGGCATACGTCACAGATCACCAGTGTGATTTTGATTCTGCCATATTGGTGATCATGTAACAGGGAAAACAGCAAAAACTCTAACTAAACCAAGGATCTTTGAAAGAAAAGTTGCAGAAAACTGAACTAACAAGGACTGAGACACCAATATTTTACTTCAACAAAAGGACACAGAAGAATTTATTAGCACCATGTTCCCACTTGATCGACCAATTGGGGGATCAGATCCACCTTTTGCCGAATGGCCGGATCAGATCCCCCAATTGGTTGATCAGATCTGGCAACTGTGTGTAGTGGGAATGCTAACCGTTACAAGGTGGATCAGGATCAGATCCACCTTTCTTGATCCTCCTCTGGAGCAGGATACAGATTCCCCAATTGCTGGATCAGATCTTGCAACTGGCCGATCACGATCAGATGGGAACCCAAAAGGTGGATCTGATCCGGCAATTTGACCTGTCAACATCTGATTGTGCATGAGTGGTGCGAAACTTTTGTGGTCTGATAAACAAAGAAGTATGTTTTTTTGCATGGGAAATTTTTAACGTGCACAGCATGCACAATCAACAACTGCTAAACTACAGGCTAGTAAAATGTGTTACCACGCATGTGTGATGCATGAATGCCACATTGTTTACCTAGCCCTTTCACAATTTTTGTTGCGCATTCGTCCATTTCTTAACCTTTTTCATTTGTGTAATTTCATTTGCTTTCCATCAAAACTAATTCTGTGTTAGCATACACTCCGTAGGGTGTAATAGAGTATCAAATAGGGAAGCAACATTTGAAAAGACAACATACTAGGCTGAACATTTGGTCCGATTCAGGGTTGTCACGTTAGTAGAACTCCACACCCGAAACACCTCAAGGGTCACACGTGTGCCCCCCAGCACGCAACACTGCCACAGAGCGTGCGCTCAGCAAGCTAGCACATGTGCAATACTGAACTCGGTGACCTTTTGGGCTTGACATTTCCATCCGAAAAGGTGGATCAAGCGATTTCGTTGCGGTAAGATAATGATCACACCAAAATGCCGGATCAAGAACTATCTTTTTCCAATTCAAGTGGGAACGTGCTGTACAAGAACTTTGAAAGGACTAAAACCAACACAGTGTGTATAAGTGGCCTTTCAAGTACACTCCAACAAGAAGTCTGTAAACCCAGATAAGAAAAGTATAGAGTATAACAAGAAACAGGGTCTGCTAAATATTCCTGACACAATAAACAAGTTATTTCCTACAAAGAAAGTGGAAGGTGCTAATCCCCAGGCAAGAATGAACACATTATGCAACAAGTCCAGCATATCCAGTGTATGGCACCACAGAACAGTACAGAGAGTAAAGCCGGATTCAAACTTGTTTGGCTTTACCCATGTAATTTATTCACCCGGGTATTTGTTCATATCTGGGTATAAACTTACCCTGAGAATCTGTTTCACACTTCCAACTTCACTCGAGTATTTAGCGTACCCGCTTTCGTGCAAACCTGGGTAACTTGTAACCGTGTTCACATTTCAATCGTGGCAACCCGGAGATAATAATAAATAATATGACAATATAAATAATATAACAGTATAACAAACAGACAAGTTACGAGTCAATTAGACTGGTGTCCTCTATGTGAAATACATGTATAAATATGACGAGATACCAGCCACAGTGGACATCGGCAGTGCCGGGCCTGAGGCCGTGGAGCTGAGGGCAGTGCTGGTTGTGCATGTCCCATCCTATCTATTCAATGAGAAAACCTGTGTTGAAGGAAACCCGGTGAGCATTCATACTACTGAAGGTAACCTGGTGAATTATCTCAAGGCCACCGTTAACCCTGAAATTGGTGAGTCAACCCACCTCGAAAGTAGGGTTAAACAAATCCTGGCTAAAGTAAGGTTTCAAGGCAGTTAACCCGGAGAATTTCTAACCCTGAGAAGGGCAGTGTGAACACTCTGAATTACCTGGGTATTCTCAGGTTTATTTTTTTCGATAGCCCCAAGAATACCCTGGTAACACCATAGTGGAAACCGGTTAAAGTGAGTGCAGTGGGAAAATTCAGAATAAAACTATAAAGCACATGCATGGCCTTGACTCACTAAACTCTATGCCTGTCATATAAGATGAACAAAAGACAATGAGAGAATCTAGAAAGCAAATGAATAACCAGTTTGACAGAAAAGAATACAGCATGGTCCTGTACTTGACTCAAGTTGAATTTAACCAGCTTAAATACTTTCTAAGAAACATTCAAATAGTCAGAAATTTCCAATAAAAATCTTGTTTACCTCATCAGACAGTTTAATAAAAATGACTATCATCGAAAGTAAAAGCAGTAATGAATCTGTCATGATGAGTAAGTTGGGCAAATAGAATAATCCCAAACTTCAAAAACTATAAATTCTGCTAGTGCTAGGTGAAGCTATATTTTTTACACGTTTCAAGGTATTCTCTTAGGGGTTGATCTTATTATATTTTATCAATTTCTGATCAGAAAAGAAATGTTTCTGTTTTTAAACCTCATTGCTTAAGGTACAAGCAAGCAAAATAGTGACAGAGTCGCTTGCCTGAATCTCCGATGGCAATTTGTTCCATAAACGTGGAGAACACTCCACTACGCCCCAGAAGGCCAGTAGGGGGTGCGTGGATGGGCCAAAGATGCTCGAAGCTCGAAGAAGGCCCATGGGCATGCAGATGATCGACCGGATGTATCATCCCGTACCAGGGGACCGGCCGACAGACTGCTGCGAGTCGCAAAGAAACTCAAAGAGCAAACTCGCAATAAGGGTATCAGATGGTCAAAGCCCGAACCGACTGGAAGGAAATTGTAAAACTACGCACTGTCCTATTTCCTAGGTTAGCAAGGACCGAAACGCCGCACAACTGTCCTTACCAACCAAGCAATCACGGGCCCGTGAACGGGCAAATACTGTACTCGGAGTGGGGTTAGAAGCACAACTCTGACACTTTTCCTCTCTAGAGCTAATCCAAAGCACAAAAAGAGAGAGAGAAGCAAAGCTAATGAAACACCAAAATTTCCGGCAAAACCCAACTGGAATAAGAACAAAGAAATTCAGAATAACGAGACAACCGCTCTCAAGAAATTCTGTTTTTTAAAAAATTTTTTTAAACAAAGAAACAAAAAGCCACAACTGTAGGTGAAGCTAATCAAGATATATAAAAACATGAAATAAACAGAATAAATATAGGCAAAAGAATACACAGCTTAGTCGCAAGGCTGAAAGGAATGGCAAAATTAAGAATAAATACAGGGGAAAAGGAACAGTCTTACCGTTCACAAGAACAAGAATGAACAGATAAACAAGGTGATCAAGAAATGACACTGAAACCATAGGTAGCAAAAAAACTCTCAAAAGGAAAACTCTCAAAATTTTTGGAGCCTGACAAAAACACATCCGATGGTAATGGTGCTAAGAAATAGAGGAAGAACATGGCGGCCGCCTTCGTGGGAGTCGAGCGAGTGAGGGCGCAACGGCTGGTGATCAAGAATTTAGTGAATGGAAGTAATGGACTAGGAAATAATGCATTTGTCTTGGTAATCTGTGTAGGTTGCAGGCAGTAGACCCAGGAATTTAGCCTCAGTAAGAATTCATATTGAACGGGTTATTGGTAACTTAAGAAATGTTATCTTCTCGACGATAAAATTCATTATGCTCAATGCAAAGAATGATGTTAGTGCCATGTGCAGTGGCGCAGCCAAGTTGCAGACGTGAGATAAACCAGCGCCTCTTTTATATGGGGTGTCGGGATCATGGGCCAGACAATCAGCGCTTGGATCCTAAGCAGCCAATCGCTGTGGAGTAGTTGCTGCACAGCCACTTGCCAATCAGGTGGCAGAAACAGAGGTTTACGCGATGTCCAATGTTTTAGGGGCATTTCGGTCACAGCTTTCAAACAAACAAGGCTATTTACTTTAAATCTAAACAGTCTGTACGTTTTTTTCATGACAAAAAATTCAACAACATTCCGTGGTTTATACGATCTACACAACAGGATTGTGGATATAACATTGGCCGGAGTGCAGATAAAAGTCTAATGGTAAATAGCACAGGAGTTTGGGGTAATTCAAGTCTGTCTAGAGGCCCGACCAAGTAGGTGGTGTGTCCATGAACTGATCATCTGTGGGGGAACATCGGCAGCCATGCCCCATACACGGCGCAGGGTTCAGGATTCGCATCGGCACCAGGATGGCCCAAGACGAAGTAAAAGACCCAGATGTGGCCCACAAATCCAGGATGGAGGACAGCAAACCAGCGCACCAACGTCGACCCAAGTCAGACCAGAGATTACTGTGGATCAAGAACAGCCGCCACGGGTAGTCAATCCAGCTCCGTCAAACATCGTCATACCGGCTGAATTGGATGCACCACCACAACGGGCTCCCACCCCAGAGCAGCCAGCAGAATCCAGTCAGTCAGGACCGTCGGATCAGTTGCGAGGACAACACATTTCCACTAGCCCTGGTTCACCCCGCAACCATGGTGCAGTCAGCGGCCAATCTGCAGGGAAGATCAGGTGTCACAGCGGCTTACAGCTCAGCACAGGCGGCAGACACGGTGGAGCCAGCCTCTACAGGCCAGCTCATCCATGGGTTAAGTGAGTTAAGCAACAGATTCAGACATAACCCGGCTAGAATTGGAGGGTGGGGGGTAGTAATGGGTCATTCATTTATGCACCTGTCCAGACTGCTAGCTCGGTCACTGGGGTTGCAGCCAGGAATTTGCCAGTTTCGGTGACAAGCTTGATTCCCTCCACTGATTCAAAGGAGTTCATTTAATTGAGCCTGTGGATCAAACAGCGTTAGTTCAGTAAGTGGGCTTTATTCGAAAGCTCCGGGAGGGTATAACTATGGGAGAGAGGGCGCCCTTTCAGATATGCTTATGCAATTAGAGTGGATTGGGTTCCTAGTAGTCCTGCTGTCATTCCGCGCGTGAGTTCAGTGTCACTGCTGAGCTGGCACATTCCCCAGGCCGTAAAAGAAAAGATATAGAAAAGTGAGTATATTGACATGTCGCTGCTATTTGCTGACAGCGCTGACAGTTGCTAAGGCTAACAAAGCCTCTGAGGTTGCACTAGTAGTAGAGGGTAATAAGATGTTTTTGCGGCCTACTGCATCACAATCGGGCCGTCCGACCAAACTACACATGTGGGACAAATGGGTGTCGGCGTTTCATGCTTTTATGGCCATCTATCTCATTAGGTTTCCTAACAGGGCCTACTGAAGTATACAGAGATTGTGCGCACAGTCTCAGTAAATTATCTGATTGGCCGTGAGCAGAGTTGGACGCGGAGTTGTGGCTTACCGTGGCGGCTTCTGCAATTGGTTCAGCCAGCAACACACAGCCTTATGTACCATTGCACACGAGCAATCGGGTATGCTTTGCTTTCAGTGCCTCCGGGGGCAGTAAGTACTTTGGCTGCATGTATCAGCACCAGTGTACAAAATGCTCCAGGGCGGGGCACGGCGCTCACGTATGCAAGTTTGACAGCAACACGTGCTACCACCAATGGGGGCAAAAAGGGTTTAAGAAGAGGGGATACGCACGAACTGCACCGGTCAATCCTACGGGGGTTGGGCCAAGCAACTCGCCTCATGACCAAAAGGATAATGCGGGAACAGCCCTAGCTGGTAAAGTGAATTTTCGCGCTCCCAACTCCCATTAATATGTCAGTGTTAAACGATTTGTGCTTGCATCATATAGGCCTAGGAATGAACCAGACAAAACAATTAACCCTAACACTCCTCAATCCTCCAACAGGTGAAGGATTGAGGAGGGTTAGGGTTAAGTGAGGATTTTTCCAAGGTTTTTTTCTCTGGGTTACGATGGTCAGCGGGTTTGCAGGGATTCAGGTTGCCTTTGCTCAGCATATTCACATCCGGAAATTGTTAAACAAAAACTCGTTAAAGAAATTCAAGCTGGTCGCATAGCGAGGCCCTTTGAGGCTCACCCACTTGATAACCTGCATTGTTCTCCAATTGGGATGGAACACTTTTACTCGTTTTCTTACAGTCACAAGCCAGCCACACACACGAGGTGGTAAGCACCAAATGCATATGTGAATTCATTGCCTGACTTTCTTGGCATCGATATGCACCTGCCACCATTTTGTCATATGTAGCGGAAGTCAGTTGCCATATTAAACTGAGAAGGGAAAATGACCCAACAGATTCTTTTGTGGTTTCAAAATTGCTTGAAGCGTGCAGGCGTGGGCGGGCTAGCAAAGATCAGCGAGCTCCCATTTTGCTTGCATTGTTGTCGTGTATCATATCGGTTTTGGCGCAAGTTTGCTCATCACAGTTTGAATGTACGCTTTTTAGATCGGCGATGCTCATAGCACTTTTTGGTCTCTTGCGGGTAGGTGAATTTTCAGCCAATTCCCAGAGGTGTGTACAAAGGTCAGTTTTGCAGCATGCAGACATACAGTTCATACCGAATGCAACACACGAAATGCAGTTATCGGTACTTTTGAATTTGCGACATACCAAAACCAACCAGCTCAGCCCACCTCAACAAGTTATTGTTTCTCAGGCAGTAAACACAGCACTTTGCCCAGTGCAGGCTTTACAAGATTTCCTTCAGGTTTGCATGCAAATACAGGGCCCCCTTTTCTGCCATGCAGACGGGCACCCACTGACCAAGTTTCAGTTTAATAGAGTGCTGCAAACCTCCCTGTCAGTTTGCCGGGTGGAGGATAATCGTTATCGTTCCCACTCCTTTCACATGGGCGCGGCTTCGACCGCCTTTAGTATGTGGGTCCCATTTGCAGATATACAGCGTATGGGATGCTGGCGCTTGGACGCTCTGAAACGTTATCTGAGGCCATTCCCATTTTCCAATCTAACCGGAGTTTAGGTATGTTTTCTTACTTTCATGGTGCAGACAGATGCAATAGGTGTGTTTGGATCGTTGGAGATTCGATACGATGGGCAGCATATGACATAGAAGTTCCTATTCCAGTAAGATGGCAAGGGAGAAGCGGAGCGTGCACTCATGAACTATCTCA